>NW_004444058.1:6892702-6954234 GCF_000243295.1 Trichechus manatus latirostris
CCAGGCATGGGGAGAGCCCCTGGTGCTCGCTGGGGTCATGGGCGGGGCTGGCGGTTTCTTGGGCCAATGCATCGGAGTAAAGGAAGAGATCCTCATAGTCTATGTTTGCAGGATCCTCCTGTTGGGCATTGGGGGCCTGGAGCTCAGCCCCAAGGAAGGGGAAAGGGGAGGGACTGCTGGACAAACCCTGGAAGATGGGGCTCGGGGATGCCCTGCCCACAGTTCGTGGGAGAAAGTATGCGCCACCTGCTGGGCTTTAAGGGAGTATGCCCCTCCCACAGTAGTTTCTAAGGCTTTGGTGCCGCCCACTGAGCATTGTAAGGAAGTATGCCCCTCCCACAGCAGCTTCAGAGGATCTAGGCCACGAGCGAGCCCATTGATCAGCCAAGGTTATATAACACACACGACCCCCTGTAAAAAAAGAAGCCTCATCAACTACATCTCATAAGGATATAAGCTCCACCACAAGCGCGTGGAAGGCCGGTTTCCCGGACGCTGACCCTTGACCACGTGCCACCCACTGCACTTCTAAAGAAATTATACCACCCACAAGTTACTGATGGGTGCCCTGTCTACAATCTTTGTAAGCCAGTAGGGAGCCTCCGTGGGGGACACACGGTCCACGCGGGGTCAGGCGTAGAGGGACTGGGACCAGGAGTGGTGAGGCTGTGGGAGACAGGGACAAGGAAGGGCAGGCTTGGGGCAGAATCACAGAGGCTGAAGGAGATGGGTGTGGCCAAGGGGTCTGGGGCCTGGCCCTGCAGGGGTTGTGCCCTCTCTGGATCCCTCACCTGCCCACAGGGCTGGGTCAGCAGTTCCCCATATGGCCACAATGGCTCCTGCTGGTGGAAGGTGACCAGGGCATCCAGTGAGGTGTGCGCCGCCCTCTCCCCAGGGATCATAACGCTCCCATCGTCCAGGAGCTTCACCATGAAGTGGCGGCAGCAGCCGTGGGCCCTGTGGGAACACGCCCAGAGTGGGATGCTCCCCCTGAGCACCCGACCCCAGCCCCTCGAGCTGGGACACCCCCACCTCCACCTCGGCCCCAAACCATGGCAGCCTGGTTGCCCAGCTCCCACCTCGACTTCTCTACTAACTAGTCGTGTAACCCCTCACTGTGCCTCAGTTTCCCCAATACTATCATGGGGCTACTAAGGCTGACCCCACAGAAGTCTTTCCAGGATGAAACAAGCTACTTGAAAACAAGGCAAAAGCTCTCAGTGCCTGGCTAGAGGTCAGGATGAGTAGAAACAATAATGACTATTGGAGTCGGGTCCCAGCCTAAGGCTGTGTGCCCAGTACACAGCAGGTGCTCAATAAATGCTCTAATAATCAATGAATGCATTTATTAATGTCCTACTATGTGCTTCCTATATCTCATTTAGTCCTCACATCAAGACTGAATTAAATCTTTGTTGTTATTACTTGCTGCTGAGTCAATTCCGACTCACGGCAACCCCATGTGTGCAGAGTAGACCTGCTCCATAGGGTTTTCAAGGCTGTGACCTTCTGGAAGCAGATCACCAGGCCTACTTCCTAGGTGACTCTGGGTGGTCTCGAGCCTCCACCCTTTCAGTTAGTAGTCCAGTGTTTAACCATTTGTACCAGCCAAGGAGTCCTGAATTAAATCTTAGCATTGCCATATTAGACCTGTGAACTTTGGGGGATACTCAGAGAGGCTGAGTGACTTGCCCCAGGTCACACAGCACATAAGTTGCAGACCCGAACCTTGAACATGTGACCATGAGACTGAGGGCTGAAGCTTTTCTCGCTGCAACTTTGTAATTGAGCCACTGGATTTTTTACTCCTTTGACCAGGAATCTTTTGGATTTGCCTTTTGAAAAGTAGTTTGTGCTTCTGAATCCTCTGAGATGTCAGATCAAGCTTTGAGGCCTCAAGCAGCCAGGCTGCCCTGGGTCTTCCGAATACCCATGGCCCCCTGGGGTGAAGTCAAGTTGGTGGTAGGGCGGTGGGGGGACAGCTCTGGGTCCCCCAGCAGCCCCTCTTCTGAGACAGAGTCCCAATTTCAGCTGGTCTCTTGACTGCTGGTTACAGCCAGACCTGCACCATCCATTGGATCTGGCCATACCCCCATGCTGATTGCTCCCTGAGATGTTGTGTCATGAAGAACCCCTTGCCCCCTGCCAAGGAAGCCCCAGAGCCCATTTGCCCCTGCCCCGGCCTTACTTGTAGGAGAGCGTGTAGCCCACGTGGCTGTGGCTGACCCTGATGAGAAAGGATCCCAGTGGCTGTGGCTCCAGTAAGTTCTCCGCAGCCCTGGAAGGGCACACAAAGGAGGGAAATGGCCACAGTCCAGCCACCCAGCTTCCAGGCCAGACTCCGAGTGCACCTGTCACCCCAGGACTGACACCTCCCCCAACCCTGCGCCATGAAAGGCGATGCTTTCGGTTTTCTAAATGAACTGAAAAAAAAAAACAAACCAGTTGCCATCAAGTTAACTAAGACTCATGCGACCCCATGTGTGTCAGAGTAGAATTGTGCTCCATAGGGTTTTCAATGGCTGATTTTCAGAAATAGATCTCCAGGCCTTTCTTCCAAGGCACCTCTGGGTGGACTCGAACCACCAACCTTTTGGTTAGCAGCTGAGTGTGTTCACTGTTTGCACCACCCAGGGACCCCTCTAAATGAACAAACAACCTAAAACCACTTTTTCTTGGTTGTTTCAGACCTTGGAATGTTCAGGGACAGAGATGTCCCCCCCAGAGGTGGCAGAAGGCCTCTGAAGACCTTCTTCCACCCCAGAGTGGACCTCCTCCCACCTTCTATAGCCCCTGTCTGCCTTCTCAGTGCCTGAAATCCCTCTATTAATGCACTTTTGGGTGGATCAAGGTGTCACAGGTAGCAAAGCAGGAGCTACCCCTCAGATGCATTTGGGTTCGAAACCGGGCTCTGCCGTTCATTAGCTGTGTGACCCAGGGCGAGGCTCTGCCCCTCTCTGTTTCTCAGCTTCCTCAAGGGCAAAGTAACTGCTTACTCTCAGGGCTGATGTGAGAATGAATGAAACACATCAACGTTGTGATACTGGGACTTGTTATCTCGTGTGTTGTTGTTATTGTTACTATTACTACCTGTTGCTGTTGAGTCGATTCCAACTCATGGCGACCCCATGTGTTACAGGGTAGAACTGCTCCATAGGGTTTCCTTGGCTGTGATCTTTATGGAAGGAGATCGCCAGGCTTTTCTTCCCAAGAGCTGCTGGGTGGGTTCAAACCACCAACCTTCCGTTAGCAGCCAAGTGCATGCGGTTCATATCACCCAGGGGCCATATTATTATTACTCTTATCATTTATTATCATGATTGCTACTGTTATCTGGGGTTCACAGAGAATAAGGAGCCTTCTGTGTGACAAGCTGGGGAGTCGCTAGGCCTCACTGCTGGCCACATGTGGCTCCTGAGCGCTTGAAACGTGGTTTGTCCAAATTGAGATATGCGTGAGTATAAGACAGATGTGGATTTCGGAGACTTAGAGCAAATAAAAGAATGTAAAATATCTCACGAATAGGTTTGTTAGTATTGATGACATGCTGAAATGATAATATTTTGGATATACTGGGTTCAATAAAATATATATTCTATGAATACACCTTAAATATCAATATATGTTATGAATATGAATGTGCTATATAAATATATGCTAAAATTTATGATTTTAAAAAACCCAACCCATTGCTGTCTTTACAGATGCCAGGCCTTTCTTCCATGGCACCACTGGGTAGATCTGAACCACGATCTTTAGGTTAGCAGCCGATCGCAAACCACTTGCCATCACCCAGGGACCTTAAAAATATATGATGAGATGATAACATATGAAAATTAATTTCACCCATTTCTTTAGCCGCTTTTCAATGTAGTGGCTAAAATATTTTCAATTGCATACGTGGCCCACATTACAGTTCTACTGGCCAGCCCTGCCCCAGAGCTCAGAGACTATCCCCAGTTCCTCTTCTCTGTGGCCCTCCTGGGATTTTCTCAATTTCCTGCATGCTGAGGGTGGCCCTAATTATTCTTTTCTTCATCTGTTTAGTTCAGGCCCTGGGGATGCCTGACTAGGGAGAGTTTATGTCCTCAGAGGCCACAGTCTAATGTAGAAAGGACACACTGGGCTGCATCACTGACGGATTGAAAGCAACTGCTTGGGACACTGTGTTAAGAAGGATTCTGAGGCTGCATCTTGCCATCACTGGCGCACTGTGTTATGGAATCTGAGGCCATCGTGATTGGTGAAGCCTGGCCTGGGTGAGGGGGATGGGCTGCCAGGTCCCTGGCAATATGTGGACATCTGTATACAGAAAGTCGAGGCTCAGAGAGGGAAGTGACTTGCCCAAAGTCACCCAGCAAGTCCATAGAGGAGGCAGGATTCCACCCTAGGTCTGCGTGACTTCTGAGACACTGAGCTGAGCCCCAAATTCTGCAAACTGGCCTGGGATGGGGGCAAGTGGGAAAGCGGGTGAAGGGCAGGGTGAAGGGTGGGTGTGTCCTCACTCTCTCGAGATGGCACCGTGGAACCACGTGGGGACTCCGGCTTGGGCCAGCTGGCCCGCCTGGGTGTGCACGAACCAGTCCAGCCGTGGGGGCAGTGGTGGAGGCAGATTCCTGGTCTCCGTCATGGCTTCCTGGGAGTGGCACCTGGGAGAGGGAGGAGAGAGAGTCAAGACTGGTCTCCCCCCCACAAACCTTTGCTCTCTTATTGTAGCTTATGTTGCCACCTCCTCCAAGGAGTCCTCCAGGCTGGACAGAGAAATGGGCTTAAAACTGGCTTGTGTTTTTTTAAGAACCTACTATATGCTAACCACTTTCTGTACGTTAACTCATCCACTCCTCCTAAATATCCTCCAAGGATTTTTATTTGTCTTTTATTCTTGTTGCTGTTGTTGTTAGCTGCCATTGAGTCGACCCTGACTCACGGTGACCTCACGTACAATGGAATGAAACAATGCTCAGTCCTGCACCATCCCCACGATTGGTTGCCAATCAGACTATTGGGATCAATAGAGTTTTCATCAGCTGATATTCAGAAGTAGATTGCCGGATCTTTCTTCCTAGTCTGTCTTGATCTGGAAGCTCTGCCGAAACCTCTTCATAGCAATACACGCAAACTGCCACTGACAGACAGGTGGTGCACTGGCCAGGAATCGAACCTGGGTCTCCTGTATGGAAGGCAAGAATTCTACCACTGACCCACCGGTGTCCTCCCTTTTATTCTTATCAGGTCATTAATATGAGTGCTAGAAAATTCTCTTTATAAATAAGTATATTTAAATTTCAGAACAGACTTTATTTAATACTGAGTAAATATCAATGTCCCTGGTGGGGTGTGAATGAGAGGCAGCTGACACACAGTGGGTACACACAAGGTTGCCATAGTGTTGTTAAACACTAGAGAAATGTGACCCAAAGCAGTTGCTTCTGCCGCCAATGTTGCCATGAGTAGCAGCCACTGATAGAGTACCGACAGCATGTCAGGTGTATTGTTAATCCACAAGCACATTCTCAACAATTTTGATTTAAACTCAAGGTCGCACTGGGCTTTGTGAGCCATTTGCACGGAGCTGAAGTCCCTAGGTGGTACAAACGGTTAATCGCTTGAATACTGTCATGGATTGAATTATATCCCCCCAAAAATGTGTGTATCAGTTTGGCTGGGCCGCCATGATTCCCAGTATTCTGTGGTTGTCCTCCATTTTGTGATTGTAATTTTACGTTAAAGAAGATTAGGGTGGGATTGTAACACTACCCTTACCCAGGTCACCTCCCCGATCCAATGTAAAGGGAGTTTCCCTGGGGTGTGGCCTGCACCACCTTTATCTCTCAAGAGATAAAAGGAAAGGGAAGCAAGCAGAGAGTTGGGGACCTCATACCACCAAGAAAGCAGTGCTGGGAGCAGAGCACGTCCTTTGGACCTGAGGTTCCTGTGCTGAGATGCTCCCAGACCTAGGGAAGACTGATGACAAGGACCTTCTTCTAGAGCCAACAGAGAGACAGAAAACCTTCCCCTGGAGCCAGCACCCTGAATTCGGACTTCTAGCCTACTGGACTGTGAGAGAATAAACTTCTCTTTATTAAAGCCATCCACTTGTGGTATTTCTGTTATAGCAGCACTAGATGACTAAGACAACTACTAACCCACAGGTTGGAAGTTCAAGCCCACCCAGAGGCACCTTGGAAGAAAGCCTGGTAATCTGCTTCCCATAAATCTGCCACTGAAAACCCTATGGAGCACAGGTCCACTCTGACACACATGGGGTTGCCATGTGTCAGAATCAACTCGAAGGCAAAGGGTGTTTGTTTTTTTGTGCCAGGCAGAGCTCCTGGGTGTGGCAAATGGTTAACATGAGCAGCTGCTAACCAAAAGGTTAGCAGTTTGAACCCACCCAGAGGCACCTCAGAAGAAAGGCCTGGCAATCAGGTTCCATAAAATTAGCCATTGAAAACCCTATGGAGCAGTTCTCCTCTGACACATGAGGTCACCATGAGCTGGAATCAACTTGATGGCAACTGGTTTTAGTTTGGCTTAGAGAAAGAAAACATCACCAATTTGCACAAAGGTATTAAATTACTGTAAAGCTAGCCAAAGGGTCATACCCTGCTTGGTCAACCACATAAGACTCCTTCACACTCACCCTTAATTCTGTCCCCAAACTGGAGCTCCACGCCTCCCCCACTGTCCCTGTCTACATTTTCATTGTCACGGAAGATTATTGTTACTGGGCTGTTTCCTCTGGAAAGAGGCGTGTCGACCAACCCCAGTCAATATTTACTTTCTCAGCCAGAAGATGACCAACCCGCCCTCTGGGGAGAGGGCCAAGGGGATTCTGGGTCAAGTGAAATTAAATGAATGTTTTAAGAAATGTCTCATAAGGCAGGATGGAAAAGTGATTAAGAGCCTGAAATCGGAGCCAGATGGCTCAGGTTCAAATCTCAGCTCTCCCACTTACCTGTTCTGTGAACTTGGGCAAATCACCTAACCTCTCTGTGCCCGTTTCCTCATCTGTAATTTGTGCATAATGGTGCTATTTACCTTGGAAGGTAATTGGCACAGAATAAGCATTGTATGTATATAATAAATATTTATGAACCCAGTCCTAGCATGGGGTAATGTTTATAAAACTAAACCTGTGGCTGTCGAGTCGATTCCGACTCATGAAGAACTCATATGTTACAGAGTAGAACTGTGCCATAGGGTTTTCTTGGCTGTAATCTTTACAAAAGCAGATCTCCAGGCCTTTCTTCCGAGGTGCCACTGGGTGGGTTTGAACCACCAACCTTTAGGTTAGTAGTCGAGCGTGAACCGTTTGCACCACCCAGGGACCTTGGTAATGCTTATAGGCTTGTTCTTTTTTTCTACCTGGGAGAACTCCTATTCACCCTCCAAAACCCAGCAAAAATATTCCTTCCTTCGGCAGCCTTCCTGTCTCACCCGCTAGAAAAAGCCCTGGCTCCCTTCTGTCTTCCATTCTCCCTCCAACCGCCCTCCCTCTTTTATGGCCCAGCCCTGACCCCATGGACATAGTGTGTTTGTCTGTGTCTGACTCCCCCAGACTGGGGGGTTCTTAAGGGTCAGGCCTAGGGCTGAGTCTTTTGGGTTCTTTCTGGTCCCCAGCATCACACGATATGAGCAGGTACAGAGAAGCATGCACGGTATTTGCTGATGAATGATGATCTAGTTCCAGAACAGACGAATGAACCCATTTGTTGTTGTTAGTTGCCATTGAGTCCATTTTGACTCCTGATGACCCCATGTGTGCAGAGTAGAACTGTTCTCCATAGGGTTTTCAAGGCTGTGACCTTTTGGAAGCAGATCTCTAGGCTTTTCTTCCAAGGTGTCCCTGAGTTAGTTCAACCTGCCAACCTTATAGCTAGTAGTTGAGTGCTCAAATACAAGTTCAAACTCCTGACTCTGCCATGGGGACCTTTCCCACCTCCCCTTCCCCTACATCCGGCCCAAAGGACATCTTTGCCCTGCTCAAAGCTGACCAGGCTCTCTCTCTCTTTGCCTGACTCCAGCTCTGTTTTCTAATGTTCCCCCTAATGTCCCCTCCTCCAGAAAGCCCTCCCAGCATTCCTGGGCCCTCTGGACCACACCGGCCCGTCCCTCCTCTGACTCAGCCTGGCATCATGCTCTCTCTCCTCAAGAGCCCTGCGAGGCTGAGGCTCTAGGGGGACCCCCCAGCCTCACCCAGCATGGGTGACACCGAGGTGTCCTGACAGAGGGCCCCAGGCTAAGCCCCCTCTCAGCCCCGCCTGACCACGTACCTGGGAAGCCCCGGGGCTGCTGAGGCCCTTGCTGGCTGTGCCCCACTACAGGCGCCGGTTTCATTTCAGGGTCTGTGCGTCAGTGGGGCGGGGCGCTGCCCAGGGTGGTTTCTGTTTCCTGGAGCAGGTGTGCGCCTGGGAGCCCTTTGCAGAGTCGGAGGAGGCCACTCAGCCAAGGGGGGAGGGATGCCTGGCTCCCACCCAGCCACCCACAAGCCTTTAATGAGCACCGACTGTGTGCCAGATCCTCAGGGGACACACGGGTGACCCTGGGATATGTGCAGGCCCCGCCCTCCTGGCGTTTATAATCTAGGGAGACTGAAGAGGTATGGGACATTATTCACATCATTGTCACCAAGTGGACACCCTGTTAGGGAGCGGGGTGAGGAGTCACGAGAACCCCCAGAGGAGGCCCTGCTAACCCAGAGAAAGGGGTGTCCCAAGGCAGGTTGGAGGCAGCTAGACTGGGGGTGCAGAAAGGTGCTCAGGGCAGATGGAATGGCATGAGCAAAGGCCCTGGGGCAGGAATGAGTCTGGAGCAGCATCCCACGAACACAGGAGAGCCTTAGGATTTTGACATTATGATTTCCTCCATAAACAAATATTTATTACTGAATTGTACATGTAGAACTTGTTGAGATGGTGGATGTTTTGTTACGTATATTTTCACCACAATAAAATTTAAAAACAGCAACAACAAAACACAAATATTTAACATTATATTTTACAACTGTGTTGGTTTCAAGAAGAATGTAATCCGAGCTGTATTCATTATTATGTTTATTATTATTGTATTTATTTTTTCTTCTGATTTCAAAATAAATGAAAACATTTTGGGGGCTCCTATACCTTGGCAGTTCAGTGCTACAATCCTCACCTTCCATGTGGGAGACCTGGATTCGATTCCCGGCCAATGCACCTCATGCACAGTCTGTCAGTGGAGGCTTCAATGTTATGATGCTGAACGGGTTTCAGCGAAGCTTCCAGACTAAAATAGACTAGGAAGAAAAGCCTGGAGATCTGTTTCTAAAAATCAGCCAGCGAAAACGCTATGGGTCACAATGGTCTGAGCCGCAGCTGATCATGGGGATGGTGCAGGACTGGGCATTTCATTCTATTATGCATGGGGCTGCCATGAGTCAGAGACCAACTCTGTGGGAGCTAACAACAATAACATGCACCCTGGGCCCTGGGCTCTGCTGGCTGTCCTCCCTTCCCCCCAGACCACATGGGCTAAACCACTTCCTCCTTCCCTTTCAGGCAGAAAGGGCCCTGATCCTTGTGGCTAGGTTGGGTCCTCCTCCCCACCCCCTCACTCCCCCGCCACAAGTTTATTGCCCAGGCCCAGGGGGGACAGATAACCCCCAGGGTAGGCTCAAGCTGGGGGACCCTCTTACCCCACCCCTGCTCCTCAGGGTGAGTGTCTTGTCTGCAATCTGTGAGTCCACAAAGCCCAAGGAGGAGACGTGTGGAACTGGCTTTCACTCATCAGCTGTGTGGCCTTGGGCAGCTCAGCCTCTCTGGGGACCTCAGTTTCCTCATCTGTGAAGTGGGCACAAAAATAGCCTTCCTTGGTAACCATGATGGGGGGTGGGGGGATGATCCTCAGGCACATAACATTAGGATACTTCATTAAGACTTAACCTGAGGCCACTGTGCTTGGCTGGGGAGACCTCATAGGCTGGGCCACCTGAGAGACCTTGCTTCACCTCTCTGATCCTCCACACCCTCTGCAGCCCAATGGGCCACATCGAGCCTTGACGGGGTGGGTCGGGAACCTTATCACTCAGGAAGTCCGACCATGGTGGGGGTCCCACTGGCATGGCATTCCAGCCCAGCTCCAGTACTATCCTCCTGAGGTCCCACACATAGGGTTCACTCCGTTAACCCAGCCACACTTGGAGATGTGGCCTCCACAAATTAACATCTTCCCTTCCAAATGTTGCAACAGAATCTTTTCCTGCTCCTCGGTGGCCAGTGTCACACAGGGCTTGAGAGGAAGGAAGGGGATCAGTGGACTATGGAGATGGGGAAGGACTTGGGCTTCAGGGCTGGGCTCCCTCTGATGTCAGCCCCTCCCTGAAGGCAGCTGGGGCCACCGGCAGAGGCTTAACTAAGGTATGGCAGGCAGAGCACTTCCCCCAGGTGCTGCTTGAGGAGGGGGCGGTAATGAGCAGTTGCTATTGGCCATGGCAGTTCCCATCACCAGCTGTGAGAGATCATGCAGCAATTTAAAACTAATTGCCATAAGCACTATTTTCTGTGGATAGGCCCCTGCTGACAGGGATAGGCCTGAGTTCTCACTGGAGGCCCCAGCTCGTGAGTGGGACGCTCATGGCCCTAGGTGGGGTGGCCCAGGGGCTGGCGGCCATGATGCCATCTGTGAGTGTCCTGGGGATGTCCTAACAAATGACCGCACGCCAGGCGGCTCAAACAACAGAAGTTCATTCTCTCAGTTTCTGGAGGCCAGAAAACCAAAACCCAGTGCCACAGAGTCGATTCTGACTCGTGGTCACCCTGTGTGTTACAGAGTAGAGCTGCTCCATAGGGTTTTCTTGGCTGTAATCTTTACGGGAGATCACCAGGCCTTTATTCCTTGGCACTGCTGGGTGGGTTCCAACTGACAACCTTTAGGTTAGTAGTTGAGCGCAAACCGTTTGTGTCACCCAGGGACATTTTCTGGAGGCCAGAAGTCTGAAAACAAGGTGTTGGCAGGGCCTTGCTCCTTCTGGAGGTTCTAAGGGAGGATCCTTCCTTGCCTCTTCCAGCTTCTGGTGGCTCCAGGCACTCCTTGACTGTGGCATCATCACTCCAATCTCTGCCTCTGTCATCAATGGCCTTCTTCCCTGTGTCTGTGTCTTCTCTTCTCTTATAAAGACATTTGTCATTAGACTTAGGGCCCACGCCAGTAATCCAGGATGATCTCATCTTTTTTTTTTTACAACAGAATTTTTGAAATCTTAAAGCTCTGTTTCCATTTTGTTTTTTTTTTTTTTTTTTTAAATTTTATAGTGCTTTAGGTGAAAGTTTTTACAGTGCAAATTAATTTCTCATTCAATACACAAATTGTTTTGCAACATTGGTTGCAATCCCCTTAATGTGTCAGCACTCTCCCCTTCTCCACCCCAGGTTCCCTGTTTCCATTCGTCGGGTTTCCGTCCCTGTCCCTTCCTTCTCATCATTGCCTTTGGGCAGGTGTTGCCCATTCAGGATGATCTCATCTTGAGCCTTCACTTAATCACACACTGATCATCTCACAGTTTCTGTGGGTCAGTGTCTTAGTCTCCTAGAGCTACTATAACAGAAATACCACAAGTGGGTGGCTTTAAAGAACAGAGATTTATCTTCTCACAGTTCAGGAGGCTAGAAGTCTGAATTCAGGCTGCTGGCTCTAGGGGAAGGCTCTCTGTTGGCTCCAGGAAGGCCCTTGCCTTGGCTTCTCTAGTGGTCTTCCTTGGAGATCTCCACGTGGCATCTATACTCCCCCGTTTGTGCTCATTTGTCTCTGTCTATGCTGCTCCTTATATCACTCAAAGTGAGTAGGCTTAGGACCTGCCCTACACTGACATGACCTCATTCATATAACAGAGAAAACCCGATTTCCAAATGGGATCACATCCACAGGTATAGGGGTTAGGATTCCAACATGTATTTTGGGGGGACACAATTGAATCCATAACAGACCCTTTTTCCAAATAAGGTCTGATTCACAGGTCCCAGGGGTCAAAATGCAGACTTCTCTTTTGGGGCCACCATTCAGCCCATAGCGCCATCTCAGCCCTGGGAGTATGCTGGGACTACAGATGTCAGTGGGTGGGGAACCCCTCAGGGCTCACAGTGCTGTTTTATAGTTCTACAGTCCCATGATGCCTTTGTTTTCCTCATTCATTTATTCACTCATTCATTCATTCATTCCACAAACGGTGGCTGAGTCCCAGCTGTGTGCAGGCACCATGATGGATGCTGGGGACAAAGCCACAGACAAGAGAGGCACAGTGAGCAAGTCCACTAGAGAGGAAGAGGAAGCAGCAAAGGCAAAGGCCCTGGGGTAGAAAGCTTGAGCAGAAAAAAAAAACGAGTGTTCAAAGGTGGACACAACCCAAGTGTCCATCCACAAATAAATGAATAAACACAATGTGGTCCATCCATACAATGGAACATTTAAAAAAAAAAAAACCAAACCCATTGACGTCAACTCCGACTCATAGTGACCCCATAGGACAAACTGCCCCGTAGGGTTTCTAAGGAGTGGCTGGTAGATTCAACCTTTTGGTTAGCAGCCGAGCTCTTAACCACTTACCCCCAGGACTCCACAATGGAATATTTCTCAGCCATAAAGAGAAATGAAGCTCTAACAGATGCTACTACATGGATGAGCCTTAACATTATGCTGAGTGAAAGAAGCCGGACACAAGAGGACAAATATTGCATGATCCCACTTAACATGAATTGTCTAGAACAGGCAAATCCATAGGGGCACAAAGTGGATTCATGTTTGCCAGGGGCTGTGGAAATG
This sequence comes from Trichechus manatus latirostris, assembly GCF_000243295.1. Taxonomy (NCBI): domain Eukaryota; kingdom Metazoa; phylum Chordata; class Mammalia; order Sirenia; family Trichechidae; genus Trichechus; species Trichechus manatus. Next base: position 6,905,495 of record NW_004444058.1, read on the forward strand.
TGGAATGACTACTAATGGGCATGGGAGTTTTCTTTGGGGTGATGAAAATATTCTAAAATCAACTGTGGTGGTGTTGCACAACTCTGCAAATGAACAAAAAACCATTGACCTGTACACTTTAATGGGTGAATTGTATGGTAGGTGAGTTACAGCTCAATAAAGCTATTATAAAAAAAAAACCAAGGTGTCATCTCAGTACAAGACGACAAGCGCAAACGTCTTCCTGCCCACTGCCCCATCAAAGACTTTAGGAACAAGAACAGTTAGTGACTCTCCTGTTAATCTGGGGTATAAGCGGGGCTGAGGAGTTTAAGGAATTTCTCTGATGAGGTTGGGGGCAACTGGGGGAGATGCGGGGAGTAGGAGGCAAATATAATTGTAACCCGAAGCCATAAGCGATTTCCAAGTCTGTTGCCTTTTTAGAGACCAGATGTGGAAAAAGAGAAGTGAGTTTTCTTGGGGCACGGACCAATGGCAATAATAACCATAATACTGACAGTAGCTAATATCTTGGTGGAGGCATTGGTGGTTCAGTGGTAGAATTTTCACCCTCCATGTGGGAGACCGGGGTCGATTCCTGGCCAACGTATCTCATGTGCAGCCACCACCCGTATGAACCACTGGACCACCACTGCCCTTGTTGGGAGTCATCAGCATGTTCAAAGTCAATGGAGTGTGCAGCACAGCTACAGGTCAGGCCTGAGCCTCCCGTCCTTGGGGAGGCTGCTGGCCATGCTGTCCCCGGCTGACATCAGAGAACATGGATTTTGGGTTTCCACCATGCTGATAAGTGGCTTCCCAAACTGTTTGTGCACACAATGTGGTTTATGCTGACCACTCACGTTCCTTCTGGCAGTCTGGGATTCTGGGATGTGCCAGGCAGAGGTGTCTACATGACCAGCCTTCAGTACAAACCCCTGGCACTGCGTCTTCCCTGGTGGACAACACTTCACACGTGTTATCACAACTCAACACTGAGGGAATTAAGTATGTCCTGTGTGACGCCAGAAGTCCCTGGCTGGCACAATCGATTAAATGCAATCAGAAAGGTTAGAGGCTTGAGTTCACCCAGAGGTGCCTCAGAAGGCCTAGTGATCTACTTGCAAAAAATCAGGTACTGAAAACCCTACAGAGTAGTTCTGCCCTGACACACATGGGGTCGCCATGAGTTGGGAGTCGACTCGATGGTGAGTGGTCTGATTTTTGTGACTCCACTGGGAGAGGGCTCTGTTCCCTGGGCCTTATCCCTTTGCTCATTTTCTGCACTTTTGTTGTTAATTTTTTGTTGATTAGTGACTTAGGAGACCCCATGTGGTACAGAGTAGAAATGCTCCATAGGGTTTTCTTGGCTGTACATCTTTATGGAAGCAAACTGCCAGACCTTTCTTCCCCGACACTGCTGGCTGTGTTTGAACTTTCTGGTTACTAGCTGAGCGTAAACTGTGGCACCCAGGGACCTTTCATTTTGTGTCTTTTTGCTGTGATACATCTTAGCTGTGAGCAGGACTACACGTGGAGTCCGGAGTTCTCCCAGTAAATTGCTGAACTTGGGGGTGGTCTCGGGGACCCAGACAATGGAAGAGGCACCTGGGGAGCCAGGGCCGTGTGTGGAGCCACTGGGGATGGGGTGGTGACAGGAGCTAGGTGAAGTTCTCAGGGGCATAGGGGCTGCCTTGTCGCTCTGCTCCTGGGAGGGAGGCCAGCTCAGAGGGAGCATTCACCTGGCAGGTGGGGTGATGGGACCCTCTGTGACATGATGCAGACTGAGTTGATTGGGCAGCTTAATTAAGCAGAGGTGCCGAAGTAGAGACTCCATATTTTTGCAAAGAGAGGCAGAGAAGTGGGATCATGGCGGGAAGAGCAGGCGGGGACATCTGCAGGCTTGGGGCGACCCCTGGTCTCTAACCTGACCTGTCCTGACCTGAGGCCCCATGCTCTACCTGGGTTGTATGGTTTAGGTTTTTTGTTGTTGTTGAAGGTAACAAAACATTTGTCATTTCAACAATCGTCACATGTACAGTTCAGTGACATTAAGTATGTTCATCACGTTGTTCAAACATCACCATTAACTGTTCCTGAATTTTTCTAACACCCTTAACACAAGCTCAGTGTCCCTGAAGCACTAGGTCTTCCTTTCTGCCCCTGGTAACCACTAATAAACTTCAGTCTCTATATAGTTCCCTATCCGCTTGAGTGGGATCACAAAATATTTGCCTTTTTGTGACTGACTTATTTCACTCAGAATGATGTTTTCAAGGTTTGTCCTTGTTGGAGTGTGTATCCGGACTTCATTTCTCTTTATGGCTGAATAATATTCCATTGTAAGGATGGACCACATTTTGTTCATTCATCTGCTGATTGACATTCAGGTTATTTCTACCTTTTGGCTATGGTGAATAATGTTGCTATAGACATTGGTGTACAAGTGTCTGTTTGCATTCTTGCTTTCAATTCTTCCATGTATATACCTAGGAGTGGAACTGCTGGGTCATATGGTAAGTGACGGTTAACTTTCTGAGGAACCGCCAAACCCTTTTCCGTAGTGGCTGCACTGTTCTGTAATTCCACCAGCAGTGGATGAGGATCCAAAAAACAACATCCTTGGAACCTCCCCCGCACCACCAAGAACCTGCTACACCTGTGTCCCTAGAGGCAAAGAGTGGATGGGAAGAGTCATTAACTTTAAAATGAGCTTTAATTTGTTGGTTTGTTTTCCTTAAGTGCATTTATGGATGTAAACAGAGCATGTTAGCGATTCCAGGGAGCAGACTATTGCTGGTTCGTTGCTTTTAATTCATAAACGAAGGAACTACGATGCCAATGGCTTGGACTGACAGCAGCTTGGGAGGAGGGGGAAGAAAAAGAGACGGAACTGAGGAAAGGTGCCTTGGCGACACCCAACTGGCCACCTTGTCCAGGTCACGCAGTCTCTAGGGAGCTGGTGACAAAGAACCTGGCGAGGGCCACTCAGAGCCGCCAGGCAGCTCTGCAGCGGCCTGGCCATGTGGAATGTGTGTGTCTCCGCCTGGACGGTGCAACCGTTCTGTGCCCTGCCCGGCCTGAGTAGCTGGTGTACCCAGTCCCCTGACTTGGCCACTGGGATCGAAGACTGAATCACTTCATGGAATGGTGAATCTGGAGGAGTACAAATCTCGGTGAGGAAGACTGTCCGATTTGGAGACAGCGGAGGATGAAGAGGAAACAGGGCCGTTTTGGTGTCGACAGGCAGTGTCCTGGCACGGGGGTGTGTGTGGGAGGGCGCTGCTGCGTTTTCAGGGTCACTGTGGCTTGCGGAAACCAGTGAGACCATCTCCTCAGCAGGGACAATGGCAGTACCTGTGAGTTTTGTCAAGGCCACAGGCAGAAGACCCACCCAAGCTTCTTCCCTCCTAGATGCCTTGCATGGGCTTTCCTTAATTTGTGCTTCCCTTTGGTTTGACAGTAAAAAAGACGGGGGAGGTGGTGGGGAGGGTTTGTCACTTATCCAGAACCGAGAGCAGAGGCGAGCAGGAGCCGGAGTTGCTGGGTGGCCGTGTCCCGGGCCTGGAGCGCTCAGGGCAGAGGTGTAAGGCATCTGGAGTCCACGCCAGGGCCCTTGCTGGCCGGGGGGCCTCCAGCTGTGTTGCAGCAGGACCGAGGATGGAGAGCTGAAAGTGGGGGCCCACCACGGGGGCTGCTGCCGATATTGGTCATGCCGTGGCACTGTCCTTCCCAGTGACACGGTGCACAGGCCTGTTCTGAGAACATCATAGGAAAAACAGCAAATTCTTAACTTACTCCATCTCCAGAGCTGAGAGAAACCAGGCAGTTACTAAAATAAACAATTTCTCGATTTCGTTCTGGGGGCGGCGGGCCCATGGCCTCGGCGTGGGCAGGCGTGGGAGGGGGAAAGCCCCGGCCGAGCGAGGGGCTCACTCAGAACAGGCACAGTCAGCTGGGCTGAGCACGGCTCAAGTAAGGCGGCGTGCCTCACAGAAGGACACATCGGAAGAAGCTGCTCCTCTTCTGTTGGTCAGTCGTGATCTTGACTCCCTGGTTGCTCCCCTGGGGGCTGTTACCTTCCTGAAGTCACAAAAGGTTTTCTGAGGTTATGGCTGAGCATTGGTACTCTCCCTTAACCAACTAACCAACCACCCAACTGTTCATCCTCTTCTAACCAACTATCCATCCAGTCCCTTGTCCAACCAATCTCGCATCCTCCCATCTCTCCATTCATCCCCTTCCAACTGCCATCCATCCATCCCCTTCCAACCAACCACCCATCTGTCTCCTTACAACCAACTATCCATCTATCCATCGCCTTTCAACCATCCCCCTGGTCGCTTTCAACGAAGCATCCATCCATCGGTCCCTTCCTTCCTTCTTCCCACATATCCATCCCCTTCTACCATCCATCTACTGATCTATACCCTTCCTTCTTTCCATCAGTCCCCCTCCTCCCATCCATCTACCTACCCACCTGTCCCCTTCAAACTATCATCCATCAATCCCCTTCCAACCTCCCATCCCTCCATTCATCCTCTTTGAACCGTCCATCCATCCCCTTCCTTCCACTCACCCTTCCAACCAACCATCCATCCCTCCATTCATCCCCTTCCAATCAACCATCCATTCAATCCAACCCCTTCCAACCAACCACCCATTTGTTCCCTTACACCTATCCATCCATCTCCTTCCAAACATCCATCTATTCCCTTTCAACCAAGCATCCATCCATCTCCTTCTATCAGCCATCCATTGATCCATCCCCTTCTTCCTTCCATCCACCCATCCATCAGTCCCCTCCCTTCTTTACATCTACCCATCTGTCTCATTCCAACCAATCATGTATCCATCTCTCCAGTTGTCCCCTTCCAACCAATCATCCCCCTCTGACTGTCTATCCATCCATTGGTCTCCTTCTTCCGTCCTTCCTTGCATTACCTATGCACCTGTTCCCTTTCAACCAACCATCTATCCATTCCCTCCCTCCTTCCCATCCATCCAATTCCTTTCAACCATCCATCTACTTTCAATCAACCAAGCAACCAACCACTCACGCATACACCTGTCACCATCCAATTGACCGTTCATTCTTTCACAGACCCACAAACGTATTTTCATCTACTATACACCAACCCCCCCAACCATTTACCCTTTCAATTATTTATTCATCTATCCTTCCACCTTTTATAGCCATTTATTCAGCCACCCTACTCTCTTCTTTCTGTATCTCCTTGCTTTATTCATCTGTATCCCCTCCTCCCTTCTTCCCATCCAGCAAGGCAACCAATGAGAAACAGCAAGACTCTGTCCAGGGGAGAGAGGCCTAGGTTAAAGATCCTGCTGTTACTCACACCCGAATGGCCCCTGGGTCCCTGTGACTCACTACCTCTCCACTTAATCCACCTGCCACATGCTGTGGGAGTAGGGCCAGACCTAAAATCTAACCTTGTCACCTCACTCCCCACTGAAGACTCATCTGTGCCCCCCACTGTTTCCAAGGGATCCTCCAAATCCAGAGTCCGGAATTCAGAGCACATGTGACCAGTTCCTGTGGACCCTGGAAACTCACCTCCCATCTTCCCCGCCTCACCCTGATGGGAAGGCTCCCCTCCCTTTTCTCTAACTTCTTCTCATCACTCAGCTCGTAGTTAAAACCTCAATTTGTTCAACAAGTAACGATTGAATACTGTGGGACAAAGAACTCAACTGGGTCTTTTATCTCTGGTTCCTAAAAATAACCCCTGAAATTTGCCAGCAATCAAGGTAAGCTGCCTTGTTTTCTAGAATAGCCAAAAACAAAAAACCAAACTCACTGCCGTCGAGGCAATTCTGACTCATAGCAACCCTACAGGGAAGAGTAGAAAATAGCCAGTCAACACTTAAACATGTGTAAATGAGTAGGGGCTACACAGGCACTACCCTGGTAGCAAACCTCAGGAAGGAAGGGATGCATGATGGAATCAGCCCTGTATATTCAAAGATCCAATCAATCACTGATTATGTCATGAGGCCCCATCCTCCCCAAATCCCTATCAATAAGCCAATAAAAGCCTAGAACACAGAAGTTATAGGAGGCTTCCTGGATTGGTGAGAACATCCATGCATGGGAGAGGGTGAGGCATGTCCCTGGGGACAGTGGAAGCCTTGTGGACACGACTGATGCATCTTGTCACTTATATCCTCTCTGATTATAATAAATGTTAACTGTAAGTACAAGTAATAGTCTCAATTTTGTGAGCCATTCTAGAGAACTGACGAACCCATCGGGGCAGTGAGAGCCAGCAGAGAGGCTGGTGTTTGCCTATCTGGCAGAGACTGAAGGACAGAGTCCTTATTTGTGAAGACCCAACTCTGGGTGGTTAGGGTTAGAGAAAGTGCAACGGAAGCAGATGGTGTCAGGACAATGGAGGAGTGGGAAAGTGGGGGATATGAGTTATCTCCACATTTTGGGAACTGGCCTTATGTAAATTTTTAGCAAAGTAGATGCTGACGATGTGTGCTTTTCTGGGCACACGGAGGCAGACAAGACAAAGCTTTGCCTTGGGAGCGCAGCCTGGCTGGGGGGACGGGAATTACACAGGCAAATGAATAAGCAGTGACCCCACAGTGGGGAGCAGTTAGAGGGGAAGGAGGTAGGCAAAGAGCTTCAGGGACACAGGAGGTGTGTTTTGACAGCAACGTCTGAACAGAGACGTCGTGAAGTGAGGTGGTGAAACGCAGGACGGCCCAGGAGTGTGGCTGGCAGAATACAGGCCCCCAGGATGTCCACGCCCTAATTCCTGGAGCCTATGGATATGGTTCCTGATGTGGCAAAAGGGACTCTGCAGATGGGATGAAATGAGGTAGGGAGAGGATCCTGGATGACCCAGGTGGGTCCAAAGAAACCCCACCAGCCCTTAAAAGTAGAGACCCTACTTCTACAACTTAACAACAAAAAGACAAACAACTCAATCAAAAAATAAGCAGAGGACTTGAACAAACATTTCACCAGAGAGGATAACTGAAATGGCCAACAAGCACATGAAAAGATGTTCAACACCATTAGCCATTAGTGAGATGCAAATCAAGACCACAATGAGATACCACCTTACCCCCATTAGACTGGCAGTGATTTAAAAAAAAAAAAAGGAAAACAGGTGTTGGTGAGGTTGTGGAGAAACTGGAATCCTCATCCACTGCTGGTGGAAACGTAAAATGGTGCAACCACTGTGGAAACAGTTGAGCACAGAAGTACCATATGACCCAGCAATCTCAGTCCTAGGTACTCAGAAGTGGAAGCAGGAACACAAAACATAAACCTGTCCACCAATGTTCACTGCAGCAATTTTCACAACAGCCAAAAGGTGGAAACAACTAAAATGTCCATCCACAGATGAATGGAAAAGCAGTATGTGGTATATACACACATTTACTCAGCCATAAACAGAAATGAAGTCCTGATGCATGCCACCACACGGATGAACCTTGAAAACATCATGCTGACCGAAATCAGTTGCAAAAAGACAAACACCATATGATCTCACTTATATAAAATAAGCAAATGTATAGAAACCAAACATTGTTAGTGGTTACCTGGCGTGGAAAGGAGCGGGGAAAGGGGAAGTTTCTGCTTAGGGGATAGTAACTTTACGTTGATGGTGGTGGAATAGTTTGGAAAAGGATAGCTAGGATAGATGCACAACTTCAAGAATGTAATCAATGTCACTAAACGGTACAGGTAGAAAATGTTGAATTGGCAAGAAAAAAAAAGTAGAGAGCCTTTCCCAGCGGTGCTCAGAGAAAGCAGTATGATGATGATGGATGCAAGGTCGGAGAGCTGCTATGCTGCTCGATCTGAAGATGGAGAAAGGGCCACAAGCCAAGGATGAAGGCAGCCTCTAGACAATGGAAAAGGGAAGGAAGCGGATTCTCCCCTGGAGGCCACAGAAGGAACGCAGCCCTGCCAACACCTTGATTTTAGTCCTGTGAGACACCTGTGGGACTTCTGGTCCCCAGAACTGTGCTGTAATAAACCTGTGTTGTTTAAGCTGCAAAGTTTGCAGTTACTTGTTATGGCAGCCCTACGGAAGTAACATGAGGGGGTACACTTCAGATAGAGGGAAGAAAAGACAGCAGAGCCCTGAACTGCAGGTGAGCACGAAATGTTCCTGCAGTGGGAAAATGGATGAGGCTGGAGCAGACAGATGACAGGGGAAGGGGCAGGGCAGCCAGAGCAGGTGGGCGGAAGTGGGGCGTGGGGCTGGGGGTCTGTTCTATGTGCAGTGGGGCTACTGGGCTGCTTTGGGATTGGGGTGGGTATAGGCTGGGCCAGAGCCCCTCGATGGCACAAATGGTTAAGTGCTTGACTACTAGCCAAAAGGCTGGCAGTTTGGACGCACCCAGAGATGTCTCAGAAGACAGGCTGGGGGATCTGCTTCCAAAAGGTCACGGCCTCGGAAAACCTACGGAGCAGTTCTACTCTGCACACATGGGATCGCCATGAGTTAGAGCTGACTTGAAGGCAACTAACAACAACACTGGCAGGGCAGGGCTTTTTGTGACAGCATGGACCACACCCTCCAGAGGTGGTGGGCAGAGCTGGCTGCAACAGCCACAAAAGGTAGATGACTGAACGAGACCATCTGCAACTCTCAATAAACAAAGGACGTAGGCAACAGTGAGGGGTTTTGCTGCCAGAGACTTGAAATTCGATTAAGAGAAAAAAACCACAGGACTACGGCTGTGCAGCAGCACGTCAAACCGTTCTCAAGGTAATCAAAAGGCCAGTGTCGGAAGCGTGGGGTGTTACTGGGATGCTAAGCGTAACTGCAAAAGTCAGTCAGGAGAACAGCTAAGAATCACATTTTACAGGGACTGTTTCCCATTTGGAAACCCTGGTGGTACACAGCGGTTAAGAGCTACAGCTGCTAACCAAAAGGTCGGCAGTTCGAATCTACCAGGCACTCCTTGGAAACCATATTGAGCAGTTCTACTCTGTTTTATAGGGTCGCTATGAGTCAGGATCAACTCGATGGCAATGGGTTTGGTTTCTCATTTTGGCCAAGAGCTGCTATTACATCAATTACGCATCTTACAATTCACAGCATCTTAGAGTTGCGCGAGTTTGTTGGTTTTACATCAGGTTTGAGCTATGTGAATGACGTTTTGCTCATCTGATCAGGCCTTTTAAAAAAAAAAATCAAACCCATTGCCTTCAAGTCAATTCTGACTCACAGTGGCCCTACAGGACAGAGGAGATCTGCCCTCACAGGGTTTCCAAGGAGCAGCTGGTGGATTTGAACTGCCGACCTTTTGCTTAGCGTCCTAACGTTTAACTACTGGCTCCAATCAGGCCTAAAGTAAGCACAAATACAGTGGTTTCAGCCTTTTTATCAGGAGAGTAGCGTTAGTGGCACAATGGTTAAGCACCTGACTGCTAACTGAAAAGTCGGTTTGAACCCACCAGCCACTCCGTGGGAGAAAGATGTGGCAGTCTGCTTCTGTAAAAATTACAGCCTTCGAAATCCTGTGGGGCAGTTCTACTCTGTCCTATAGAGTTGCTGTGAGTCAGAATCGACTCGATGGAAACGAGTTTGGTTTGGTTAGGTTTTGGTTATCAGGCAAGGAGCAGGCAAAGAGGGAGGAAGACTCACCACAGCATTTAACCTCTGCTCTAAACTCCCCGAGTCCAGTCAGTGGCGGATTCAGCCAATGGAGAATGATTTATGCTGAATACTGTAGAATATGAAATTGCTTGCGTTATAAACAAAAACCCAGAAAACGCATGGAAGGGTGGACAGCGAGAGCCACGCAGAGCGACGGTGGAACACCCAAAGAGGGCAAAGCCAGTGCAACTGTCAGGATTTGAGCCTGGACATTAGCAATGAGCATTCTGAAAAGGAAGTTAAACAGTTCCATTTAGAACAGCATCTAAAAGAATAAAGTACCTAAGAATAATTTTTTTCTCCAAATTTGACAATTTTTATTTCATTGTTTTTTTTAAATAATTCTAGAAATAAATTTGGAGCCCTGGTGGCACAGTGGTTAAGAGCTAGGCTGCTAACTAAACAGTTGGCAGTTCGAATCCACTACCCGCTCCTTAGAAATCCTATGGGGCAGTTCTACTCTGTCCTACAGAGTTGCTATGAGTCGGAATCAACTCGATGGTAACTGGTTTGTTTTAGGAGCAAATTTAACTGGGAAGGTGAAAGACTTGTAGGCAGGAAACTATAAAATATTAGTTAAAAAAAAAAGTTAAAAAAAGACCTAAATAAATGGAAGGATATTCTGTGTTTGTGGATTGGAAGACAATATTGTCAAGACATCAATACTACCCAAAGCAATCCATAAATTCAATGCAATCCCCATCAAAATTCCAACAGCCTTCTTTGCAGAAATGAAAAAGCCAATCCTCAAATTTATATGGAAGGGCAAGGGGTCTCAAACGGCCAAAGCAATCTTGAAAAAGAACAAAGTAGGAGGACACACACTTCCTGATTTCAAAGGTACACTAACCAAAACAGTCTGATATTGGTATATCGACAGACATACAGACCAACGGAATAGAATTGAGAGTCCAGAAATAAACCCATACATTCACATTCAACTGATTTTTGACAAGGTGTTAAGTCCGTTCAATAGGGAAAGGAAAGTCTCTTTTAACAAATGTGCTGGGACAAGTGGATTTCCACATGCAGAAGGAAGAATGAAGCTGGATCTCTACCTCACAACATGTATGAAAAACAGATCAACAACCTACACGAGATCTAAAACTATAAACCTCTTAGAAGAAAACATCAAGGTAATGCTTCATGACCCAGCTTTAACAACGGATTCCTAGATAGGACACCAAAGGCACTAGTAAGAAAAGACAAAATAAATAAATCAGGATTTGAGGTCAGAAGGGAAAAAGATGATTCTGCCTGGTTCATCAAGAGAGTATGAAGACAGTGGCTGTGATACCAGGACGACCAAGGGTGCGGGTTACATGTGGACCCTGGGCCGAGCCATGGCTGGGTGACTGGGCGGCCTTTCTCCTTCCTCTGGCACGGTCATTTGTCTGTATGGCCCTTCTGGTCTGTCTGGGTGGCTCTCAGCACTGAGGACTGCACAAGCGGTGAGTGGATGATGCCACAATCCACACCTGCAAACTCTGCCCTGTCCATGTGTCCTCATGGCTCTGGCTGGGCCCTGGGAGGCATCCTGCCCTAGGCCAAGGATGCGGGACCCAACAGGACTCACCAATTTTTTGTCCATTTTTGCTTTGATGTCTCTGGCAAGTGTGAAGAAGGCCTGTGGAGAAAGCATGGTATTAGTCCCAGGCGGTGCAAATGGTGAACATGCTCGGTTACTAACCGAAAGGTTGGAGGTTCAAGTCTACCCAGAGGCACTTTAGAAGAAAGGCCTGGCAATCCACTTCCAAAAAATCAGTCATTGAAAACCCTATGGAGTACAGTTCTACTCTGACACACAAAGGGTCGCCATGAGTTGGGGTCAACTTGAAGGCAGCTGGTTTTTTGGGGTACCTCCCCTAAGCCAATAACCCCATTAGTGGGTTCGCGCAATTGACCAGAGAGAAAACTGAGGCTCACAAGGGCCAAGTGACTTGTCCAAGAGACCCCGTGGTTAACTGACTCACATGGAAGGAGGACCTGGCCCTGTGCCTTAAGGCCCACGCTCTCTCTGCGCACTCTGGCCCCCTCTTCTGGCGGTCAGTGGCAGACAGAGGGACAGAGCCTTGCCCGGGGGTGGGGGGGTTTAGGGGGATGGAGATCCCTGAAGCAGCAACAGCTTCATGTGGGGAGGCGTAGAGGACCAAGATGGAGGAGGTTCATCCTCTCAGCCCAGCAAGGGGCCCAAGCTGGTCAGCCCTAGTTACCACCTCTATTACAACCCTGTGAGTGTGTCCTGCCTTCCCTCACTCACTCTCTGTTAAGTGTCTGTTAATCCCGCTCTGTGAACCAACCTGTCCGGGGATGGGGGATGAACCAGACTTGGGGTTTGCACATGAGGGACTCCTGGCTGGCAGGAGGCAGAATCTCAACAAATGACAAGGGAGGCGGAACATTCTGCTGTGGAGAGTGGTTCAGGGTGCTGGGGATGCCCCGCCTGGGGGTGGCAGAGACTTCCTAGGCGGGCATTTGGGCTAGGCCCTGATGGGTAAAGAGGCATCTGACAGGCAGAAAGGGGAGTGGGGGAAGAGAACATACAGAGGGGACACAGGAAGGGCTTGGGGGTGAGGAGTGGCATAAGCAGCCTGGGAATGGTGAGAGGTGGGCAGGGTCAGCTACAAGGAGAGGAGGGTAGCCAGGCCCTGACTCACTGTGTGGGGCTGCGGGCCTGTTGGTGTGGCACCACGGTGGCATCCCAAGAGTCTGAGCTGGGCCTGGGTGCCCAGTCAGCTGAGCCTCTCCAAGCCTCAGTTTCCCTGTCTGCAAAATCACGCTGCTTGCTTCCTAGGGCTGCCCAAGCACCCGGTCTAGGGCCAGCACCTGCTGTCAGACACGGGGGTGATTCCCGTGGAGCCACGTGGCAGCCCCAAGTCTAACGCTGGCTCCTGTGGCCAGGCTGAGTGGGCAGTGAGACTCACATTCTCCACGTTGATGTTGGCCTTGGCGCTGGTCTCCATGAACTTGATCCCGTAGTCCAGGGCCAGCTGTGGGGAGGGGGAGGGTTGGGGGAAGGACGGACACACACACAGACACAGACACACACGCACACACGCGCGCGCGCGCGCGCGCGCACACACACACACACTAGCCACCAGGCCCTGGCTCCTCAGGTACAAACAGGAGCCGGAGCAGGCGTAGCCCTTGAGCAGGGGAGCAGTGGAGGGGCAGGGGGTCACTGTGGCCCTGGGGCTGCTCCCTCAATGTCCCTCGGCAGCACCAAGCCTAGTACTAAGACTGGGGAGACGGCGGAGACTGAGGATGGCAGGGAGGGAGGCACTGGGGCTGTGAAGGGCCCAGTCAGAGGCCAGTTGGGGGCTCCCATGGTATATGCCCTTGCCTGCTGGGCAACAGCACCCGACCTGCCCTCCATGTGCCACATGCGCAGGTGGGTGACCAACTCTCCTACAACCTGGGAAAGAGGGTGAGGGGTCCTCCTCCAAACTTGGCCGGGGGGTCCCTGCACGGGGACCTGCCGTGCTACACCCACCCAGCCACCAGTCCTACCTTCTCTCCTCGTTCCTTGGACACCTGTCTCTTGTCGTTCACATCGCACTTGTTCCCAAGGATCATCTTTTCGACGTCAGCAGAGGCATGCTGGGGTGAGGGGGCAAAAGGGGAGGGGTGAGGGGGGCAGCCTAGACCACAGGCTGGTGCTTAGACCAACTTGGCCCACCCAGAACCAGAGCAAGCAAGAGGAATGGTGCACCCCAGCCTCTTATAGACCACAAGCTGAAGCTCAGAGGTCCCCTGCCCCACCGCGAGGCTAGGGCCAGAGGTCCAGATGGGGTTAGGGCTCTGCTGCCCCACTCAGTGTGCGTGTGCTAGAACACTTTCTGCTGCTGAGAACTGCTCCGTGGACTGCTGACCAGGCTCCTGTGCTGCCCCTGGGCTATAGAGAGGTAGGAGGTGGATGAAATCTGCCTCTACCTGCCTCCCCGCCCCCTCTGGAGGGGCCACACAACCTTCCTGGCACCTTTCCCCACTGCCCTGGCTCTCTCTGTGGACTCCGAAGGCAGGCTGGGCCTGGGTGGAAGCAGTTCACACTAGCGCTGGCCCTGGGTGCTTAGCCTCCCCTGGGGCCCTCTGGGCTCTGCCCTCACCCATGGATACACATCCTCGATTAAACCCTCCTGGCTCCTCTGGAGTGGGCCACGCTTACCGGAGGGTCGGGATGCGGGACGGCACCTTCTCTCTGAGCCAGTGATCCGGTATGCATGAAGCATTGTCCACTCCCGCCTGACTTCCTGCTGCCCAGAGGGCCCTTGCCCCATGAAGAGCAGCATGGGTGGTCTCCCCTCACCCCACTCCCAGAGACGCCCCAGGCCAGGGGCTTGGCTGCAACCACACACATCAGGAGCCTGGCTGAGTGGCTGGCAAGTCCTGGGCTGCAGTGACATGACCTTTCTCATGGCTTCGTGGGTGGATGATGTTCTCTGGCTGCCTTGGACCTGAAGCTCCCCGTACGTGGTTAGTCATTAACGCTGTGAGCTGTGCCTGGGAAGGCCTGTCCAGTCAGGGCATGATCTTGGGGTGTAGGAATCGGAGGCAGGTCTGGCCTCCTCCTCTCCCCAGAGTTCAAGGTCTCCTCTCCTGGGATGCAACGAGCTGCCTGTCAGAGCTCACACCTGCCTCACTGAGGCTCAAAGTACAAACTGACATACCTTTGTACCACACCCAACAAATAAAAGGGTTACGATGGTTCTAGAACCTTCCCTCTCTAGAAAGCACCAAATGTTCACGGTGACCTCAAGCTTGTCCAGCTCTTCCCTTCCGACTGCGAGACTGGCCAAACTCAACGGGCACGTGGGCTCTCAGAGGCAATGGGGCAGGCCTAGACTCAAAACCACTGCCTGGGCATGGCTGAGCTGGCGTGTGGCCTCGGGGCCAACCCTCGCTCCCTGGCTAAGGGGCTCCTGGTGAGTGGGCTGCTTTGCATCTCTCAGCCTCAGCATCTCCTCTGTGAAGCCGAAGCCCTGGTGTGAGGGCTCAGCACAGGATGTGTGGAAGGTTCCAGCACTCGCCTGGAGAAGCCAGCCAGCCTTACCTCCTCAATGTTCCGGATCCAGTTCCGGATATTGTCAAAAGACTTCTCGTTCGTGATGTCGTAGACCAGCATGATGCCCTGTACAGGGGGACAGAAATTTTCCTGAGCAACGGGGTCTCTGAGAGGCTGCGAGATGGTGAGGGCTTGTGGCCTATGGGAGGTGGGCAGGGGTCCAGGCAGGCCCCCGTCCCCACCAGCATGTGGTCCCTGTCTGCCGGCCTCATGATGTCTTGGAGATCTGCTCCCTCCACACCCCTCCACAGCCCTACCCTTCCTGCTCAGGGTCTCCACATGTCATACAGGCCTGAGGTGACCCTGCCACCACAGACCCGGCCCCACTACAGCCCCCTACTACAGGTAGGACGATCCGGCCCCCATGCCTCGCAGTGCATGCCCACCTGGCCCAAGCAGACCCTCCTCAGGCTGTGCTCAGCATCACCATACCCCCCACTTACCCTACCCAGCCAAGTCCCCTCTCAAGCTCTGAGCACCTAGCGCCGTGCCTCATCCATCCTTTATTCACTGGGTGCCCACCATGCAGTCACTGCAGTGACCCTTACAAGCCCTGGCTGGGTGGTCCTATCAGCCCCCTCCGCAGATGAGGGACCTAAATATAGGAGTGTTTAGTCCCACCCACGGGCATGTGGGGGAGCAAGTGGCACAACTGGAGGACCCCAAAGCCAATGTGCCTTCTCAGCGGCCCCACCAGTGCAGGCACAGGTGCCAAGGCTCAGTGGTTCCCTAACAGATGTGTGGGCACCAGGGTGCTGGCCTGCAGGTCCCGTAGAGCCTGTGACAGTGCTGTGGGGAAGAGGGCATTGGTGCACCTCCTGTGGGTGGAGGCCGTGCAGAGGGGAGCACACACTGCTCTTCCCGTCCTGAGGACAACTGCGAGGAACAGCAGATGACCCCAGTGGAACACCAGGCACAGAGAGACAGGATCTTTAAGACTTGACTCTGAAAGGCAATACCCTGGCCCCCCAGGACCTCTCACGTGCCTGCCCATACATCAGCCTCTCATGACTTCCTAGAGGGCATCTTCATAAGTTGGCCCTCACATGGGAGCCATCGGTCCCCTCTGTAGTGAAGCTCTGGGTCCCAGGGCACCTGGCCAGTCCACGCCACAGGTGAGCTGCACCCTGCTCCCCTGTCCAGGCCCACATTCACTGTTCCTTTACCCTCCACCTGTTCTGGGGCCCTGCCCTGTGTCTAGGCACCTCAGGGGCACTGCCAACCTGGGTGCAAGCTGAAACATCTTAGAGGCCACCTGTGTTTGTGAAGCACAGGCATGGGCTGGGGCACTGTGTGGATAATGGTGGGCGAGTGTGTGACAGAACCTTCCCGATTGGGGCAGAGCAGACTGCTTGACTGCAAACTCACCATGAACACGAGGACGTGAACACTGGCCTCCCAGACCAGTACAACCCCAGTTACGGCCAGGACCCCATAAATGCAGTTTGGGGACCGTTCATTCAGGGAGACATACTGGAGACTGCTAATGGGGAGGCTCGAAGGAGAATGTAATGGCCTGTGGGGTTCACCGCACCTAAGACAAAGTCGCAGCCAAGCCAAGCAAGGGGAAGACAGTGGCAGGAAGACCTGTAGTTAAGATGTCACTGGGGCCTCTGCCCAGCAGCTGTCCTCTCGCCACCAAGGAGCAAGAGACACAGAGGGCTGTCACGTTCTCTTGCCCAGGGACCATCCTCTAATGGCTCCCACTACTCCAAACTCCCCAATTTTTACCTATCACCAGGGGCAGGGGAATGACCTGGGAATAAAGGGGCAGTGACTTGGATGGGAAGTCCCTGGGTGGTGCAAATGGTCAATGTGCTTGGCTGCTAACAGAAAGGTTGGAGGTTCAAGTCCACCCAGAGGCGCCTTGGAAGAAAAGCTTTGCAACTGACTTCTGAAAAATGAGCCACTGAAAAACCCTATGGAGCAATTCTACTCTGACAGATGTGGGGTTGCCATGAATCAGATGGAGGAGAATTAGGAAAATACCACATCACCCTATCCTAGACCCCCTTGAGACTCCCTTGGTGCTTCAAGCGACTGTTTTCTGGCCCCTACCTGCACACAGCTCCCACATCTGTCTTTAACCTCAAAATGGTACACCACCACCCTTTCGAAAAAGACGTCTCACACTCCCCAACGTATCTGGGATTTCTAATCTGAGGGTGTAGGCGCAGTACTGATAGGAATGACGTCATAATGTCCTCTACCTGCACTGGCCCACAGTCACCACAGCCACACACAGGTCCTGAGCATTCAGAACGTGGCTAGGGCAACTGGAGCTGGATTTTTAACTTTAATTCATTTAAATGCAAACAGCTACAGGTAGCTAGGGCTTCCATATGGGTCAGTGCAGGTCTAGGAGAATCAGAAGAGAGGCAGTGGTGGTTCAGTGGCAGAATTCTCACCTTCCATGTGGGAGACCGGGGTTCCATTCCCGGCCATTGCACCTCAGGCGCAGCCACCACCCATCTGTCCTTGGAGGCTTGCATGTTGCTATGATACTGAACAGGTTTCAGCAGAGCCTCAAGATTAAGACCAACTAGGAAAAAAGGCCTGGTGATCCACTTCTGAAAATCAGCCAGTGAAAACCCTATGGATCACAACAGTCTGACCCACAACTCATCATGGGAATGGTGCAGGACCAGGCAGTGTTTCATTCCATTGTGTATGGTGTCACCCGTTATGAGTCGGGGGTTGACTCGATGGCAGCTAACAACAACAAGGAGAATCAAAAACCACAATAATCTTGCTGCTGCACAGGGTCTTGGGAGGTGGTTCTGTCCTGGGGTTGGTGGAGGTGGAGGACATAGGTGCTGGGGAAAGACAGAGAGCTCAGCCCACAGGTGGCCCTGCCTTTTACCCTCTGGGTGCACTTGAGCCTCAGGCTCCCTGTCTATAAGACAGAAAGGACACCCCTACACTGAGGGGGTGCTATTTATAGCCAAGATACAAGGAGAGAAGGCCGGTAAAGACCTGGGCCCAGCACTTGGCACAGGGGAAGGGCTCGGTAATGGGCCAGAGTGGCTATGTCAGCCCAGAGAGGGACACACCCTCACAGGGGGCCACCAAGCTCTGACCAGGGTCCGAGGACCCCAGGCACTCTCCCAGAGCACACGGAGGCGACAGTGAACAAGGAGATCAATTTAAATGAGGAGTCCTAAAGTTGCGACCCACCCGACTGAGTTTCTACTGTGTCTCAGGCGCGGTGACAGCACTCCAAAATCTTAGTGCCCTGCTCAGTTTTGCCACCCATGCTCCTGTGCCCCACCCAGCGCTCTTCTGGGCACAGGGCACGAGGCGTGACCCCAATGCGGCCCTGCCCTCACCACGTTCAGCCTAAAGGGAACAGGAACCTACGCAATCAAGTCAAGGGATTGCTGTGGAAATGGTGGGCTGCCCAGATGAGGGGAGAGAAATGACCCTTTCACCCACAAAGTCGCCTGGGAGAGAGTCTGTTGTCCGTTGTTTTCTAATAAGAAGATGGTGCTCCTGGGCCCCACGTGTTTCCAACCCATTTGGGCCCACCACCCACAGGTCTAGTCCTGGCCTGGCCTGGAGAACCGGCCCGACAAATACTTGAGGGGTGAGTGAACGTGCCCTCCTACCACGCACATCACATGCCGCAGGCCTGGGCAACCAGCCTAATGCCAACAACTCCCAGCAAGTTGGCTCCTGGGGGACCTCAAGCTGCTGGTCATGAATTCCATCCCGGCTGACGCGGGCCGCGCAAACGCTCCTAAGTGTTGGGGCATGCCGGCTGCCTCCAATTCCATCTACCTCACCTGGAAGAACTGGCTTTCTGTTCCCACCCCCTATTCCCAAAGAATGTTTCCACTTCACCTACACCATGTGCAGCCAGGGGGGACATCTGGAGGTGGGGTGGGGGTGGCGCACACAATCCTCTTAAGAGGGATCGGGACAAATCCCCCCTCCATCCCAGCCTGATCACACACTCCCCAGAAACACCGAAGCTTCACTATGGAAGGCAGGGGCATTCATTCAGACTTAAGCACCCCATCCATACCATTGCGCCCCGGTAGTAGGCCGTGGTGATCGTCCGGAACCGCTCCTGGCCAGCTGTGTCCCTGAACGGAGAAGAGGAGGTGTTAGAGCAGGAATGAGGCATGAGGCAACTTTACCCGGACACCCAGCTTTCCATGGGCTGTCACAACTGTCCTCCCACTGTGAGGCGGGCCTCAATGAGCCCTGGTGTAGAATGAAGGTTAAGGATGTGCCGATGTCACCAGCTGGGGATGTGGTAAGGCCACCACTCAAACTCTGGCCCACATGCTTTCTCCCCTTTTCTTCCTGGGACTCCCCCAGAGTTTCTAGGTCACAAGAGTGAAAGCTGGACACTGCTATGGGTTGAACTATCTCCCAAAAAAGAAATGTTCAAGTCCTAACCCCAATACCCGCGAATGTGATTTTGTTTGGAGACAGAGCCTCTGCAGATGTAACTAGGTTAACATGAGATCACCCTAGATCAGCTCAGCCCTGAATCTAATGACTGGTGTCCATATTAGAAGAGAGAGACACAGAGAAGGCCACGTGAAGATGGAGCAGAGACTGGAGTGAGGCAGCCACAAGCCCAGGGATGCCTGGAGCCCCTAGAAGCTGGAAGAGACAAGGAAGGATCCTCTCCTAGAGCCTCCAAGGGAGCGTCGCCCTGCAGAAACCAGTTCAAAGCCCTGGCTGAAACCGTGATTTCAGACTTCTGGCCTCCAGACCGTGAGAGAATGAATTTCTGTTGTTTTAAGCCACCTGTTGTGGTCATTTGTTAGGGCAGCCCCAGGGTACTTAGATGAATGTTATTTGTAAAGATCCAGGGCTGCATGTGTGCAAAGGGCTAGCCAAGGGGCAAAGGAATAGAACCCTCATGGCTTGGGTGGCTGACTGAGCTTGGAACTGATGGCTCAGGTAGCACTTTCACGCACACCATCTTGGTTCAGGTGAGGGGAAAGCCCTTACCTGTGTGATAGAAGCAGCTGCGCGTATCACACAACGTAAGACAGGACCAGGCCTTGCCTGGGTCCGGGCATGGAAAGTATTCAGTGCTTTATTTAAAGGTGACCTAACTGACTAATGGCAGAGCCAGGGCAAGAGCTCACGTCTTGGTCTCGGGGCCCAGGGCCCTTACCGCACCCTCGCATGCCCCTGGAGAGCCCCATATGCCTGGCCTGCACAGAAAGGTCTTGCCGAAGGAGTCACCTGACTTTAGGACACTGTTAACAGGCGATGTCAGGAGGTACAAAGATTCATTTTATTCTTAATTGTGGTCCCGCTCGCTGGTCCCCAGGGTGTGGGCAGCATTTCTGCCTCATCTAGGAGAGCTTTATCAACACTACCAATCCCGCCGGGCTTAGTAAGAGCAGGAGTGTCACGGGTTGAATTGTGTCCCCCAAAAACGTGTGTTGTAAATCCTAATCTCTATGCCTGTGTATGTACAGCCAGAGTCTCCTTGGAAGCGAGGATGGCAAGACTTTGTCTCATATACTTTGGATATGCTATCAGGAAGAGACTAGTCGCTGCAGAAGGACATCATGCTAGGTAAGGTAGAGGGTCAGCACAAAAGAGGAAGACCCTCAATGAGATGGACTGCCACAGTGGCTACAACAATGGGCTCAAACACAGCAAGGACTGTGAGGATGGCGTGGGACCGGGCAGTGTCTCGTTCTGTTGTACATAGGGTCACTATGAGTTGGAACCGACTTGGTGGCACCTAACAACAACAGGCCTGTGGGGAAGGAGCCCTGGTGGCACTGTGGTTAAAGTGCTTGCTGCAAACCAAAAGGTCAGCAGTTTAAACCCACCAGTTTCTGTTTCTATTTATAGCCTTGGAAACCCTATGGGGCAGTTCTGCTCTGTCGTCTAGGGTTGCTGTAAGTCAGAATCAACTCTATGGCACTGGGTTTTTTGGTTTATGCTGGTGGTTATAGCCCCATTTGGGAAAGGACTGTCTTTGTTATGTTAACGAGACAGAATTAGCTTAGGTTGTGTCTTGAGTCAATCAATTTTGAGATATAAAAGAGATTAAACGGAAGCTAGCAAGTGGAGATGGGGGAAGAGAGATGCCAAGCCACAAGAAGATCACCCAGGAGCAGAAGCTCAAAAGTAACAAGGAACTTCCTCCAGAGCCAACAGAGACAGAAACACTTCTCCTAGAGCCAGTGCTCTGAATTCAGACTTTTAGCCTCCTACTGTGAGAAAATAAACGTCTGTTAAAGCCCCCCACCTGTGGTATTTGTTATAGCACCACTCCATAACTAAGACAGGTAGGAAGTTAGGAGGGGAGGAAAGTGAAACTCCACGGCTGGGGCGGTGTCCCTTTGGACTCGGGCACAAAGGCTGCTGGGGAGCCAGCGTGTTAGGGAGTAGAGGAATATCCACAGCTGCTAACGTCCATGCTGGCAAGAAGCCAACTGGTTGCCCAGTTCGGGGGATGGACAAGGTGTTAGACCTTGTTAGATCTGAGGCCAGCTTTGGAGGTGAATTTCTCTGGGAGTTGAGGGGACAGGACTCCACTCCCAGTCCTGGTGCCTGCCTGGCCCAAAGAGACCGTGCCACACTCCAGGATATCACTTCTCTTCATCACGTCGCTCAGCATGGGGCACTGGGCGGAGTATGTGGATGCAGAGCCTGACTCCCCTGTGATCAACCATCTGGAATCAGTCTGCCCACTGTAGCAGGAGGTGGACCAGAGCCAGTGCCAGTAAAGGGAACTCTGAGACTCACTCCTTCCCTTGTTATTAGGGCCCAGGAAGTCGTCCCCAGGCTCTGAGGAAAGGAAACGGGTCTTAGCACCAGGCCTGGCCTCATCTTAATTTCAGTTTTGGAATTTCAGGTCGGCCTGCCAGGAAGTGAGGCCTGGGCTTCCCCAGAAGAGAAAAGAGGACGAGAGGTCAAAACTCCCTCAGCAAGCTGATGACGTCAGGAGGGAACTCCCGGGCTGGGGCGTATTATGGGTTGAACTGGGTCCCCACCCCCAAAATATGTGTTGAAGTCCTAACCCCTGTACCTGTTATTATGACCCTATTTGGGAGCCCCTGGGTGGTGCAAACAGTTAAGTGCTTGGCTGCTAACTGAAATGTTGGCAATTCAAGTCCACCCAGAGCTGCTTTGGAAGAAGGGCCTGGCAATTTACTTCTGAAAAATCAGCCACTGAAAACTCTAATGAAGCACAGTTATACTCTGACACACATGAGGTCGCTGTGAGTAGGAGTCCACTCAAGGGAAACTGGTTTTGGAAACAGGGTTATCATTTGTTTTGTCAGTGAAGTCATACCAGTGTAGGGTGGGTCCTAAACCTAATCCCTCCTGTGTGGTGTCTTATAAACAGAGCAGAACAGACACACACACACAGAGGGGGAAGACAAACACCATTTGAGGACCCATCTACAAGCCAAAGAAAGGCAAGGAACGCCAGGCAGCTACTAGAAGCTGAAGGAGACAAAGCAGGAACCTCCCCTTGAGCCAACACCCTGGATTCAGACTTGTAGCTTCCAGAACTGAGAGGAAATAAATTTCTGCTCTTTAAAGCCACCCACTTGTGGTTTTTGTTACTGTAGCCCCAGGAAACTAAGACAGGGCCCTTCCCCGCCCTGCAGCCTTCAGGGGCACCTCTGCCTGGCACAGGGGGCTAACCCCCCAGGTTCAGTGGGAACAGGCCAGCTCTGTGGCCATGGCTCACAGAAGGGCCAGGTTTTGCCCAGGGTGGAACACTGAGCTAACCCAGATGGGAGTCATGTCCTCAATAGGCACCAACCCAGAATCAAGAGCACAGGTCCCTGGGTTGGGTGTGAGACACGAGAGGACTCTGAAGATCAAGGCCATGGCCACAGGGGCTGGAGCGGGGACACCAGGGGCTTCTGGCTTGAAACACTCTCCAGGCAAAGGGGCTGACAAGGAACTATGGATCTCACCATATCTGCAGTTTGATTCTCTTGCCATCAAGCTCTATAGTTCTGATTTTAAAGTCAATTCCTGAAAGAAAAGGAAAAAAGCATATCATTGTCAACCATTTTGCAAGCTGTGTCAGAGAGGGTGCTGCCGAACCAGGCAGGTAACAGCCCCCTTGGATTTCGGAGCACCCCCCACAGGATGGGGCACTGCCGGCCAGGGCAGGTAACAGGGCCTGGAGCGCCTGCTGCAAGCACCAGCTAGGCACTGGACCTACAGACCTAGGAATCCACACAGGTCTGGATGCATCTGGAGATACCTGTCCCTCCACAGGAGGGGATTCCAAGGCTCAGAGGGCCGATGGGCACTATCCAGAGTGAAGTCTGCAAGTGGCAGGGCTGGCTGTCAAACGCAGGTAGCCCCAATTCCAAAACCAGGCTCTCTGCCCCTCGCTGCTGCCCCTGAGCCCACCTCCCAGCCCCAGGCAGCCGTGCGTGGAGTGGGTGTCAACAAGAGCCCAGTGTGCAAGCCTTGTGCAGGCCAGAGCTGCCATCTCTCCACCCTGCCTTCCGAGGTGCTGCTCAGGCCCATCCTCTCTGCCTCGGCCTTTTCACATGCTGCTCCTTCTCTGCAGGTGGTCCCACGCCCATCAGCTTGCACGCTTCTCCTCCAAGGCCCTGCTCAGACCTCAGATCCCACGAAGCCTTCCTGACCCAGCCCTCCTCTCATCCCGGGTACCAGGCTGAATCCCCTTTTGCCAGCTTGGCCTCAGCAGCCTCCTGATGCTCTGGTGTCCCTCCAGTGTCCCTCTGCTTGCTCCCCATTCCATGCTGAGACCTTCAAAACTACAAAGCTAATCCCAGCACAAACCTAACCTCCCCTCCAAACCTTCCAGTGCCTCCATCACTGGACAGAGGGATAAACGCAGCGTGGTCCATCCACGCAACAGGCTGTTATTCGGCTCCAAAAAGGAATGAAGTACTGATACACATGACAGCGCGGATGAACCTTGAAAACATGATGTTCAGTGAAAGAAGCCAGTCACAAAAGGCACACAGTGTCTGCTCCGTTTACATGAAACACCCAGAACAGGCAAATCCATAAAGCCAGAAAGCAGATTAGTAGTTGCCAGGGGCTGGGGGAGGGGAATGAGGAGTGACTGCTAATGGGTATGGGTCTCCTCTGGGGTGATGACAATGTTCTGGAACTAGATAGAGGTGGTGGCTGCACAACATGGTGAATGGACAAAAAGCCACTGAACTGTGCACTTTAAAATGGTGAATTGTATGGTATGTGAATTATACCTCAATAAAACTGCTGAGAAAAAAAAAAAAAACCCCCACAAATAACAGACACCTTCTGACACCCCTCCCCACCCCAAGAATAAAACACAACCCATCGCCCTGTCTACGCTGGTAGCCCCTCTGCCCTCAGTGCCTCCCACTTCTGCCCCCTTGGCTCTTTCCTGAACATTCCAAGCCTCCTCCTGCCTGAGGGCTTTCCCAGTGGCTCCTCCTTTTCCTAGAATGTTCTTTCCTTCCAGAGCCACCTGGCATCCCCCACTTCACTCGGGTTCTTGTTGTTCACTACATCTGAGGAGCCTTCTCCGATCATCCTTATTCTCTACCCCTTACCCTGCTTTTAAGGTCCCTGGGTGGCACAAACCGTTTGTGCTCGAGTGCTAACTGAAAGGTTGGCGGTTCAAACCCACCCAGCGGCACCATGAAAGAAAGGCCTGGTGACTTGTTTCTAAAGGGTCACAGCCTTGAAAACCCTTTGGAGCAGTTCTATTCTGTAACGTGGGGGGTCACCGTAAGTCAGAATCAACTCGATGGCAACCAGTAACTCTGCTTTTGTTCCCTGTAGCACCTGCAACTCCCTGACACCGTGTATCTATCTGTCTGCTCCATGAACCTAGGTGTGGGACTTACCAATCTGCATGGCTTGTGGTGCAGAAATGGCCAAGCCCAGTCGTTGCACCCAGAGTTTGTCCTAACCTCCACCCCAAGAAGCAAGGCCTTCCTCGGCCCTCTAAACCCCACGATGGCGATGTAATTCTGTCTTTGTCCTCCTCAGAAGCTGTCCTGGGGACCAACAGGAAGATCAGCCTGCACTCTAACTGTCCTCACAGGGACATAATCTCTCCGAGGGCAGACATTCAACGTGTCCTCATCACTGCTGTGTCTCCGTGACTAAACCCAGCAGCAGGGGCAGAAGAAGGTCCTTGGGTGGCGTAGATGATTTGTGCTTGGCTACTAACCTAAAGGTTGGTGATTCAAACCCACCCAATGGTGCTGCAGAAGAAAGGCCTGGTGATCTGCTTCCATAAAGATTACAGCCAAGAAAACCATATAGAGCAGTTCTACTCTGTAACACATGGGGTCACCATGAGTCGGAATTGACTTGATGACAACAGGTTTTTTTCGGGGGTGGGGGGGATGGGGGGCAGGAGATGTGTGTTGGACGCCACCTGCCCAGTCCTGCACACATACCATGACTACAGCCTTATGACATTTCTGCCTCCCTTAATCACTTCTTCCCTGCAGCCCTACACCGGGGCAGATGCCTGGTCCATAGCACGTCTCTGTGAAAGGCGGCAGGATCAAAGAATGACAAGCAACAGGGTCTACACGATGCTGTTCAGTGCCGGAAGCACTTTCACATCTGCCATCCACCTCATTAGAGGAGTGCACCTGAGGAAGTAGTGGAGGCCGAGCCAGGCAGCCGAGAACCTACTCCAGGAGCCACAGGGCCAAGTTCCCACCACAAATGATCGGTGGAGCTTATGTGAAGAGACAGGCTTTGATAAAACGTCACCCCAGCAGAAAATGAACAGGCACTCAATCTCTAATCTATAAAGAAAACCCAGAGGAACGGGCAGTGCCAACACAAGATGGCCTTGGCATTAAGCTGTGTTTCAGGGATTAGCAGCCCAGAGCTGACTCTACCCCAAACCTTCCCCACCTCCTGACACAGACAGACAGGGGTCCACGAAAAAAAGCAGTCTTGCTTGACTGGTGGAACCCTGAGACAACACTCTGCCCCATACTTCTGGGTTTTATGAACACACCCGTTTAATTAGGAAGTGTAAACTTTATGAGGCCTAATGATTATGAG
Source organism: Trichechus manatus latirostris (assembly GCF_000243295.1). NCBI lineage: Eukaryota > Metazoa > Chordata > Mammalia > Sirenia > Trichechidae > Trichechus > Trichechus manatus. The sequence goes on from NW_004444058.1 coordinate 6,931,202, forward strand.
GCCATAATTTCAAGGTCAAGCTGAATTAAACTTTCCTAGAAAATGACCTGGGTGATGCAAGTGGTTAAGTGCTGGAGTGCTAGACTACTAGCCGAAAGGTTGACGGTCCACCCAGAGGCACCTCGGAAGACAGGCCTGGCGATCTACTTCTGAAAGGTTACAGCCTTGAAAACCCTATAGAGCAGTTCTACTCTGCACATATGGGGTTGCCATGAATCAGAGCCAACTTGATGTCAACTAACAACAGAAGACAGAGGGCTGCAGCAGGCTATAAATGCAATGAGCAGACGACTGGGACAGGAGGGAGGGGTCCTGGGTTCAACGCCCACCTCCACCTCCCTATGTGACCCTGGGCAAGTTTCCTCCACTCTCTGGCTCTTGTCTCCTTGACTATAAATGGAGGCCAGCCTCCTTGGAACCCTCAAGTGCCTGATTGGTTTTCTGATCAAGAATTAAAAACCAAATTAAAAAATCTAATTCTGGAATAGAGCTCACCAGTGCTCAAGATTAGTGGGAAACTTCTGAGGCTGCAAAACTGAGGTCTGGGTTGAGATCAAGCCATAGTTTGCAAGGAGTTAAGGCCACTTCCTGGTTGGAAGGGGAGGTGAGGGTCATCCCAAGGTTTGACCTTGGGGTGGGGGGAGGGGGAGGATTCAGACACACCTGTGCCCAGAGGTAGGCTGCTGTCACTGCAGGAGCCATTCTCCTTCCTCTAGGTGGCCTCTGGTAGTGACAACAATCCCTTAGTCATCATATAATTCTGATCCTTGGCCACCAGAGCACTGGCCAAGAGGGCACTAGCCCTCATGTGAAGAAAGAGCTCAGAGAGGTCGAGTGGCTTATTTAAGGGCAAACAGCAATGGGACACCAGGTCTGATGGCTTCCAGTCCAATTCTCTCTACCTTACACCTGGTACTTAATGGTTTTACAAAGAGCAGGCTCTGGGAGGAGGGCACGGTGGCGTTAGCACCCTCATCATGAGGTTCAGTGAAGTGAAGTGATCTGTTTAAAGTTACACTGAGGCAAAACAAAGCTTATTCCCCAGGTTTTCTCCATTTGGAATAAACTTCTGGGTTTGGCAGGGGCAGTGGTGGTTCGGTGGCAAATTCTCACCTTCCATGTGGGATACCTGGGTTCAATTTGTAACCAATGCACCTCATGCACAGCCAGCATCCATCTGTCAATGGAGGCTTGTGTGTTGCTATGATGCTGAGTAGGTTTCAGCAGAGCTTCTAGACTAAGAAGAACGGGGTGGTGATTAACTTCCAAAAATCAGCTGGTGAAAACCCTATGGATCCCAAGAATCCAATCTGCAACCGATCATGAGAATGGCACAGGACTGGACAGTGTTTTGTTCAGATGTGCATGGGGTCACCATGTGTTGGGGGCTGACTTTATGGCAGCTAACAACAACAACCTCAGTTCAGTGACTGTCCCCCACTTCCCCACTCTCATGCAAAGCTACTTCACTTGATCTGTGCTATTGCCAGTAGAACCTTTTAATGTGAGCAATGACTATTTTTGTGGCACAAAGGGAAGCCAGCTCCACTTTGGTGGATGTCAGAACCGAGATGCAACAGGCTGGTTCTGTCCAACCACTACATGGCCTGGCTCTGCAGGAAAGGCTGTTTTGCAAAGTGACAACTCGTGTCCTGGGCCTTGCAATATGGAAGACAGGGTTGTCTGTGGCACTGGCTGATTTCAGTTTCTCATGGAGGCTTTTATCTGGCATTTCTTTGGAGATGACAGGCTCCGAGGTGGCAGCTGTCGCTAGCCATTGCTGTCACCCTCGAGGGGGATGGAAGGCAGGAAAGGAAAGGCCCCTGATTCCCTGTCATCATTCCTTCTAGACGAAAATTTACCCAAGGAGGATACAGGATCAACCCCTGAACTCTCCACGGTTAGGAGCTGGAGAGGTGTGGGCTGGGATCCTGTGTTTGTCCTGCAGGTGCATGCTGGCATCTCTCTGGGATGACTGGGCCTGAGCTTTGGAGTCAGACACACTTCAGTCCAAATCCCATCCTCGCCACCTGCAGACTGCATGACCTTGGGCAAGTCCCATTCCCTCCTTGAGCCTCAAATTCCTTATTCGGGCAGACACGGCTCTCAACAGCACCTAACCCAGAGGACAGCTGAGTGTGAAAACGCGCAAAAAGCCCTTGGTACAGAGTAAATGCTCAATGAAGTCAGCTGACATGGTCTTTTCCCCACAGCTAACTTCCTATGTCTCAGTTTCCATTTCTGCATAAGATGGGGACCCCCAAGGAACCGCTTCGCGAGCTTCTGCAAGGACTGAACGCGATGACGGCCGCGAAGACCTCAGCCCAGGACATACACGCCCTCGACGAGCGGGCTGAGTGTCGGGGCCTCAGTCTCCTCATCTGCAAAATGGGCCCTTGGTTCCCCCCACCGCTCCCACGACCCGAGAACCCCTGAAAGGTGGTGGAGGTGGCTGGTCGTCGCCCCTAGTGTCCCCTCGAACCTCTGAGACCCCCTAGAGCCGTCCGCCCTGACCGCTCCCTCAGCCCCGGCCCCTCAAGGGAGCGCCCGGCCCGGGCCTCCCGCGTCCCCGGCCGCCCCCCGACCACGCTACCTATGGTGGAGATGAAGGTGGAGTTGAAGGCGTCCTCGGAGAAGCGGAACAGGACACAGGTCTTCCCCACCCCCGAGTCCCCGATCAGCAGCAGCTTGAACAGGTAATCGTAGGTCTTCGCCATATTACACTCTCTCCCCGACGGGAAGTGCGGCCAGCGCCTCGCCACTGGACGCCCGCCCCGTCCATCAGCGCCGAGCCCGCCCCCAATTGGCTGCCGGCCCGCCTCGCGTCACTGCGGCTGACGCCCGCCCCCGCGCCCCGCCTGGCGCGCGGAGACCAGGGAAGGGGAGAGTGGGGAGCGGAGCCGGAAGCGGCACGAGCGCGCCGCCCATTGGCCTGTGCTCGGGGCATGGCGAGCTTCGATTGGCTGGCGGTGCGGAGTTGAGGGGCTTCAAATGGGGAACGGGGCAGAGGCGTGCCATCCCACGGCCTCGCTTCTTCCTCACTCTGGGGCGGCCCCGCCTCGCCCTCTTATAGGACGGGGAGGGCGGGAATCGTCGCCAACGGCCCCGCGCGCCTGCAGCCCGGGGGCGGGGCCTGTTGCGCATGCGCATGCGCGCCAGGAGACCGTTGAGCGCCGGCAGAGGGCGCGCGCGCGCGGGAGGCCTTCGGGTGCCGCTTTAACGGCCTGCGCAGCCTTAGTAGGCGCCGGGGCGAGCGCTGGAAGGAACAATCGTGGGGGTGTCGTCTTCTGGGGAACACAGGGAAGGCAGGGGCGTTCGTCGCAATTGGAAAGAGGCCGCCTCAAGATCTAAGTGCTGGACAAAGAACCTACCTGAGACGTCCCGTTCTCTGCCACGTCAGTGGCCTCACCGCCGCAAGCTGCGCCCTGAGGCGCGCTGAGGTGCCTCAGGACCAGTCCTGGACCTAATTGACCTAATTAGAAGTTGTCCCGGCCACGCTGTCTCCAGGTCTCAGGCTAGACTCAGCCGCCTGCGCCGTCAGCCCTTAAAGGCGTGCTCAGGGTGCAGGTGGGCTTGCGAGTGTCTCAGGACCCTCTGAGGGAGTGAAGGATAGTGATAATTATAAGTAACAATTATGAGCATTTGCTTCTGTGCCTAGCAGTGTTCTCAACACTTTTTACGTATTTAACCGCCACAGCAACCCAGTGAGGTAAGTATTGTTTACTCGGGTTTTATGGTGAGGAAACTGAGGCTGGCCAGGTTAAGTGACTTTCCCAGGTTCCAAAGTGGGAAGTTGTTTTTTGAATGCATATCTGCAAGCCTCAGAGGCCAGACTCTTTGTCCTATTTTTTAAAATAATTTTATTGTGGTGAAAATACATGTAACAAAACATACACTGTCTCAACAATTTGTACATGTATAATTCAGTGACATTTGATTACACTCTTCGAGTTGTGCAACAAGTCTTGATAACTTTTACAAGAGGCCAAGGGGGCAAATGGTTAAGTCCTTGATTATTATTAGCTGAAAGGTTGGCAGTTCCAACACACCCAGTGGCGCCTTTGAAGATAGGCCTGGTGATCTGCTTCTAAAAGGTCATGGCCTTGAAAACCCTCCAAAGCAGTTCTAACTCTGCACACGTGGGATGGCTGTGAGTCTGAATTGACTGGACAGTAACTAGCAAGAAGCTCTTTATCACTATGGCTTCCTGATTCTCAGAGATGGTCCCAACTGCATGCTTGACTTCAGGGCCTCAAGTCACTTGCTGGCGCACACAGAGAAGCCTGGAGCCTCACCTAAGGATTTTCCAGCAGATGGCCCCAGCCTCTCCTACTCCCTTCCACTTCAGCTCATCCTTCTGCTAATGAGCTCTGATCAAGAAATGCTTCAACCACAGCCATTGACCACTTCATAGGCCTTACCCTCTGTGGTATTTTGATACTATTGACCACCTTCCCTCTGGAAATTCTCTTTTCCTTGACACTTGCCCCACTTTCTTCTTCTGTTTCTTCTCCTATCAGCTACTTCCCTTTCCTGGGTGCTGCTTCTCATTCCATTGCAGTCTTTTTTGGAGGTCTCTGCTAGTCCCTGAGCGGTGCAAATGGTGAACATGCTTGGCTGCAAACTGAAAGGTTAGAGGTTCAAGCCCACCCAGAGGCGTCTCAGAAGAAGAGCCTGCTGATCTATTTCCAAAAAATCAACCATTGAAAACCCTATAGAGCACAGTTCTACTCTGACACATGGAGTTGCCATGAGTTTGAGTTGACTCAATGGCAACTAGCAACTTCTTGTCCCTTAAGTGCTGGTGTTCCACATGGTTCTTTCTGTCCTAAGTCCTCTGTTCTCCCTTCCAGTATCCCCATGCTAATTCTCAGTTCCTTATCCATAGTCCAGCCATGCTTGCATGTCCAACTGCTTTCTGAACATCTACCTTTGGGTTTGCCAAAGATACTTTAAGCTTAACATATCCACAACTGAGCTGAACTTCCACTTAGGTAAGGGCAGTGGTGGTTCAGTGGTAGAATTTTCACCTTCCATGTGGGACACCCAAGTTTGATTTCTGACCGATGCCTGTCATGCGCAGCCACCACCCATCTGTTAGTAGAGGCTTGCATGTTGCTATGATACTAAACAGGTTTCAGCAGAGCTTCCAGACTAAGATAGACTAGGAAGAAGGCCTGGTGAGCTACTGCCAAAAATCAGTCCATGAAAATCCTATGGATCACAATGGTCTGATCTGCAATGGATCATGGGGATGGCGTAGGACAGGGCAGTGTTTCATTCTGTTGTGCTTGGGATCGCCATGAGTCAGGTCGACTTGATGGCAGACAACAATTTCCACTGATGCGTGTCTTGAATTACCTTCTGTGTGAAATCTAAGCCTTTGACACCTTTCATCCCACACATCTTGGAGATTCTAAATAGCTCTTAAATTTTGCTCCTCCGTTTCCATTGCCACAGTCAGCTCCTTATATTTCTCCACTGGTCTTCCTGCTCATTCTCTCTAATCCAGCCTCCACCCTACAGTGTTCACTTTAAAACATTTATCTGATCACATCTATCCCTTACTTAAAATCCTTCGGCAAGCCCTTGGCAGCAGAAAGCCCCAAATCTTTAACCTAGCATACACCCCTCACAATCTGGTCCTTACCTCACCCTGTGATTCACTCACCTCATGGGGTTGGGAACTCCCCAAGAGCTGAGACAGGTTAAACAAGCGTGGATCACTTATGCCAAATGCTGAGGCACAAGGATGACCAAAACAGTATCCTGAGATTACAGCCTAAGGTGGTAGCAAGGAGGGAGAAAACAGACATGGAAGGGGTAACTTCAGTTTAGTAATGGTAGTAAACTTAGAGGAGGAGATTATATTCATTGATATTCCCAGCACCTAAATGGCTATGGAGCAACCAAAAACCTGTTGCCATTGAGTAGATTCCAATTCATGGCAACCCCATGAGTAAAACTCAGCTCCACAGGGTTTTTTGGTGGCCATAATCTTTACAGAAGCAGATCACCAGGCCTTTCTTCTGTGGCACAGCTGGGTGGATTTGAATCACCAACCTTTTGGTTAGCAGCTGAACACAAACGATTTGTGCTACCAGGCAATGGACAGTGTTAGATGAATGTCAATATGAAGGAAATGTTTTTAATTGTACTTGTTAACAGAAACTTGTTTGCATATGCGCTTAATTTTTTAGTCTTTTCACTTCTCTTTTTGATCCCTCCTCCACCTGCCCTCCCCCGAAATAACCCATTGCCCTCAAGTCGATTACTGCTCACAGCAACCCTATAGAACAGAGCAGAACAGTCCCATAGGTTTTCCAAGGCTGTAACTCTTTATGGAAGCAGACAGCTACATCTTTCTCTTCCAGACCGGCTGGTGGGTTCAAACTGCCGACCTTCCAGTAAGCAGCTGAACACTTTAACCACTGCACTACCAGGGCTCCTTCCCCGAAATAAGGAAATTGTCATTCAGGTAGTGAAACTGCAGTCATCTTTGATGCTCCAAGTTCCCTGCCATCCTGTCAGCTCAGTCTTGAGGCTGCTTCCTTCAGATCGTCTCTTCCCTCCTGTTCCATGGCAACCACTATCCTGGATTATTGAAACATCTTCCTAACTGGTCTTCTTGCCTCTAAATCTACCACCCTCTCCTTGTTGTTGTCAGGTGTCATGAAGTTGATTCCAACTTGTGGCAACCCCATGTGACAGACTAGAACTGCCTCGTAGGGTGTTCTTGGCTGTAATCTTTATGGAAGCAGATTGCCAGGTCTCTCTCCTGCGGAGCAGCTGGTTGGATTCAAACCGCCAACCTTTCGGTTAGCAGCTGAGCTGTTTGCACCACTAGGGCTCCTTACCTCCCTCTAAGACCAAAAAAAGCCCCAGACCTGTTGACTTCAAGAGTCAATTTTGACATCTTTCCTTAAGATGAATGCTAATTGGATTTTCCTAATGCAGTACTTTAATGTTTAGTCTTCTGTGGCTCTGCACTCTAGCCCAAATTAAATTAAATCTAGGCTCTCATCAGTCTGGACCCAGCCTATCCAGCTTTCCTATTTCTGCAACACACAGAAAGTCTTAACCAAGAGGTCTTGTGCTTTTCTGACTCAGGTTACACGGACGATCTTTCCTGCTCCTCTCACCATCTATTAAAATGCTACTCATTCTTGACAGCCCGGCTCAGGCAGGACTGGGTATAACTAAGAACAGGAGCTTTTGTGTTACTGAGACAAAATGCTCTCATCTGTAATATGAAGAACATAATTGTTGTATTATAAAGTCATGGTATAAAGCAAATAACACTTGCTAAGTTCTCGGCACAGTTATCTTCTTTCCATCCCATCAATTCACCAAATATTGAGAAGCAAAGTTGCCGACATGTCCCCACACATTCTAAAATTGACACAAGTTGTAGTTTATGTAAAAATTTATTTGACCAAAATGTAGAAAAAGATACTATTACATATGATACAGTTGCAAGAATCTAAATGAAAAGTTTCGGTTTTATTCAGTTGCACAATTTGCTAGTGTATCTCCTGGTAGTGTGATGCTTAATAAATAGGAGTGACAGGCAGGGGATGTGGACAAGCTAGAAGCAGGGTGATTTTGTCCAGAATTGTAAACTTGAGTTGGCCCCCACGCTGCTGGGGAATGTGGAATGTTTGAGCTCTGAGATGTTAACTGAGAAAGCAGAAATATAACAAAGCTAACATGTGCAGCCCTGTCTACAAAATACTCCAGATCCAGTTCAATCAGCAGTTTCTTGGTCTTTTATTAACTTGGTCCCGAAGAAGGAAATGAAGTCTTAAATCAGTAAATCTTCAATCTGCCATTCCCTGAAGTATGGAGGAGATGAAGCTGGGCCAATTACTTTTTCATCTCTACTTTGCTACCAGAGAGGCCCCTTCTGTTTGTTAATAGAAAAACCTCTTTGGTCCAATTTATTGGTGGCTAGCAGTCTTTTTGATATGGCAGCCCTCGGTAGGACTGAATACCATATTCATTGCTGCTGAGTAGATGACCTCATATCAGAGCAGACAAGCATGGAATAAGACATCTTCTCAAAGACCAATTTTAGAATGAAAGAAACATGTAGAAGAGCATAACATCAAGGATTGTCCAGCAAACATTTGGGTTGTTACTATGACTATTTCCCAAGCATTCTCATGCTGACTGCTCAGAGGATGTTCGCTCTGCCCAGTGGAGTGTGGAAAAGGGCCAAGATGATTAGGCTAATCTGCCTGTGGTTTATGACTTCTCACTACAGTCCCCCTTTTTTTTTTTTTTCCTGCTCTGGATGGAAAATCCCCACCCGTACTAATGTGATGGTCCCTGGCTTCCTGTAGTGTGATCAATGGTGGCCCAGAAGGCTTTGTTCTTCAGCGTTTTAAATCAGCTCATGACTAGATACTCGAGTCTGTATTCTTTGAAAGTGTGGGGTCGTCTATTCTCCCAGGAACCAAATGCCCTCATCTGAAGAAAGTATGCTCAGTATAAAATACCCTGCCTATCTTAGGAGTAAATGCAACTTAAGGATAAAAATAGAGCTGAAAAAGCTGGTGCCATTTGAAAAAAAGGAAGGAAGCAGATTTAACTGGCGCTCAAAGCTTCTCTGATACAAAATATTTGGTCATGTATTCATAATTTGCTCAATGTTTCCAGCAAAGAGAAGATGCAGTAACAAAAGCAACTTCTTAAAAGAGAAGAGAAAGACACGGAGCTCTGGAATTTCTGCTGGAACAAGACTCTTCTGTTTTGGTTATATACAGTTAAGTTCGTTTAGTGTCTGATCCAGTGTCTGATGTAAGCCCACGTTCTCTTCTTTGGCCTGGGCAAGTTTTTCTGGTGAGGATTAGGAGTGAAGAGAAAAGGAAATTAGTATCATTGTTAAACATCTTTGCTGAAGAAAAAAGAAAAAAGGTGTTTAAACCCCAAACTTCCAGAGTGAAAGTCACACCAGAGAAAATACTTTGAATTTTAATTACAGTAGCACATCATGGAATACTAGGGACTCAGAATATTTGGGACTCAGAAGGGTTATCAGATAAAATACAGGGCACTCAGTTAAATGTGAATTTCAGACAAACAACAAATAATTTTTTAGTATAATTATGTCCCCAATGTTGCCTGAAACACACCAAAAATTATTCACCGACTATCTGAAATTCAAATTTAACTGAGTGTCCTGATTTTTTTGTTTTGGTTTGCTAAATCTGGCAACCATAGAGTCAACACCTGGATTTAGGCCAACACCTGTATTTAAGCCTAACTGTGCCACTGAGGTAAGTCATCTAAGCTTTCTAGGTCTCAGTTTTCCCATCTGTCAAGTGGGGATACTGATACCAATGGGTGTTTTTAGGGATTATTATTAGGCATACATGAGAAATGATTCAGAACCTGTAGGGTGCTACACAAACATAAGATTTTAGTCCTAGATCTGGGTGATTTAATATTCCCCTTGTTGCTGGGTGCTGTCAAGTTGATTCTGAATAACAGTGACCCCATGTGACAGAGTAGAACTGTCCCATAGGGTTTCCTAGGCTGCACTCTATGGGAGCAGATCACCAGGTCTTTTCTCCCATGGAGTAGCTGGTGGGTTCAAACCACTGACCTTTTGGTTAGCAGCTGAGTGCTTAATCATAGCACTACCAGGGCTCCTTAGATAGTCCCCATAATCAAGAAACCAAACCTGTTGCTGTTGAGATGATTCTGACTCATAGCCACCCTATAAGACAGAATAGAACTGCCCCATAGGGTTTCCAGGGAGTGGCTGGTGGATTTGAACAGCTGACCTTTTTTGGTTAGCAGCCGGACTCTTAACCATTGCACCACCAGGGCTCCAGATATTCCCCAATTGCTCGTCAAATTCGTCCTCAAGCCTTTGGTAGGAAAATACAGTCCTATACCCCATCTTTCCTGTGGAGTTTCTGGGAATGGCTGTTTGAATTCCAGTCATAATTGCGTTGTGTCTGTGTATGCAGTGCCATGTAGTCAAACCCCAGGTAAATGCAACATGATCGAGATTTAAACTAGACTATGGCCAGTGGCTCTGCAGGAGAAAGGCCTGGCAAACTGCTTCTGTAAAGATTACAGCCAAGAAAACCCATGGAACAGTTCTATTCTGTCGCATGGGGTCGCCATGAGTTGGAATCCACTCGACAGCAATGGATTTTTTTTTTTTTTTTAAATGGGCATGTTATTAAGTGGCTGAGCTGATGAAATAAAACAAAAACAAAAGTAAAACACCAACTAGTGCTATGCGTGACAGAGCACAAGAGAACTGGTTTGTAAATGAGTGATGACTGATAAGGGCCTGGGCCACGCCTGACTAAAATACTGGAGGAAAGCAAAATGCCTCATAAAATATGAGATGATCAACCAGGAAATTTTCAGAAGGAAAAAAAAAAAAATCAGTGCAGAGAATGGCAGCCTTTCTATTGCAACTACTGACCCTTTCATTTGACATGGCACTTAAAAAAAAAAGACCATGATCTGGAAGCACTCCATCAGAGAATGCTGGCCTGGGTTTATCCAGTCTGGATGGACAAATTTTAACTGAGCGCCTAATATGTGTGAGCCAGTTTCTCTATCATCTCATTTAATCCTGATAACTGAGATATCGCCTGTATTTTGCAGAAACGCTAAGGCTGCACAAGATGCAGTAACGTGTTGAGCTAGGATTCAAACCCAGGTTTCCTGACTACAAATCCTACACTCACTTCCCCTTGCCACCCAAATTTCCTGGCATCTGCTTTGTTTTTTGTTGTTGTTAGTTGCCATCAAGTCAGCTCTGACTCCTGGCGACCCCACACGTGTCAGAGTAGAACTGTGCTCCGTTGGGAAGCAGACTGCCAGTCCTGTCTTCCGAGGTGCCTCTGTGTGGGTTTGAACTGCCAACCTTTCGACTAGTAGTCCAGCGCTTAACCATTTGTACCACCCCAGGACTCTATGTGAAATAAAATAACTTTCCCTTAAAGTGTTAACTGCCCTTGCAAATTGTCAACAGGTAGGAGCAGAACTTCACAGCACTAATCTCTGCAAATGAAGTTCCACCTAGGTGCTTACTTAGGCAGAATGACTGGATAGGCAGGGCTGCAGTTATTTCAAAGGGTGCAGGTGAAAAATGTCTGGAAAAACCCTGGAAGCAAATATGTAGAGAGAGCAAAGCAACCAAAAACACCCACCCCGACATGGTCTGTAACTTTTCCAAGGGCATGTGTATGGCACGTGTGAGGGGAGTGGGCAGTCTATGCAGAAAGTCAGGAAGGGTGGTGAATGTGGAGAGGTCAGGGGTGGAAGGGTGTGAGTAGTTTAAGGGAAATGTGTTCTAGAGAAATAACTATAAAGAAAAATTGGGACAGAGGTCCCCACCTGAATAAAAAATTATAATATGAGGTGTAACAAGCTATGTTGTTGTTGTTAGTTGGTGTCGATCGATTCCATAATGTGTGCAGAGTAGAACTGCTCCATAGGGCTTTCAAGGCTGTGACCTTTTGGAAGCAGATCACTGGGCCTTACTTCCAAGGCACCTCTGAATAGGTGTGAAGTGTCAACCTTTTAGCTAATAATCAAGTGCTTAACCATTTGTGCCACCCAGAGACTCCATAACAAGCTACAGTGACCCAAAACTGATGACCTAATTGGAGACGTTTGTGCCAGTTCCAGCTACACAGTAAGGTTTGGAAGTTGGGGCTTAGACTTTGGAATGCTAGTGCTTCGGGGACATTTTGAGGTGGTGAGGTAAAGAAGAACTGGATAGATTGGAATTTAGATTATCTTGGAAAACACTATAAGCATGACCTTTAAGCACCCACAGGCCAAATCTCAGTTCTTGGTAAACCAAAGCAAGTTTCCTGGTTATAGCTCACTCAGGTATGAGGGAAGGCAGAAGTCAGTGCCTCAGTCAACTCTGCTTGGAACAACATTGGAAAGAAGAACCACCTCATTTCCTTTCTCTGGCACCACAGCAGCTTCCACTCCCTTCCCCTGCTAATGGGGTGCTCTTTAATCCTTTGTGCAGGCTTGTTCTAAGGGCAGGGTTTAGAGGCGAGCTTCAGTGGGAACTTCCTCCCGGGTCTGGGAGCTGGATGAACATTCCATGAACAATGAAGACACGGGGAACCCCAGGCACCATTCCCAGAGAGTGACACAGAGAAGACAAATGAGAAAAGGAGGAATTAGGAGACCAAAATGCCACTGCCACTATTTGAATTCCTAGCCCAAATCCCATTCAAGGACAACCCCCTTTTAGACCCAGGCCTGCTGGTCTTTGCCAGTTCTGCTGACTTTACTAAGATGCCCAAGAGGTTTAAAGGGATGAGCTCCATTCAAATCAATTTCTATTTAAGGAAAAACCACTATTGGCAGCTGCAATGAGCAAATTGCCCTACTTGAGGGCTCATGCCAAGTTGGTTTTTGTTTCCCCGTTTTCAGGAGAGCACCATGTGGGCATAATTTTCTCTCTGGAGCAATTTTTGAAACGCACTCTTCATTTGCAAGCACAAGAAGGTGAACCACCCACTTTCTGTTCCAGTCGTGGACAAGGGCGTCATAGCTACGACTCAAAAGTGGCAAGTGGAGAAAACTGAAAATGAGAGGGTGTGCAGACGAAAACTGCCTGTCTTTATTTCAGTCACATAGTCACAGACACATCAGAAGAAGCCTTGAGAGATCAAACCAGGAGGGAGGCCACTGGATCTCCCGGCACACACAGTGAAAAGACAGGCTTTGGTATTGCTAGGACAGAGGGCAGCAACAAGCAGCCCCTCAGAGAGAGCTCATGTCATTGAGAGCATGGTCCAGCTCCCTGCTGATAGCTTTGTACTTCAGCTTCTGAGAGTATAACTCATCTAGAGCGCGGAGGTTCCCAGAAAGAGAGTTCGGAGGAAGAGGTACAGGGGACAGAACGCAAGGGTCAGAATGGAGGGCCACAGATGAGCAACGCGAGGAAGGAAAAAAAAAGTGAGAAAACAAAGCATGAACTGGGATAAAGAGTTGCATCCTAAACACAGCTGACAAAAACGAAAGGTCTGTGGAGTGGTTGCTATGTGGTTTGAGATTCTGCAGGGGGTTACCATAATGACAGAGCAAAAGACCCTTTAAAAGCACAGTGACTAGAAATGGACAGAGCTCTGCCAGTCCACTAGTTATTTTTTGACCTCCAGTGATGTCACCTAGTGCAAAGGTTATACTTTTGAATGGGGCATTCTTCATTATATGGAAACCTCACTTCCCAAACCAAACAGTGGAACACCTGGAGTGACAAATGATTTGTATGGCCTCTCTGGGTGGGACAGGCCGTTTGGATAATTTCTGTTTGAACCCCAAGTCCTGGAATTTCCGAGCTATTCCATGAAGAACACAGGGCAGCATTTAAAAATTGGAATTCTCCAAGTACTTCTGTGATACATGGGCATCAGACATGCAGTCTTCATTCAGGTCTCTAACCAAAATTAACTGCCAACAAGCCGATTCCGACTCATGGTGACCCCATGTATGCAGGGTAGAACTGCTCCACAGGGTTTTCAAGGCTGTGACCTTTTGGAAGCAGATAGCCAGGCCTTTCTTCCAAGGCATCTCTGGGTGGGTTCGAATCTCTAACCTTTTAGTTAGCAGTCAGGCATTTAACCATTTAAATGCCGCTCAGGGACTCTCTATTTTGTATATTTCCGTTTTATCATCTTGCGATAAGCTTTGAGCTCTCTGGGAGAGAACTTCTGTAAAAATACATCCCCAGAAATGAACAAATAAAAAACAATTTCTAAAGACTTTAAAAAAACAAATCAGAGAGCCGTATTTGGGTCTCTGTACTCACATGTGGAGCTAATCAAGCAGAGATTATTTTTTATTTCTTGAAAATGGCAACTCAAGTCTGAATTTGATTTGCACTATCCTGTTCCAATGCTCCAGACTTCCAGATGTGACATCACTCTGCACTCTACTTTCTTAAAGGGGACAAAGCCCAACTCAACCCCTCCAGAGGCCTCTCCTGATTGGCTGGGGATCCATCATTGACAGATAGGCACGGCAAACATATTCAGATGATAAGTTCATACCTTCCAGGTCGTCAATGGTCTTCTCCAGTTTTGCAACTGTTCTCTCTGCGAATTCAGCACGGGTCTCAGCCTGAAGAAGAAGAAAGGAGTCACCACTGTTGCTTCGGGACCAGTGCCTCCAGGAAACTTGAACTAGCTAGGTGTGATCAGACTCACCTCTTTCAGTTTGTCAGACACAAGTTTAATTTCTTCTTCATATTTATCTTCCTTTTCAGAATACTGTGGGAGAAATCAAAATACAGCTTTACAAAAAGGAGGGGGAAAAAAAAAGAAAGGAATAAAAGAATGTAGATTCCAAATTCCCTGGAGAAAAGTGTCCTTCAGGCACTGTCAACATGCCAAGAGTTCCTAAGAAGCAAAGCAAAGGCAAGCACCTTTCCAGGCAGAAGAAATATGTGTGAAATCTGCGAAAAAATCTGTGGGAGAAACGCCTAGAATAGTATTGACCTGAAGGACTGAGCTGACAACTTAGATAAAATCGTGATGAAGAAAGTGGTACAGCCACTGTGGAAAACAGTTTGGTGGTTCCTCAAAAAGTTGAACATAGAACTACAACATGACCCAACAATCGCACCAGAAGTGAAGGCAGGAACGTAAACAGAAACCTGTACACCAATGTTCACTGCAGCACTTTACACAATAGGCAAAAGGTGGACACAATCCAAATGTCCATCATCAGATGAATGGATAAACAAAATGTGGTATATATATACAATGGAACAGTACTCAGCTGTGAAGAGAAACGAAGTTCTGATGCATGCCACAACATGGATGAACCTAGAAAACATCATGCTGAGTGAAATAAGTCGGTCGTAAAGGGAGAAATGCTGTATGATCTCACTTATGTGAAATAAGCAAATAGATAGAAACCAAAGATTGTTAGTGGTTACTGGGGTAGGAGGAGCCCTGGTAGCATAACAATTAAGCACGGGCTGCTAACCAAAACGTTGGCAATTTGAATCCACCCAGCGGCTCTGCAGGAGAAATACCTGGTGATCTGCTCCTGTAAAGATTACAGCCTACAAACCCTACTGGGCAGTTCTATTCTATAACACACGGGGTTGCTATGAGTCAAAAATCTACTCAAGGGCACCTAACAACACAGCAACAACCAGGGATGGGAGGGAAGGGGAAGGAGAAGTCTTTGCTTAGGGGGCAATAAGGTTGTGTTAATGGTGGTAGAATGATTTGGAAAAGGATAGCGAGAGTGGATACAGAGCTTGAGGAATGTAATCAGTGTTACTAAATTGTACATGTAGAAATTGCTAAGAGGGTGTATGTTTTATGTGTATTTTCACCACGATAAAAAAGTGTGATGAAGATGGGGCAGATAACTGAACAGAAAAACACACGACTCAAGGCCCTTCACACAGTTGACCTGGTCTGTGTTTCGAACCCCATCTTCCACCAGCTTCCCCAAGGGCCGGGCCACTCTCTGAACACACGTTCTGTACACTCTCCTGTCTCCCAGCCCTTGCCTATGAGTGTGCACCCCAGCACGGAACGTTCCTTTTTCCATTACTACCTGTTAGAAACTATATTTGTCCTTCAAGGCTCAACTCAGATTAATATTGTTGTTAACTGCTGTCATGTTGGCCCCTGACCCATGACGACCTCATGCACAACACAATGAAACGCTGCCCAGTCTAGTACCATCCCCATGAGTACTGAAAGACTGGACCGTTGGAATCTGTAGGGTTTTCATTGGCTGATTTTTGGAAGTTGATTGCCAGGCCTTCCTTACTAGTCTGTCTGAGTCTAGAAGCTCCACTGAAACCTGTTCAGCCTCACAGCAACACGAGAGCCTCCACTGACATGTGGGTACTGCACTGAGGTGGACTGGCTGTGCATGAGGTGCAATGGCTGGGAATCAAACCCAGGTCTCCTGTGTAGAAGATGAGAATTTCTACCACTGAGCCACCTCAGCAACATCTAGATCACTGTTTGACCAAACAACTGGGCACCAGAGCCTAGCCAAGTGCTTGCTGTGTTGCTGGAAATCCTTAATTGCATTTTACAGATGAAGAAACAGAGTAGTTAAGTAATTTGTGTAGGGTCACACAGCTATTAAGTGACAAAGCCATGGCTGGAAACTGACTCTGGAATCTATGCTCCTGACATCATGCTCTACAGCCTTTTCTGATGTTACCTCTTTGGTGGTACCTTTGCCAACTTACCAAGGTCCCCCTGTCGCATTCCCAAAGCACTCTGTTCTTGGTATGTCAGTCTTTCCCGCTAGACCAGATTCTGAGCTCTTCAAGGGCTATCTTAGTAACATCTACTCCTATGGCCTAGGGCAGCTTTTGGCAAGCACACATGCATTGCATTCATTAAGTATCTGAGTATCAAATATGTGCCAGGGACAGTGCTAGTAGTAGGGATACATCTCTGAACAAGACAGATAGGGTACATGTCCTTAAAAGTTACAATCTAGCAAGGAAAGCATGCAATTCCCTGAGTCATTACAATAAATGTGATAAACCATGACAGGAAGAGAAAGAAATGGGCTACACAGAAGAGAAAGAGCCAACCTAGATGAGAAGTCTCAGAAGTGATGTTTTAGTCGAGGCCTAAAGGATGAGTACAGCACCCATCTGTCAGTCTGTCATACTGTCGTGGCTTGTGTGTTGCTGTGATGCTGGAAGCTATGCCACCAGTATTTCAGATACCAGCAGGGTCACCCATGGTGGATAGGTTTCAGTGGAGCTTCCAGACTAAGACAGACTAGGAAGAAAGGCCTGGAGATTGATTTCTGAAAATTAGCCAACGAAAACCCTATGGATCACAACAGAACATTGCTGACTCTCTTGCTCTGGACATATCAGGAGGGATCAGGGGCTGGAGAAGGACATCATGTTTGATGAAGCAGAGGGCCAGCAAGCGTGTGGGAGACACTTGGTGAAATGGACTGGCACAATAGCTGCAACAATGGACTTGAACATGCTGGCAATAGTGAGGATGGCCCAGGACTGGGCAATGTTTCATTCCGTTGTGTGCTGAGTCGCCACGAGTCAGAGCCGACTCGATGGCAGCTAACAATGGCAAACAAATGAGTAGGGTTTTATCAAGTACAGAAGAAAGGGAAGGTGACTCCAGGCTGAGCGAACAGCTCGAAGAACTAG
Organism: Trichechus manatus latirostris; assembly: GCF_000243295.1. Lineage (NCBI taxonomy): Eukaryota > Metazoa > Chordata > Mammalia > Sirenia > Trichechidae > Trichechus > Trichechus manatus. Next base: position 6,948,378 of record NW_004444058.1, read on the forward strand.
ATGAGAGGGGAAAACATGCAATGTGTGTGAGACTGAAGCTCAAAGCAGATGGAGGGCAGGTGGAGGAGGAAGAATGCTGAGGCTGGGAAATCAGCAGGGCTGGATGAGTGTGTACACTGCTCCTAACATGGTTCTATCTTGCAGTGACTGCTTTGGGAACTGTTTCAATCTAAAAAGCTCAATTCTACCTCTGATATCTGCCACTCAACCTTCGAGAAGGTATTTCTGGAGGAACGTGGGGATTCAGGTGAGAGTGGGCTTTGTACTTAGACGAGTATGCCCAGATCTTCCTAAGAGGAGCCTTGAGCCCAAAAAACCAAACCCACTGCCATCGAATTGATTCTGACTCATGGTTACCCCATATGTGTAGAGTAGAACTGTGCTCCAAAGTGTTTTCAAGGCTGTAGCCTTTTGTAAGTAGATCACCAGGCCTTTCTTCCAAGGTGCCTCTGGGTGGGTTTGAACTGCCAACCTTTCAGTTAGTAGTCAAGCGCTTAACCATTTGCACCATGCAATGACTCCTTAAACCAAAAGCAAACAAAAAAACCCCAAAAAACAAACAGACAGAAAACAACCAAACCCACTGCTGTCAAGTTGACTTTGACTCATGAGACCCCATGTGTGTTAGAGTAGAACTGTACTCCATAGGGGTTTTAAGATTGTGACCTTTCAGAAGATTGCCAGGCCTTTCTTCCATGGTGCTGCTGGGTGAGTTCAAACTGTCAACCTTTAGGTTAGTAGTCAAGTGCAAACCATCTGCACTAGCCAGGGGCCTAGGGACTCCTCACCAGGTACCAATCTCATACTTCATCTACATCCTCCTTTGAAGTGGAGATAAAAGATGGTACCAAGACCCCATGGAAGACGACTCAAGAGCTTGTGTGGGAAATCAAGCCACTGGACACCTCCTTGTACGAGAAAAGAACCTGGCTGCTGGGCAAAAAAGCTACAGTTAAGAACCAAAGGTCAGATTCCTGATATACCTCGGCCTGCTCAGTGTCCCTTGGGGGAAGAAAAGAACAAAGCCGGCAAGTCGCCCTCAAAGTTTCAAGCCGCCACCAACCTTTTCTGAGGCTGCCTCCAGCGATTTCAGATTGTTTGTGACATTCTTGAGTTCTTCTTCCAGGTCACCACATTTTCTGCACAAAGACAAAGGGTTTTTGTGACTCATCCTCCCTCGGAGCAAGCAGTTTGTCCCAGAAGAAGTTTTCACAATGGGCCCCCAGAAGGAATGCGGGAAAACATTTTTAGTGGATTTTTCTGAGAGGGAAGGCTGTGTACTTATCAAACCCTGATCATACCAGGCCAAGGTGTGGCGAGCCTGGGAACATCTGAGAGGTTTGCAAAGAGCTCCTGGGCCCCTGCCGAGGATGAGGCAACACAGCCTTGTGAAATCTGATTGATGAGGCTGGCTCCGCAAGGTGTAAGAATGAGACCGAGGACAGGAGGTTGGGAGACAGCAATCAGAGCTTACACTGGACATTCAGGACAGGTTGGTGAAACGAGAGCTCTCTTGGCACTGTGGGAAGCACTTGAAGCTGGACTCCCCAGCCACCACCAACAGAGGAGGCCTTCCATTTTTTGGAGCTCGCTGGATTCTGGTCAAGCTTCTCACCTCTCCCCAGGAATGTGTCACAGCCAAACACTGGCATGAGATGAGCGTGTAGACGCTGCTGGGGTGGCACAGGCTCCCGAGAGAGCCTCTCTGGGAATATGGGACTGTGGGGTTCTCTACTGCCACCTCTCTCTCACAATGTTATGGGCTGAATTTGGTCCCCACAAAATATGTGTTGGAATCCCAACCCCTATACCTGTGGAATAACCCCATTTGGGAAAAGGGTTTTCTTTTTGTGTGTAAATGAGGCCATATCAGTGTAGGGTCTGTCTTAAGCCAATCATTTTTGAGATACAAAAGGAGCAGATTAGGCACAGAAGCAAGGAAGCACAGATGGGGAAGATAGATGTCACATGAAGATCTCTAAGGAACCAAGGAAGAGAAGCTGAAAAGAGACAAGGGCCTTCCTCCAGAGCCAACAGAGAGAGCCTTCCCTTGAGCCGGCACCCTGAATTCAGACTTCTAGTCTCCTGAACTGTGAGAAAATAAATTTCTGTTCTTTAAAGCCGCCCACTTGTGGTATTTCTGTTACAGCAGTTCTAGGAGATTAAGACACACACCGGTTTCCCAGTCTCTTTGTAGGAACAGTCCATGTGTGGGTAATGTCTTCCAGGGCAAGAAGAACAAACAGGCATCCAGGGAGGCAATGAGGAGGGACTGAGCAGGACGTCCCAGGTACCCAGCTACTTCAGCAGAGGCCCTGGCCAGTGCCAGTTCCCACCATACACAACTCCCGCCCGCTCCATCCCATGAGCCAGGCTGGGCCCCAACCCGTCCAGTTCTGCCACTCACAGTTCAGACACCTCCGCACGTTCCTCCGCTCGCTCCAGCTCACCCTCCAGGATGACCAGCTTTCGAGCTACCTGTGGAGACAGAAAGGCTCGACCAAGACTGATTCCCAATACCTGTCTTATAGGAGGCCTTCACCCAAAGGTCCCTGTGCAGACAGCAAAGCCACAGGCCTAGACCATCTGCAGTGTGGGGCTTCCTGCTGGTTCTTCAACCCAGGTCGTCCTGGAGCCTGTTTGTTTTTTTCCAGTTGCTGTTAAGTTTCCCTAGAGGTTCTGACTCATAACGACCCCATGTGTAACAGAGTAAAACTGCTCCATAGGGTTTTCAAGGCTGTGACCTTTCGGAAGCAGATTGCCAGGTCTTACTTCCGACGTGCCTCTGGGTGAGTTTAAACCGCCAATCTTCCTGTTAGAAGTCCAGTGCTTCATCATTTGTACCACTCAGAGGCTCCCTTCCATGGGCTTTCAATGGCTGATCTTTTGGAAGTAGATCACCAGGCCATTCTTCTGAGGTGCCTCTGGATGGACTCAAACCTCCAACCTTCCAGTTAGCAGCTGAACCAGTTCACCATTTGCACCACCCAGGGACTCCTGGAGAAAATCTAAATTCTCACCCTTGGGCCCCAAGAGTGAAGCAGATGAGGAGGGGGAGAAGAGCTGAGCCAGGGAGGTGCACAAGACTGACTGGGCTTTCCTGGTCGGCAGATTTGTGGCCAAGGACCACACATCTCAATTTTAGCCACGCTGTGCTACCAAAGGGTTCCCGGGTACAAGCGGTTTGTGGTCAGCTGCTAACCTAAAGGTGAGTAGTTCAAACCTACCCACTGGCTCCATGGAAGGAAGTCCTGGCAATCTGCTTCCATAAAGATTATAGCCAAGAAAACCCTAGGGAGCACTTCTACTCTGTAACACATGGGGTCACCGTGAGTTGGAATCAATTGGAGAGCCACAGGTTTGCATTTTTTTTTTTTTGTTTTTTGTTTGTGCTGCCAAAACCCCCAGGTGACAGACAAGAGTGATTTGATCATCTGGTTTTTCTACCAAACAGAGCTCCCCAGGACCTTTGGCCCTGTGGAAGGTACAGTTTTCTAGCCAAGTGTCCAACTCTGGAAACAGATGGACAGCTGACCTAACCAAGAGCTTCCATTAAGCTGCCCCAAGCTCTCCCTATCAGCGGACCTGTTTCCTCCCCACTTCCCACCACCACCATCCGCCAGCCCTGCTCACCTCCTCGTATTTTCGGTCAGCCTCCTCAGCGATGTGCTTGGCCTCCTTGAGCTGCATCTCCTGGATCTCCATCTTCTCCTCGTCTTTCATGGCCCGGTTTTCTATCACCTTCATGCCTCTGCAAGGAGCAACTTCATAAGACCACCGTCCACTCCCACATCGCCCCACGTCTGTGCATTGAAACATTATCTCTGACGTGTGCTGAGCACCACACTTCACAGATGACCCTCTGCAGGCTTACCTCTGTCAGGCTCACAGACTGAAAGCCGCACACACTTCATGTTCACTGTTAGGGATTGATCTGTGCCCCCAAAATATGCTGGAATCCTGACCTCTATATCTGTGAATGTCATTGCGTTTGGGAATAGGGTTTTCTTTGTTATGTTAATGAGGGTGGGTCCTAAACCTAATCACTTCTGAGTTATAAGAAGCAGCAAAGACACGTTGTTGTTGTTAATTACCGTTGAGTCATTTCCAACTCATGGTGACCCCATGTGTGCAGAGTAGAACTGTGCTGCATAGGGTTTTCAAAGTTGTGACCTTTCAGAAGCAGATTGTCAGGATTGTCTTCTGAGGCACCTATGGGTGGGCTTGAACTGCTGACCTTTTGGCTAATAGTCAAGTGCTTAACTGTTTGTGCCACCCAGGGCCTCTACAGCACAGACACAGAAACAAGCAAATGGGGGGAAGATAGATGCCACGTGGAGGTCACCAAGGAACCGAGGAATGCTGGGGCTACAGAAGCTGAGCCAAGGACCTTCCCCCAGAGCCAACAGAGAGAGAGAGAGAGAGCCTTTCTGTAGAGCTGGCGCCCTGAATTCAGACTTCTAGGAGTTTCTGGATGACGCACACATGAGGTCTCCATGAGTCAGAATCAACTTGATGGCAACTAACAACAACAACAGCCTCCTAAACTGTGAGAACATAAATTTCTGTTCTTTAAAACCACCCACTCTGCTCTTTGTGTTATAGCAGCTCTAGGGGAATCACTGATTACCAGGCACTGTTCTATGTGCCTTAACCTTTACAACTGCCCTGTGAAAAAGGCACATTATCCCATTTTACAGATGAGGAGACTGAGGCACAGAGAGGTCAAGCTCAAGGTTTGTTGGTGTTGTTTGCTGCCGTCTAGTCAGCTCTGACTCACGGCAACCCCGTGCAAACAGGATGAAATGCTGCCCAGTCCTGAGCCATCCCCATAACTGGTTGTGGATTGGACCTTTGGGATCATTGGGTTTTCACTGGCTGATTTCTGGAAGCAGTTCTGTAGGGCTTACTTCGGATGCACCTCTGGTCCTTCACACTTCCCCTGGGCTGCCCTGGACTGCCACCACCTCCCTCTGTGAAGGGGCTGAAGCTAAGTCTGCACGGGGGTCCATGCCCCTGCATTGGCTCTTCGATTGCAGGAGAATTCTTCCACTTGTTGTGGAGTGAATTGTGTCCCTCTAAAATACATATTGTAAATCCTCACCCCTATACCCAAGGAAGGAGGCCTTGTGCCACAGTGGTTAAGTGTTCTGCTGCTAATCGAAAGGTGAGTGGTTTGAACCCACCAGGCACTCCACGGGAGAAAGATGTGGCAGTCTGCTTCCATAAAGATTTACAGTCTTGGAAACCCTATGGGGCAGTCCTCCTCTGTTCTGTAGGGTCACAATGAGGTGGAAATGGCTCAGTGGTAATGGGTATACCTGTGGATGTGATTACATTAGGGAATAGGATTTTTGTTTGTTATGTTAATAAGGCCATCTCAGTGTAGGGTGGGTCTTAAACCAACTTACTTTTGAGATATAGGCACAGAGAAGAAAGCACAAACGGGGGAAGATAGATGCATGTGGAGATCGCCAAGAAACAGGAACTCCGGGTTTACAAAAGCTGAAAGACAAGGACCTTCCCCAAGAGCCAACAGAGAGAGCCTTCCCCTAGAGTTGATGCCCTGGATTCAGACTGCCAGCCTTCTGAACTGTTAGAAAATAAATTTCTGTTCATTAAGGCCACTCACTTGTGGTATTTCTGTTACAGCAGCTCTAGGAAACTAAGACACCACTCGAACAACTCAGTCAGTCTCTGAAAGTCTCTACTTGCTTTTGAATCTCCAGCTTACAGTCCCAACAGCACATCAAAAAGGACTCCTTTATATTGTTGATGTGTTGTGAGATTGTTAACCATTGTCATAGGGCAACATTTGTAGTAACTGTCAAATGGGAGACTATTTTGTCCTGTAAGC
>NW_004444058.1:6954421-6961578 GCF_000243295.1 Trichechus manatus latirostris
AAAAAAAAAAAAAAAAGGACTCCTTTAGAGGAGTCTATGCTAGAAGACCACGGTGGATAGGTCAATGAGGATTCTGGTGAGTTCCATGGCAGATACACAATGACCACCGTCTGGCCCACACTCTTACCATAGAGGACCCCACTGACCACCATACAGCGTCCTCTGCTCTGTGAATCGCACAATCTACCCTCAGTCCTTTAGTGCCTGTACCAAAGCGTGCCAGAAGGAGAGCCCGCCAGGAGGACAGAGAGCCCTGCTTCCAGCTGAGTGCAGCAGGTGCCATGGAGGTGAGCGCTGTCCATCTCCAGTGTGTTCATCGTGCTGGTTTGCACGTGTCCCTGATGTAACAGTGGTCACAGCCTGTTGTGGACTGAAGTTTGTCATTGTTGTGCTCTCAAGTCGATTCTGATTCATAGTGATCCTACAGGACAGAGTAGAACTGCCCCATAGGGTTTCCAAGGCTGTATGTAATCTTTACGGGAGCAGATTGCCAGGTCTTTTCTCCTACAGAGCAGCTGGTGGGTTCCAACTGCTGACCTTACAGTTAGCACTCAAGCAGGTAACCATTGTGTCACTGGGGCTCCTTATGTCCCCCAAAAATATGTGTTGTAAATCCTAACCTCTTTATCTGTGGACATAGTAGCATTTGGGAATAGGGTTTTCTTTGTTACGTTAATGAGGCCATATCTGCGTAGGGTGTGTCCTAAACCTAATCACTTTTTTTTTTTTTGAACATTTTATTGTGGTTTGGGTGAAAGTTTACAGAGCAAATTCATTTCCCATTCAACAATTTATACACATTTTGTTTCATGACATTAGTTGCAATCCCCTCAATGTAACAGCACTCTACCCACTTCCTTCCTGGGTTCCTCATTTCCATTTGCCCATCTTTCTGCCCCTTCCTGCCTTCTGAACTTTGGTTTTGGCAAATGCTGCCCTTTTGGTCTTGTATGGTTGATTGTTCTGAGAAGCACATTCCTCGTGGGTGTTATTGTCACTTTATAGGACCGTCTATTGTTTGGCCGAAAGGTGATCTCCAGAAGTGAGTTCAGTTCTAGGTTTGATGGGTGTCTAAGGGCCACAGTCTTGGGCGTTTCACCAGTCTCTATCAGACTAGTAAGTCTGGTCTTTTTTATGAATTTGAATTTTGTTCTACATTTTCTCCCACTCTGTCTAGGACCTTCTATTGTGATCTCGATCAGAGCAGTCAGTAGTGGTAGTGGGGCACTATCTAGTTCTGGTCTCAGGCTAGCGGAGGCTGTTAAACCTAATCATTTTTGAAATATAAAAGGGGCAGATTAGACATAGAGAAGGAAGACAGATGTCATGTGGAGATCACCAAGGAAGAGAAGGTGAAACAGACAAGGACCTTCCCCCAGAGCCGACAGAAAGAGCCTTCACCCCAGAGCCGGTGCCCTGAATTCAGATTGCCAGGCTCCTGAACAGTAAGAAAATAAGTTTCTGTTCTTTAAAGCCAACCACTTGTGCTATTTCTATTACAGCAGCACTAGGAGACTAAGACATTGCTCCCCTGCCTAAAGCCCTACCCAAGAGCACACGTAGAAGATTTTTCCATTTCTGCCCAGACAGCTTTTGAGCTGGGGGGACTGCTCATCATAGAACTACTCGTGTTGTCTGTGAGTAATTAAAACAGCTTTCACTATTGCCAAAACCGTGTACGTGTCTTGCGTGTACAACTTGATCAGGCTAAATGGACATAACACCCATGGGTTGGTGCCACTGGGTGGGATTCTCATCCCAGTAGTCTGTGGCTACCTGGGATCCAGACACAGCCTTTAAGGCAGTGGTTAAGCATTTGGCTGCTAACTAAAAATTCGGCAGTTCAAATCCACCAGCTGCTCCTTGGAAACCCTATAGGGCAGTTCTGCTCTGGTCTGTAGGGTTGCTATGAGTTGGAATTGGCTCAGTAGCAACAGGTTTGGCTTTTTGGTTTTGTGTGTGTGCAATGCAGATCTCACCAACTTTCACCCCAGCTCTGGAAGGTCAGCCGTGTGACCACTTTTTTCCAGAAGCAAACACAGATACCACTGGGTCCTAAGCGTCCTTACCTCTCGCTTTCATCTGCAGCCTTCTCAGCCTCCTCCAGCTTCTGCAGGGCTGTGGCCAGGCGCTCCTGAGCCCTGTCCAGCTCCTCCTCCACAAGCTGGATACGTCGGTTGAGAGCTGCCACATCACCTTCAGCCTGGGGAGAGGGGGCAGAGGGCAGCCAGGTTAAGAAGTAACAGGACAGCCTCCAGTGGGAGGCCCCAGACCCGCACCATGCCCTTCCCTTGGCGAACACGCTCCCCCGCCAAAGTCCACCCAGGAATCCAGGCAGTAAGGCATCCTCACTCTTGTCTGGAGAGGGAATGTCAATTTCCAGTATGACTGTCCCCCAAAATGCCAGGGAACATCTTTCATTCAACAAAAAGTGTGTGTCCCAGCACAGGATAGGAGGTCAGGTCAACACCAGGAGAGAGATGAGGGGCACGCTGTGGGCTCTGAGACAACACTGTTGGCCTCTCCAGCAACTCATAATGAACCGAAAACAGTAAGGTCCTGGAAAAAGCACAGTGGATAGAGTGCTTCTGGGTTCCTTGAGAGCAAGCCCATTGGCGACCTGGCTCACCCTGCCATAGAGGGTCTGCTTACAATTACCTGAAGGGCAAGATAAATGCAAGAATATGGGAGCCTCATTCTATGGAAGAATCCTGATCAAAAGGGGGAAAAAGGTGGAACAGAACCTCAAATTTTCATGGAATCCAGACTTCCTGGAGCTACTGAGGCTGGATGAACCCCTAAAACTATTGCCTCAAGGAAATCTTTAAACCTCAAATCGAAGCTATCCCCTGAAGTCATCTTTAAAAACCAAACAAACAATAGTTTAGCTTAATTAGAAAAGAATGTCTGCCTTGCACATTTTGTTCTTTTAAAGAATTATCCATATGGGATCAAATTCACAACAGCAACTTGAGAGGTTAGATGAGAAGCTTAGGGAGCAGTGAGTTTGTGCTAATCATGGCAAAATAATTCAGAAAAGGATATGAAGTGGCACAACCTAAAGAATGTAATCAATGTCACTGAATTGTACATGTAGAAATTATTGAATTGGTGTATGTTTTGCTGTGTATATTTTCATAAAAAATGAATTGGAAAAAAAAAAATCATTGAATGGTTAAAAAACAACAACAAAGAATATGGGAGCCTCACCATGAGATACCACCTCACCCCGTTAGAACGGCAATGATAAAAACAAAAAATAAACAAATGGAAAACAGGTGCTGGTGAGGTTGTAGAGAAACTGGAACCCTCGTCAAATGCTGCTGGGAATGGAAAATGGTATAGCTGCTGTGGAGAACAGTTTGGTGGTTCCTCAAACAGTTGAACATAGAATTACCATGTGACCCAGCAATTCCACTCTTAGGTATATTCTCAGAAGAAGTGAAGGCAGGAACACAAACAGAAACCTGTATACCAATGTTCATTGCAGCACTTTTCACAACAGCCAAGAGGTGGAAACAAATGAAATGTCCATCAGCACATGAATGGATAAACACAATGTGGTCTATACATACAATAGAATACTACTTAGCCATAAAAAGGAATGAAATCCTGATGCATGCCACAACATGGATGAACTCTGAAAACATGCTGAGTGAAATAAGTCAGTCGCAAAAGGACAAATATTGTATGATCTCACTTATATGAAATAAGCAAATATATAGAAACCAAAGCTTATTAGTGGTCCCAGGGATATGAGGGGGGGCTAAAGGAGGAGTTTTTGCTTGAGGGGAACATTGAGTTTATATTAATGGTGGTGGAACAATTTGGAAAAAGATAGGGATAAGGGTTGTACAACATGAAGAGCGTAATCAATGCCACTGAATGGAGCATGTAGATGCTTGAATTGGTGAATGTGTTATTGTTTATATTTGCACCACTATAAAAAAAAAAAAAAGAATATGGGAGTCTCAGTTAAATGTTGGCTATACAGTTGCGGGGGAGAGGGAAATGGGACAAAAAAGTATGCAAAGGAAAGAAAACTTGGTCACAGGCACAAAAGAGTTGTCTGAATAGTGTTGTTGGCTTTTGAAGGTGTTTTCACCCACAGGGAAGGTACATGGCAGAGTGTATAAACACAGGGACTAGGGTCAGAATCCGGGTCTTGCCACTTTGTAGCCATGTGGCATTGGGCAGGTTGTTCCATCCCTCTGAGCCTTTACTCTCCCAGCTGCTGTGAGGACTACAACTGAAGAGCGTGGCATTGTACTTGGCACATACCCCAAAAAAAACCCAAACCAGTCTTCATCGAGTTGTCAGTTGCCCTTGAGTTAATTCTGACTCATGGCGACCCCACGTGTGCAGAGTAAAACTGCTCCACAGGGTTTTCAAAGCTGTTACCTTTCAGAAGCAGATCACAAGGCCTGTCTTCCAAGGCACCTCTGGGTGGATTCGAACTGCCAACCTTTCAGCTAGTGGCCGAGCATTTAACCATTTGTGCCTATCTGTATATATATATGTATTTTTGAAAAAATGCTTGTCACTGTTAGTCATTTAGGGCTCCACCTCTTCCTGCAATCAAAGCCTTCCACACTCTACAAAGGATTTCCCTTATAAGGTAAAAGAGGCTCAGTAGATACATGTGGCAAAGCAACAGGAAGATGTCGGTTAATCACACAAAAATCTAAACGAAACCAGCTGTCTGGAGGCCGCCCCAGAAGTCTGCCACACGCCGGCTCTTGGCTTTCTCTTCCAGCCGAGAGAGGCTTTTTTTTTTTTTTTTTTTGCCTCTCGGCTTAGTTCCTTTGCCCAAAAACCTTTTCCCAGCTTCCCCTGCCTAAGAGAAGCATGCTTTGTAAAGGGAAGTTTTTAAGAAGTCCTAAACTTTCCAAGCACATCTTTCCTCCCAACTGGCCTGTCCCATTACTCAGTCTTGGCACACAGCTAAAGGCCATTTTTAAGCAGAAGTAATTGTCCTCCAGCGACATGACTTGGGATGAGATCAGACAGAGGTTATGTATGTGAAAGAGGCCAAACCAGCTACTGTTTGAGGCGCACACGGTTTTCTAAGGCCTCTTCTCGCCAAAGCAGCCCTTACAGGATTAACCACCCAGCAGTTTGGGGAGGAGAGGACTTCTGGCCTGGGTGCTCTCTGAGATCTGTCCATACACCTGGCAACTCCTCTTCTCCTTCTGGGTCCCCACCTGGAGCCAGGATGCCCCAGCTTCCAGGGCCCCTGGGCTCCCATCCCCTCAACTTCCTTGCCTCTGAGCCTTTGCACACTGAGGTCCCTTGTCCCAGCAAACACTTATTCTTCAAAACCCTACTCAACCTCCAATTTGAGACCTCCTCCCCTCTGTCATGTTCCCATAAGAGAGCCTAGAGAACCCCCATAACACTAACCACACCTCCATCTCATTTGTGTGTCCCTACAACCCCCCACACCATTAGGCTGTGAGCACCTTCGGGGATAATGGGAGAGGAGAAAAGCACTAAGTGAGCACCTACTATGTCCCCGCCCCCGTGCTGCGGTCCTCACCTATGCCCAATGAGGTAGGCACTATCATCACCCCTACTATTCAGGTGGGGATGTAGGTGCTGGGAGGTCAAGTACAGAGCTGGACAAGGTGTTAGGTAGGATGCTAGTTGCGATGGGACTAGAATCCAAGTGCCTCCCCTGTACGGGTGTGGTCACCCTCTATACTGAGGGGCAGTGGGGATGGTGAGGGTCGGTGGGAATGCCGAAGGGGCGGTGGAGATGGTGAAGGGGCAGTAGGGACTGAGGGGGCGGTCGAGGCCTCTGGTCACCCTTTATGTCTGAGGCCCCACTGCGTGCAGCGCAGGCACACAGTAAGCACTCAAATGGCGGTGGGTGGAGGGTTCCATGCTAACTAGCATACCCCGTCCCGGGTCCCCCGCAGGGCCCAGTGCGGCTCTGACAGCACTTCCGTCCCCCGCCCGCCCAGGACAGACACGTCGCCGCCGCGCCCTGGGAAAGTTCGGTGGGAGCTGGGCAGCGCGGTAGAGCCAGAAAGTGAGCCGCCCCCATGCGCTCTGCAGGCCCTGTCCCACACAATGGCAGCTCAGCGTCCCCCTACCCTCTACCCCGGGCCAGGTGGGGTTCCTACCCTCGCAAGGAGCGTCCCTCCACCCGGATCATGCACCCTGCCCCTCCACCCATTTCCCTCTTGCTGGCCCCGCCCCGGCTGGCTGCGGCACCCCCTTCCCGGGTCCGGAGGGAGGACTTCGGTAGACACCGGGTCTCGGCGGCGGCCCCGGTGGGCGGCTGCGGCGGGGCCCGTGGGAGCCAAGGCGGCTCAAGGGGGCGGCGGGCGGTGAGCGCGGGAACCGGGCGGCGCCGGAAGAAAGGAAGAAAGGAGGGGCGCGGGGCAGGGGCCGCCGGGGGGGAGAGGGTCCTGGGGAGTGTGGGCCGGGGGACTAGGGGATCGCCAAGGCGGGGGTCTCGAGCAGGAGATTTAGGGGCAGCCGGTGGAGGATCTTAGGGGGGCAAAGGATGCCGGAAGGGGTCCCAAGGGGAGCGGGCAGGGGGTCCCAGGTGGGGGGCATCGGGCGCGTGGCTGGAGGCGCCCGAAAGGGGTCCCCGGGGGACGCAGGGACAGGGGGTGCAAGGCTGGAGGCTCCAGTGCGGAGAAGGGGTCCGGGGAGGGCGCTGGTGGGGGGAGCCAGGGCGGGCATTGCGGGGTCCGGGTCAGGAGGCGCCAAGCGGGGAGTGCGGGGCTGGAGGCGCTGGGAAGGGGTCTGGGGCGGGGCGCGGGGTGCCGGACAGGGAGTCCTAGGGCTGCAGGGATGTAGACGCCAGAGCGGGGATGCTGGGGAGGCGGGGACCGGGCGGAGGTGGTGGGGTCCGGGCCGGAGTGGCCGGGCGCAGGGCCGGGGGCGTCGGGGCGGGGTTGGCGGGTCCCCGCGCGCTCACTTTCTCTCGCCGTTCGCGTTCGCCGTCCAGCTCGCGCTGCAGGCCCTGCGCGCGGTCCTCCGCTTCGTCCGCCTGCTGCTGCAGGGCCTGGATCTTGCGCTTCACCGCCTCCAGTGAGTTGAGGCCGGCCATGGCGAGACGCGGCGGGACGCGGGGGCGCAGGCTGGACTCCGCAACGTTGCAGCACCGCCGCCCCGGCCTCCAGCCTTTGCGGCGCCGGCAG
>NW_004444058.1:6961678-6981650 GCF_000243295.1 Trichechus manatus latirostris
CGGCCCGGCCGCCGTCGGGGTGAGGTCAGCGCGGCCGGGGCGACGTCACACCGCGGGGGCGGGCCTGACGTCTGCACCGCTGGCCGCAGCTGCTGGAGAAGGCCCCGATTCGGGACATATTTGGAGAAAGCGCCGGGAAAGCTCCTCCTTTCCCTCTGGCGCGCCCTCCCAGCCTGGACCCGGCGGACCCTGCCGCCTGCGCCCCCATTACTGCGCACGTACGTCGGAGGCTTTCTTCTCAGTCAGATCCAGCTTCTCCTGCGCGTCCTTCAGGTTTTCCGAGTACTTGTCCAGCTCGTCCTCCGTCCCCTTCAGCTTTTTCTGGAGGTGCATCAGCTCCTCCTCCACCTGGGGACAGATAGGGGCGCGTGTCAGCCCGGGGGGCACCTCCCCGCGGCGCAGGGGCGTCCCCCATGTTCGCAAGAGTCCGCTGTCTCTCCCTGGGCCTCAGTTTTCTCGTCTGTACAATAGGGATAACAAAAGTATGTTGTTGTTGTTGTTAACTGTCCCCCAGTGATTCCGACTCATGGCAATCTCAAGTGGGTGGAGTAGAACTGCCACTCAGTGGGGTTTTCGAGGCTGTGACCTTTCGGAAGCAGATCGCCAAGCCTCACTTCCCAGGCGCCTCTAAGTGGGTTGGAACTGCCAACCTTTCATTTAGTAGTCAAGAGCTTATCCGTTTGCACCACCCAGGGACTCCTACAGTGTGTGTCGTTGTTGTTAGTCAAGTCAATTTGGATTCATAGTGATCCATGTGTTAGAGTAGAACTGCCCCAAAGAGTGTTCTTGGCTATAATTTTTACAGAAGCACATCCCCAGGTCTTTTCTCCTGAGGAGCCACTGAGTGGGTTCAAACTGCCAACCTTTCAGTTAGCAGCTGCACGCTTAACTGTTGTTCAACCCGGGCTCCTTATAATATAGTATGTAACACTCAGAAATGTTACCTGTTAATATTATTTTCAAGGTCCCTAGGTGGCACAAACGGTTGGTGTTCAACTGCTAACCTAAAGGTTGACAGTTCAGACTCACCCAGAAAGAAAGGCCTGGTGATCTGCTTTCATTAAAAACCCGTTGCCATAGAGTTGATTCCAACTCGTAGGGACCCTACAGGACAGTAGAACTGCCCGATAGGGTTTCCAGGGAGCAGCTGGTGAATTCAAATTGCCGACCTTTCGGTTAGCAGCCATAGCTCTTAACCACTGAGCCACTAGAGCTTCACGTAGTAGTTGAGTGCAAACCATTTGCACCAGGCACATTAAAATACAGTCTCCCTGAGCCCACATGCTACCGTCAGGTAAACCGAGCCTCAGAAGGAGGAGGGATTTGCCCAAGGCCATGAAGAATGGGGATTTGATCCCTTGGCAGTTTGAGCACTAGTGCCTGCTGTGTCTACTGTTCACCACCTTCTGCTAATGGGGCGCTCCTACTGACCCTTGACACCCCAGCCCCAACACCCCCTGCCCTGGGCAGAGACCTCACGACTGCTCGGGACTGCCCTGGCACTCCCTCTGCCCCAGCCCTGACCATTGAGGCTGGGGGCATTGGTATCTGGCTCTGTTTTCCCTAGCCTGGGGGCTCTTCCAAAATTAGACCTGGGGCTGAGGTCACTCTGACCCCATATCCGCCAGCATGGGGCTGGGTCCGATACAGCTGGAGCCCAGGGGAAGTTTGTGGGATAAATAAATGCCCTCACCCCAAATCCTTCAGTGGAAGGAGGCTAGGTATGAGAATAAATAAGAGTGGCATCAATCAGGTTCCTGTCCCTTCTGTCTGGATTCCATACACCAGGTGTATGGTAGTGTGGAGAGCCTGGCCCGGAAGGCAGAACCGAGCCCAGGAGGCAGAGCCTGGCGCTAGCTCTGTGAGGTCTCAGGCAAGTCACTGTCCTTTGGACCTCAGTTTCCCCATCTGTAAAATGGCCAGAAGAGAGGGGGCCACACACCTTTGTCCCTGCAAACAGAGCCTCTGGGCTGGGCTGAGGCAGGATGTGGGGTCAAAGGCCGGTTGTGGCGGATGTCGCTGCCCTAGGAGGGGAACAGCAGGAAGGGGGAGCTGGGCCTCCCTGTCCCGTTCCCACACTGCACAGGCAGATCCGGAATTGGTACATCGCTGCAGGGTCCCCGAGGGTCAGGCTGGCCTCAAGACCCATGCTGGCTGGCTGCCTGCATCGTAAGCCACTCTGAGTAAGTTGAGTCCCTTACTACCTCCTGCCTTGTTTCCCAGCCAGGACTGGCCATCTGGGGGAGGGGAGGGGGAGCCCCGATTTGTGCTTTGGACCCAGAGGTCTTGAATTCCATCTGAGCCATCAGAAGGCATAGTTTGCCCCCATTTCACAGATGAGAACACCGAGGGCTCAGAGAGGGGCAGCAGTGTGCCCTGAATCACAGAGCTAAAGGACTATCCAGCTGGAATTCCAGCCCAAGTCCACCACAGTAGGCAGCTTTGTGAGAAAGAGGAACAGAATGAAAATTCAGCTAGAGGTTGGAGGACCTGCCTGCACCTCCTTGGCCACACAGCTGACTGGAAGCTTTAGAGGAACCTTCTGTTCTGAACATGTGGATGTCTTGGGAGATTAAGATATATCAGTCACTCACACTTTAGTGAGCATTAGAGCCATGAATTCTCTGAATCTCTGGTTAAGTCACTCACGATGAGGGCCAAATGATGAATGAAAAGCTGACAGCTCATGACCTACACAGGATGGGCGTCTGTGTTTGCTAGGGAGGGGAATTTGTGACAGGGAGTGCTGAGGCGGGGCTGGGCTGTGCAGATGTGTCACAGGCGCTTAGGGCGGTGCCGGGACTCGGGGGGATGGGGAGACCCAACGGGGAAGTCAGGTGGGGCAGGAAACAACCCTCATTGATTGAGTGCCTACTCGGTGCCAGGTGCCAGGTGCGGGCCAAGGGCTCCACCTGCACAGCCACCTCTAATCCTCCCACACAGCCAGGGGGGCACCTCTGTTACTAGCCCCACACTTAGGGCCACCAAGGTACAGAGAGGTTGCTCTAGGTGGTCCAGTGGTGGAGTTGTGATTTGAATGGGACCTATTTGAGCTCAGAGCTTTTCCCTGAGGGTTGACCTGGCGCCGGGCTGGGCTGGTCTGCGCTGGGCATCGATGCCATCACCTGGGTGTCTCCCAGGGCTTATCTGAGACTTGGACGTTCCTGAGAGCTGAGCGGTTGACCCCAGGGCTTGGGGGAGGCTATAGGGAGCAGGGCACTACAGGAGGGGCAGGACCCCCTCCCTCCTCCCACTGGCTGCTCTGGCCATCTAGACCCAGGACAACTGACTTCTGCTCAGCCCAGACCTCTGCCCACTACTCTTCCATTAGCTCCCTGGAGAGCCTCTACTGCCAGAGCCCCTGGAGTCTCGTCCTCAAGCTCTGTGTCCAGGGCCTGTGTGGGCTTCTGGACCATGGGGGAGGGGGGACTGGCCCCCCTGCCCTCTGCCTGCCAGCAGCAGGGACAGCAGGTGCTCCCCTAGAGACGCAGAGAAGTACTGAGGTTTCAGGCCCACCCTCAGCTCTCCACCCACCTGGCCCCCAGGCCTCCACCCTCACCCTGACACACACACACAAACTCACCTCAACACACACACAGACACTCACTTCAACACATACATACACTCACCCCAACACACACACCTCAACTCCCCCACACAGACGACAGCCTAACACACACACTCATACACACATGCCAGCAGAAACACACACACCCCCACCACACACGGACATACTCCAATACACACCCTGACACACGCATAGACACACTCGAACAGAAACACATTCATTCTGACATGCAGACACCCAACACACCTCAGCATACACACTCACACGATACACACACTCCAACACATATACTCACCCTGACACACAAACACAGACACGCTTGAACAGAAACACGAATTTACCTGGACACGCACACACTCACCCATGCCAACATAAACACACACTCGCCCAACAGACACACACACAGCAAAAGAAACACACTCACCCAACACACGTCAACACACTCACCTTGACACACACTCAACACACAAACTACTTTTATGCCCAGTTTTTCACAAGTATGCACACAGACCCAGCCTCTTCCTTCTACACACGAACCCACACTGACACGCCATATGTACACCTGCACACACACATCTCTACTCTTTCACATCTCTGCTTGTATGCACATGTTCTCACAGTCACCTTCACCCCTCCACAGTCTTCCTTTCCAGTTGGCACACACACACAGAACACATGCACACACACAGAAGTGTTCACACACACACAAATACACTTTCATGTCCACTTATACACACAGCATCAACCCCAGCGCACACAACCCCAGGCTGGTCCCCTCACCCTAACACACATAGACTCACAAACTTCCACACCCACAGACACAAACACCCCTCATGCATTCTTTCTCCTTCTCTCCCTCCCTCCTTCCTTTCTCTCAAACCCACTTGGCTCTCACTGTCCCAGCGGTGGTGGGTCCAGTCATCCCTCCTGTCCAAATCCGGGGGTTCCCTCCAGGGAAGACAATAGTCCCCTCACTCTCTCCTCCTTGCCCCAGTCCCAGGCAATGCAGCCGCAGTGACCCTGGCCCTAGCCCCAGGAGCCAGCACAGAGAGGGCGCTGGCTGTCCTGGTGGAGCCCAGCATGACTCACCTGCTTGCACTTGTCCTCAGCGGCCTTCTTGTCGGCCTCCGCCTGCTCGGCGCGGTCGATGGCATTCTCCTTGTCCAGCTTCAGCATCTGCATCTTCTTCTTGATGGCCTCCATGGCGGCAGTTGGGCTGTGGGGCTGAGTGTGAGGCGAGGGTGGAGGAGCAGCCTTTTAACCCCCGTGGGTACCGCCTCCTGCTCAGCTGGGCCAGCTGCCACTCGCCCGCCCATCACAGACTTGGCAGCTTACCGGCCTCCCTCGCCCTCGCCTTATTTGGGCTTAGGATTTTCTTCAAGAAAAAAAAAAAAAGACAGAAAGCCCTAACCATTTCCATTTTTAACCTGGTGACATGGTCCTGTGTGACTGTGTGGGCCCAGGGTGGACCAGAGGGCCCACGAGGCAGGCCTGGGGTGGGGGCATGAGCGAAAGGCTGGGGAAGGTGGGGGGGCTCCTATGCTCCCTCTCTTTCTCTCTGGGTGTGCCTCCGGGGATGGGATCTCCACCAGGCCCCTCACATCTCCTGCCACCGCCCCAGGTGTCTCCCTGGGTCCCCCTCACTGCCTTCTGGCGGATATTGTCTCCGCTATCCTCTCTCGGTCTCTCTCTGGGTAACTGTATCTGTGTCTCTCTCTATCCCTCTGTCTCTCTCTCTCTGTCTCCATCATCCTCTCTTTCTATCTCTTGATTTTTGTCTCTTAGACTCTCACTGTGACTCTGTTCATCTGCCTGTCTCTGTGTCTCTGTTGTTTTCTATTTCCATCTGTCGCTGTCTCTCTCCCTCTCTATCTTTTCAGCTTTTGCTCCCTCTCTCTCTTTCTCTTCCTCCGCGTTTCTGTCTCTCTCCATCTCCCCTGCCCCGTGGCTTCCATCCCGTTCGATTCACAGGGCAATAAAATCAGTCAATTGATTGACCTGGGGAACTCTTGGAGGCCAGGCCCGGCACCCAACACCTTCCCTCCCCTGCTCAGAACTAGCAGTGCCTCTCGGCACCCACAGGACACCCAGCTCCCAAGCTTTCTTCCCACTTAAGCCTCTTGCCAGTGCCCCCACCACACTCTCCTTACCCCCCAGCTCAGCGTGCCTCCTACCGCTTCCCAGACACACTGCCATTCCCACTAGAGGGCCTTTGCATGTGCAGCCCCTCTGCTTGCAGCGCCTTCCTATCTTCTCAGCTCCCTGAGGTCAGAGGAGCGGTCTCCAGAGAGGCTTGTTTACTCACTCATCTCCTCAGCAAACACAGAGGGTGCTCTGAAGAATATGGGAACTATTGCTATTATTACTATTACTGTTACTACTACTGTTGTTATTAGTTGCCATCAAGTCAGCGTTGACTCATGGCAGCCCCGTGCACAACAGAATGAAGCGTTGCCCGGTCCTGCACCATCTTCACAAACATTGGTATGCTGTAGTCCACTGTTTTGGCCACGGTGTACTTTGAGTGACTTCCAACCTAGAGGGTCATCTTCCAGCACTCTATCAGACAATGTTCTGTGTGATCCGTAGGGTTTTCATTGGCTAATTTTTGGATGTAGATTGCCAGGACTTTCTTCCTTTCTAGTCTGGAAGCTCCACTGAAACCTGGCCACCATGGGTGACCTTGCTGGTATTTGACATACCAGTGGCATAGCTACTGGCACCACAACAACACACAAGCCACCATAATATGACAGACTGAGAGATGGGTAGTGGTTTATTGTTTATTATTATTATTAGACCATCATTAATGACTTGGGGCTGTTTTGGGGCAGGCCTGTGTCACAGTCTTGTCTGTGACTGCCACAAAAAATCAGAGAATGCTTGTTAAATAAAATGAATAAAATAAAGGCATTAAATTAAGTAAGATTTAATTAAATAGATAAAATTAACAAAACTAGAAATTTCCACCTACACCTACACACACTCCTCTGCCTAGGAAACTTCTGCTCATCCTTCAAGGCCCAGATCAGATGACACTTCCCCCAGGAAGCCTTCCTAGTCCCCCAGCCCAGCATCAAGGCCATAAGCTTCTATGTCCCAGCCGTTCGTTACTGGACAACACAGGTGGTCAGGGCAAGATACAGACCCTCTTCTTTACCAGACATGATGTCCTTTTCTAGTGATAAGTCTTTCCTGATGATGTGTCCAAAGTAAGGGAGACAAAGTCTCACCATTCTCACTTCTAAGGAGTGTTCCGGTTGTATTTCTTCTCAGACTGATTTGTTTGTTCTTGTCACAGTCCACGGTATATTCAATATACTTTGCCAACGTCACAATTCAAACATACCAATTCTTCTGTCTTCTTTTTCCACTGTCCATTCATATGAGGCAATTGATAAGACCATGGCTTGGGTCAGATGCGCCTTAGTCCCCATTTTATAGATGGGGAAACTGAGGTGCAGAGCAGCTTACCCAGGCTCACCCAGCTTGTGAGTGGCAGAGCTGGGAGCTGACCCAGCTGAGTCTAGAATAGAGCTAGGGGATCCTAAGACCTCGTTCACCTCCTTGTCCCTCCACCCTCCGAATGTCTCAGTTTGATCAGCAGAAGTCAGCCCCCGCCACCCCCGCTGCACCCAGAGACTCTGGACCAGCCTCATTACAGGTGCTGTGGCTAATTCCAGGCCTGACACTACTGTCTCCAGAAAGGGATTCCCCCCGAAGGAGTGGCCGGCTCGATTCGTGGCCTTGTAGGGCAGCCCTGGGGTCCTTGGACTGGCCTCTTGCGCTCCTGGAGGTGGAATCTGATCCTGGGAGAGAGGAGGAGGCTAGACATGGCGCCAGAGCTGAGTTATGCCCTCCATTGGGGCTAGGGGCCTTTGGTGCCCCAGGGACACCCAGGAGTTCTGGCCAGAACTTCGAGGGTCATCCAGGTTTCCTGGCCCCCGGGGCCCTGGCCCAACTCTCCAGGCTATGTGGCCTAGTACATGAAGCTGCCTTTTATAGCTCAGAGAGAGTGAGCCCCTGTTTTGTTCATAACTCTCCCTCTGGAGGCTTCTGAGGACAGGTGAGGGGGTCAAGTCCCTTGTCATCATCCTGGTCACCTCACGATGGCGAGAGTAGCGTCATTTGTGAATGGACATTCATCAAGCATCTAGTACCTGGGTGGTGCATACGGTGAATACACTCAGCTGCTAATTGAAAAGTTGGAGGTTCAAGCACCAGAGGTGCTTCAGAATAAAGCCCTGGTGGTCTACTTTGGAAAAATCAGCAACTGAAAACCTTCTGGAGCACAGTTCTACTCTGACACACACAGGGTCACCATGAATGAGAGTCGACTTGACGGCAACTGGTATTTTGTTTTGTTTTGGATTCTTTTTGCCTATTCGGAGTTTCTGGGTGATACAAATGGTGAACGTGCTCGGCTGCTAACTGAAAGATTGGAGGTTTGAATCCACCCAGAGGCACCTTGGAAGAAAGTCCTGGTGATCTATCTCCAAAAAATTAGCCATTGAAAATCCTATGGAGTTCAGTTTTACCCTGACACACATGAGGTTGCCAGGAGTTGGAATCAACTTGCTACGGACAATTGGTGTTTCATTTTTTAGGGTTTTTTTTTTTTTTTTTTTGCCTAATAGGAGTTCCTGGGTGGGCAAACGGTGAACATACTTGGCTGCTAACTGAAAGGCTGGAGGTTGAAATCCACTCAGAGGTGCCTCGGAAGAAAGGCCTGGAGATCTACTTCCGAAAAATCAGACATTGGAAACCCTATGGAGCACAGTTCTACTCTGACGCACATGGGTTGCTACAAGTTGGAGTCGACACCATGGCAACTCGTTTGGCGTTTTTCGTTTATTACATGCCATGCACTGTGTGGTCTTTGGGGACATCGTGGTGGACATGGCTCACTCCAGTGGAGAAGCAACAAATACCTGCAAATAATTATGGGATTAGTGGCAATGGGGCAAGCTGCTGTTTTAGGTCTGACTCCCCTCAAGCAGACCCTGAGACAAAGATTCGAGGGCAAGTAGTTTATCTGGGAGGTGCCCTGAGGAGACACGGATGAGTGTGGGGAAGTGAGGTTGGGAAGGGAAGTGTACTAGTGCTGCTATAACACAAATACCAGAAGTGGGTGGCTTTAAAGAACAGAAATTTATTTTCTCACAGTTTAGGAGGTAGAAAGTCCGAATTCGGGGCTTGGCTCTAGGGGGAGGTCCTTCTTTGTCTTTTTCTGTTAGTTGCTGTACAGTCTACTCCAACTCATGTTGACCCCACCTGTGCAGAGTAGAACTGTGCTCCACAGGATTTTCACGGCTGTGACTTTTCAGAAGTAGATCACCAGGCTTGTCTTCCAAGGCACCTCTGGTTGGATTCAAACTACCAACCTTTTGGCTAGTAGTTGAGCACTTAACCATTTGTGCCATGCAGGGTCTCCTGTTTTTGGCTTGTTGCTGTTGTTGTGTGTGGTTGCATCAATTCTGATTCATAGCGACCCCATGTGACAGAATAGAACTGCCCCATAGGGTTTTCTTGGCTGTAATCTTTATGGAAGCAAATCGCCAGGTCTTTCTTCCAAGGAGCTGCTGGGTGGGTTCGAACTGCCAGCCTTTCAGTTAGCAACCAAGAGCTTAACCACTGTACAACCAGGGCTCCTATTTCAGCTTCTACCCAAGCCGAATGAAACCCATTGCCATCAAGTCAATTCTGACTCATAGTGACCCTACAGAACAGAGTAGAACTGCCCCATAGGGTTTTCAAGGCTGTAAATCTTTACGGAAGCAGACTGCGCATCTTTTCTCCCACAGGGTGGCTGACAGGTTCAAACAGCTGACCTTTTGGTTAGCAGCTGAGTGCTTTAACCACTGAGCCCCACCTTATTCCCATTTCCAGGTGAGAGAAATGAGGCTCCGAGAGTGACCACGGTCCATGGTCACACAGCCAGGAAGTGGCTCTAGACCAGAGCTTTTAATTTCTATATTTTGCCGCCTCCCACGGATACTTGGGACCCACCTAGACAGGTTGACAGGGACACTTGGGACAGGAATCTGGGATACCAGATTGACTCCCACCCGGGAGACTCTTGGTCCTTGCTGGTAGTCAGGTGCCCCAGCACACACATGAACACCAAAAACCCACTGCTGTCAAGTCAGTTCTGCCTTATAGTGACCCTATAGAACAGAGTAGAACTGCCCCATAGGGTTTCCCAGGATCGGCTGGTGGATTTGAACTGCCAACCTTTTGGTTAGAAGCCAAATGCTTAACTACTACCCCACCAGGGCACGTTTCATTGTCTAGTAGCTGGCAATCCTTGGACTTCTGGTTGTTGTGAAGTGCCGTCAAGTCAGTTCCAGTTCACGGTGAACTTATGTACAACAGAACGAAACACCGCCCGGTGCTGCACCATCCTCACAATTGTTATGCTTGAGCCAGTTGTTGCAGCCACTGTGTCAATCTGTCTTGTTGAGGGTCTTTCTCTTTTTTGCTGACCGTCTACTTTACCAAGCATGATGTCCTTCTCCAGGGACTGGTCTCTCCTGATAACATGTCCAAAGTATGTGAGATGCAGTCTTGCCATCCTTACTTCTAAGGAGCATTCTGGTTGTACTTCTTCAAAGACAGATTTGTTTGTTCTTTTGGAAGTCCATGATATATTCAATATTCTTCGCCAACACCATAATTCAAAGGCATCAATTCTTCGGTCTTCCTTATTCATTGTCCAGCTTTCACATGCATATGAGGTGATTGAAAATACCATGGCTTGGGTCAGGCGCACCTTAGTCCTTAAAGTGACATCTTTACTTATTGCAATGCGTCATTTGATTTCTTGACTGCTGCGTCCATGGGCATTGATTGTGGATTGAAGTAAAATGAAATCCTTGACAATTTCAATATTTTCTCTGTTTATCATGATTTTGCTTATTGGTCCAGTTGTGAGGATTTTTGTTTTCTTTATGTTGAGGTGTAATCCATACCGAAGGCTGTAGTCTTTGATCTCATTAGTAAGTGCTTCAAGTCCTCTTCACGTTCAGCAAGCAAAGTTGTATCATCTGCATATTGCCGGTTGTTAGTGAGCCTTCCTCCAATCCTGATGCTGAGTTCTTCTTCATATAGTCCAGCTTCTTGGAATATTTGCTCAGCAAACAGATTGAATAAGTGTGGTGGAAGGATACAACCCTGATGCACACCTTTCTTCATGTTAAACCACACAGTATGCTCTTGTTCTGTTTGAATGACCGACTCTTGGTCTAAGTACAGGTTCCTCATGAGCACAATTAAGTGTTCTGGAAGTCCCATTCTTTGCAATGTCTTGCATAATCTGTTATGATCCACACAGTTGAATGCCTTTGCATAGTCAATAAAACACAGGAAAACATCTTTCTGGTATTCTCTGCTTTCAGTCAAGATCCATCTGACATCAGCAACAATACCCCTTGTTCCACATCCTCTTCTGAATCCAGCTTGAATTCTGGCAGTTCCCTGTTGATGTTCTGCTGCAATCACTTTAGAATGATCTTTAGCAAAATTTTACTTGTGTGTGATATTAATGGTATTGTTCGATAATTTCCTCACTGGAGTTCTTAGGCTTGTAGATTCAACTGCCTCCATTGTCAGATGACATCTGTCTTTCCTATGTGTCTGTACTGCACTTCTGTGTCTATGCTTCTCTTTATATAACTCAGAAATGATTAGGTTTAGGATCCACCCTACACCGGTGTCACCTCAACTGGTTGATTGATTACATTGGATTCGTTAGGGAAGGTGATTATATTACATTATGTTAGATAACATCCACAGGTATGTTGTTGTTAGCTGCTGTCCAGTTGGCTCCTACTCATAGCAACTGAATTCCCAACCTTGAATGGTGTCTCAAGTTACAATGAGGGAATTAATTGGGAAGAAATGGGATCCTGAAACTTGGGATGGGGACATATGGGCAGATAATCAGGATGCTGGGGACACTGAGCCCATAAATTCCATTGAATCACTCCTGCCAACAGAACCAGCCCTCTCACTCCCATCTGAAGAGATGACTCCATCTTTGTCTGCTAAGCCACCCTCCCCAGTAAAACCATTAGCCCCTCGACCCCTATCTGATGAGGTTAACCCAGCTGTGTCTAAAGGGCCTTTGTCTGAGTCATTGCTGGGGCATCATCTGAGGCAGATGCCTTACGAGACAATGCTGAATGTTCTCAAAACACATCCCCACAACCCATATTGTCTTCTAGACCTGTAAGTAGACTTAAGTCCCAGCAAGCCCCAAAAGGTGAAGTACAAAGTGTGACCCAGGTGGAGATACGCTACACTCCAAAAGAACTGCTTGACTTTTCCAATATGTACAAACAAAAACCTGGGGAATATGTGTTGGAATGGCTGATAAGTGTGTGGGATAATGATGCAAGGAACATAAAGATGTATTAGTTTGAGTTTATTGAAATGGGCCCACTAAGCACAGAACCTTCATTCAATGTTTCAGCTCAAGAGGTTAGGAAAGGATCTAATAGTTTATTTGGTTGGGTCACTGAAGCATGGATTAGCAGTGGCCTACACTAAATCAAGCTGAAGTTCCAGACCTGCCTTGGTATACAGTAGAAGAAGGTATCCAAAGACTTGGGGAAATTGACATGTCAGCTCAGGTTAGACCCACTCACAGACCCACACATGGAGTGCCTAGAGGACACACCTTTTACCACAAAAGTGAGGAACAAATTTGTGAAGGGACCCCCACCCAGCATCCTTGAAGACTGCTGTGATTGCTATTTTATGTAAGTCAGATTTGACAGTGGGAACTGCCCTAACTGAATTAAGACACCTAACTACAATGGGGCTGATTGGACCCTGTGGTGGTAGGGGCCAAGCGGCAGCACTCAATCAACAAAGACAAGGTAGGCGTGGATACCGTAATGGACAGCGGAGTCAAAGCAGTAATCAGAATAGTCTGACTCATATGGACTTATGGCGTTGGCTACTTAGTCATGGTGTCCCTAGGAGTGAAATAGATAGGAAATCTACTAAATATTTGCTTGATCTGTACAAGTGGAAGAATTCTAGGTCAAGTGAACAGCAGTCTAAGTTGAATTGCCAGAATAAAGAGTCACGGCCCCTCAATCAATTCCCAGACTTGAGAGAATTTACAGACTCACAACCCCTTGAATGAAGGGGAGCCTTGAGGAAAGACTCCAATACACTGCCCAAAACTTACACTATTAATCTTTCTCCCAGCTTCCAAAGGGATCTATGGCCTTTTACCAGATGACTGTTCACTGGGGAAAAGGATATAATCAGACCTTTCAAGGATTACTGGATACTGGCGGTGAACTGACACTAATTCCAGGAGATCCAAAATGTCACTGTGGCCCACCAGCCAGAGTGGGGGCATATGGGGGTGAAGTTATTAATGGAGTCTTAGCTCATGTCTTTCTCACAGTGGGTCCAGTGGGTCCCCAAACCGATCCTGTAGTGATTTCCCCAGTTCCAGAATGCATAATTGGAATAGATATAGTCAGCAACTGGCGGAACCCCCACACTGGATTCCTGACAAGTGGAGTAAGGGCTATTATGGTAGGAAAAAGCCAGGTGGAAGCCATTAGAACTGCCCCTACCTAGGAAAATAGTAAACCAAAAGCAATACTGCATTTCTGGGGGTGATTGCAGAGATTACTGCCACTATCA
This sequence comes from Trichechus manatus latirostris, assembly GCF_000243295.1. NCBI lineage: Eukaryota > Metazoa > Chordata > Mammalia > Sirenia > Trichechidae > Trichechus > Trichechus manatus. The sequence goes on from NW_004444058.1 coordinate 6,974,916, forward strand.
AGGACTTGAAGGATGCAGGGGTGGTGATTCCCGCCACATCCCCATTCAACTTGCCTATTTGGCCCATGCAAAAAACAGGTGGATCTTGGAGAATGACAGTGGATTATCGAAAACTTAACCAGGTGGTGACTCCAACTACAGCTGCTGTTGCAGATGTGGTTTCATTGCTTGAGCAAATTAATACATCTCCTGGTACCTGATATGCAGCTATTGATCTGGCTAATACCTTTTTCTCCATACATGTTTCAAAGGACCACTCATTTTCCTTCAGCTGGCAAGGCCAGAAATGTACCTTCAGTCTCCTAGCTCAGGCCTATATCAGCTCTCCAGCCCTATGTCATAATTTAGTCCACAGTTACCTTGATCACCTTTCCCTTCCACAAGATGTCACACTGGGCCATTACATTGATGACATTATGCTGATTGGACCTAGTAAGGAAGAAGTGTCAATGACTCTGGACCTATTGGCAAAGCATTTGTGTGCTAAAGGTGGGAAATTAATCCAACACAAATTCAGGCACCTTACACCTCTGAAATTTCTAGGGGTCCAGTGGTGTGGTGCATGTCAAGATATTCCTTTCAAAGTGAAGGATAAGCTATTGTATCTGGCCCCTCCACATCTAAAAAAGAGGCACAATGCCTAAGTGGGCCTCTTTGGATTTTGAAGGCAACATAGCCCTCATTTGGGCATGCTAATCTGGCCTATTTATCAAGTGACTGAAAAAGCTGGTAGTTTTGAGTGGGACCCAGAACAACAGAAGGCTCTGCAACAGGTTCAGTCTGCCGTGCAAGTAGCTCTGCCACTTAAGCCATATGATCCAGCTGATTGAATCGTGCTTGAAATGTCAGTGGCAGATGGAGATGCTGTTTGGAGTCTTTGGCAGGACCCTATTGGTGAATCACAGGGCAGACCCTTAGGATTTTGAAGCAAAGCCCTGTCATCCTCTGCAGAATACTACTCTCTTTTTGATAAATAGCTTTTGGCTTGTTACTGAGCATTAGTAGAGACAATGCTTAACCATGGGCCACCGAGTCACCACGCGGCCTGAGCTGCCCATCATGGGTGTTGTCTGACCCACAGAACCATGAAGTTGCATAATTAAATGGAAGTGGTGTATACAAGATTGGACCCGAGCAGGATCTGAAGGCACAAGTAGGTTGCATGAGGAAGTGGCCCAAATGCTTATGGTCTCTACTCCTGTTACATTACCTTCCATCTCCCAGTCTGCACCTATGGCCTCATTAGGAGTTCCTTATGATCAGTTGACTGAGGAAAAGAAAGCTCGTGTCTGGTTTACAGATGGTTCTGCGTGATATGCAGGCACCACTCAAAAGTGGACAGTGGCAGCACTATATCCCCTTTCTGGGACCTTCCTGAAAGACAGTGGTGAAGGGAAATCCTCCCAATGGGCAGAACTTTGACCACTGCACCTGGTTGTTGACTGCTTGGAAAGAGAAATGGCAGATGTGTGAATTTTTACTGATTTATGGGCTGTGGCTAATGGTTTGGCTGGATGGTAGGGACTTGGAAAGAAGATGATTGGAAAATTGGAGACGAAGAGGTAGTATGGGGAAGAGGTATGTGGATAGACCTCTCTGAATGGGCTAGAGAAGTGAAGATATTTGTGTCTCATGTGAATGCTCACCAAAGGGTGACCTCAGCAGTGGAGGATTTCAACAACCAAGTGGATAGGATGACAAGTTCTTTGGAAACCAGTCATTCTCTTTCCCTAACCACTCCCATCATTGCTCAATGGACTTATGAACAAAGTGGCCATGTTGGCAGGGATGGAGGTTATGCATGGGTTCAGCAACATGGACTTCCACTTATTAAGGCTGACTTGGCTACGCCACTGCTGAATGCCCAATCTGCCAGTAGCAGAGACCAACACTGAGTCCCTGGTATGGCACCATTCCTCAAGACGATCAGCCAGAAACCTGGTGTCAGGTTTTTACATTGGACCACTATTATGGATTAAATTGTATCCCCCAAAGAGATCTATCAACTTGGCTAGGCCATGATTCCCAGTATTGTGTGATTTTCCACCGTTTGTGATTTGATGTGATTTTTCCTGTGCTTTGTAAATCCTACCTCTATGACATTAATGAGGTGGGATTAGTGGCAGTTATGTTAATGAGGCAGGAATCAATGTACAACATTAGGTTGTATCTTAAGTCAACCACTTTTTAGATATAAAAGAGAAGTGAGAGGGAGGCAGAGCCAACATGGCACTATAGACAGAAGCACCCAGCTGTCCCTCCACAGCAAAGACCCGAAAAACTAAGTAAAACAGAGAAAAACGTCAATCCTGGAACCCTAAGCTTCAAATGAAGAGATAAAGAACTCAGCCAGGCCCCAAATGCAATAAGAAACTGACAGAGAAGAGAGAGTGAGGAGAGATATGTGCAGAGGTCCTCTATCAGCTAATGCAGCACAGATTTGCCATCTTGGACTGCTGTCGGAGATAGGCGGACAGGGAATATGGGAAAGCAGCTTCACACAGCTCCCAGCAGGAGACAGAGCTCCTGGTAACCAGCAGTATATGCTTTCCCACCCCCCATCCTTCTCCTACCTGCTCTACCTCTGCCGCTTCCTAGGTAGCTGTGGTAGTTCGGCCAGCCGGTAAGTGCAGGGTCCGTGCTGCTTGGATTCGCTGCACCCACATTGGAGTTTGGCAAACAGGGAGTACAGGAATGCAGCCTCACAGAGCTCCCAGCAGGGGATGGAACACCCAGTAACCAGTGATATATGCTTTCCCACCTCCTCTTCTCCCCCCAACTTGGCCTCCTCTGCTTCCCACCAGCTGCAGTCTCTTGGCCGGGAGGCACTGGCTTTGGCAAGTGCTGCTTGGATTCACCCCACCCATACCAGCCAGCTCCCTGAGTGCCATTTGTTATGTTGCTGGTATTGCTTTTTTCTGCTTCTTTTGGTTTCTTCTGTGCCTTTCACCGCCTCCCCCCTCCTTTCTCTCGAACACCTAGCTCCATGCGCCATCTTTGCTTCTTCTTGAAAGGCTGTGAAGTGCTGCTCAACTGGGGAACTGCTTCGCCGGCCCGCACTGCCACACTGGTGTGATCCCTGGGGCTTTTTTTGTTTTGTTTTATTGTTTGTTTTCTTTTTCTTTTCGTGGCTTGGGAGCCCCTTCTATCCAGGCTGTACTACGCAGCTTGGGAGCCATTTTCCCAGTCTGTGCAGCCATGCTGATGGGATCCCTGGGGGCATTTCTTTTTTCTTTTTTCCTTTTTGTCTTTCTTCATTTCTCAGTTTCTCGTCTCCCTATGCTTACCTTCTTTTCCTGTCTCCTGAATACCTGGTGCTGTGTGACATCTCTACCCCTTTTAGCCAGGCTGTACTTCACGGCCTGGGAGCCACTTCCCCATTCTTTGCAGCCACACCAGTGGAACCCCTGGGGGCTTTGCTTTTTTTTTTTTCCCTTAATTTTTATTTATTTATTTTTTCTTTTTCCCTTTTTGTTTTTCTCCATTTCTCGGTTTCTCATCTCTCCACTCCAGTGGCAAGCTCCCTTAGCATTATTTTCTTTGTTTTTGGCTCCTGTTTCTCTCTCCTCTTTCCCATACCCATCTAAGCTCCATACATCACAACCTCCTCCCTCCTTCCTGCCTACCTGCACCAAGCACTGAACAGCACACCCCCAAGCAGCATAGGCACAGCCTAATGGAACCTGCCCTGCACTTATTCCTGGCCTTCCCTGTTGGCTGTAGTATGTGTCACAAACAACCCATCCCAGCGCCTCCCCTTCAGCTGGACCTTCCCTGCTGCACCATAGCTGAGCGACTGACCCTGCCTATTGGACAAGGAGGTGAAAAGTATCGTGCCTACAGATGAGCAAACAACAAAGAACACACACCTGCTCAGACATAACCAATAAAACAAAAAGGCAGGACTGTCCTGGTCATCTAGTGCTGCTATGACAGAAATACCACAAGTGGGTGGTTTTAACAAAGAAAAATTTATTTTCTCACAGTCTAGTAGGCTAGAAGTCCAAATTCAGGGCGTCAGCTCCAGGGGAAAGTTTTCTCTCTCTGTTAACTCTGGAGGAAAGTCCTTGTCGTCATCAATCTTCCCCTGGACTAGCAGCTTCTCTGCACAGGAACCTCAGGTCCAAAGGACACGCTTTGCTCCTAGCACTGCTTTCTTGGTGGTATGAGGTCCCCAACTCTCTGCTTGCTTCCCTTTCCTTTTTATCTCTTGTGAGATAAAAGGTGGTGCAGATCATACCCTACAGAAACTCCCTTTACATTGGGGCAGGGATGTGACCTTAGTTAGGATGTTACAATCCCACCCCAATCCTCTTTAACATAAAATTACAATCACAAAATGGAAGACAACCACACAATACTGGGAATCACGGCCCAGCCAAACTGATACACACTTTTTTGGGGGCACATAATTCAATCCATGACAAGGATGAAACAAACAAATCTACAATCAATAAACGAAGAAAATAACTACTGAAAGTCCCAAAGACAGCAGACAATATCAAAACATATTTTTTTAAAAAAAGGACAGGATGGTTCCAGTAGGCACCCAAAATAAAACACCAAATGACTTTCCAGTAGAAGAAAAAGCACTAGAACTACCTGATAGGGAATTCAAATCTCTAATATTCACAGCTATCCAAGAGTTGAAGCAAAAAGCAGACAAAAATGAGGAGAAAGTAAACAAATTCATGGAAAAGACAGACATATTCATGGAAAATACAGACAAAAAATGGAAGAATTCAGGAAAATAATACAGGAACAAAATGCAAAAATAAATTCACAACTAGAAATCATACAAAAACAACAATTAGAAATCCAAAAGATGAACAAGATTTCAGAAAAGGACAGTGTCACAGAAGAGCTGAGGAGCAGGTTTGAAATGATGAAAGACAGGATCAGCGAAATTGAAGACAAACACTTGGATACAACTCTGTTCAAAGAAAAATCAGAAAAAAAGAATGAAGAAAAATGAAGACACCCTGAGAATTATGTGGCATACAATCTGTGAATGAATAGAGGAGTGGAAGTGCCAGAGGACCAGCAGCAGCAGAGAACCAGCAGCAGCAGAACCAGAAGACCAGCATGAGATGGCTGACTGGAGCCAACCCACGGAGTGAGAAAGCTGACTGCCTGTGTGCAGAAGGCTGCTTGGCGGAGTGTGGTGCCTCCGGGTACTTACTGGTGGAGCTACAGAGCTTTGGAACACTTGCCCCAGCAGGGCAGATGCGGGTGTGAGGCTTGAGGAGCTGAGAGGCCAAGAAACCAGGAAACAGAAGCTGAAGAGACAAGGGACACAATAAGCTGAGCTGCCTCAGTCTCAAAAGGTATGGCATGACTTTGGGGGTTTTAAAGGATGTAGCCACGGCCTGTGGTGCTTCTAAGAGTGGAGTTACCACTCAGATGGACTAGGGGAATGGTGTGCCTAAAGTCGAGGGAGCAGAGTTGCTGTCCCAATGGGCCTGGAAGGCAGAGCTGAAGCCCAGGGCCGAGGGGCCTCCACTCAGAATCCGGAGAGTGTGGCAAATTCTTAGAGTCTGGAGGGCAGGGCCATTGTGTAAATTGTCTCAGAGAACAGAGGATTAATTTCAAAGACTTGAGGGCTAATGTAATGAGTTTGGCTGACTTTCTTGGTGTCTGTTATCTCTTCTTTTCCTCCAGTTTCTCTCATTTGTAATGGAAATGTCTTAGCTTGTGCCTGTTCTGCCATTGTACACTTGGAGGCAGATAACTTGTATTCTAGATTTCACGGATGAAGAGGGATTTTTGGATTTTGGACTTGGAGTTAAGACTTTTGCTATGATATGACGGGATGAATATGTTTTGCATGTTGCAAGGAAGTGATTTTTGCGGGGGGCCAAAGAGTGAAATGTCATGGATTGAATTGTGTCCCCCCAAAAATGTATGTATCAATTTGGCTAGGCCATGATTCCCAGTGCTGTGTGGTTGTCCTCCATTTTGTGATTGTAATTTTACGTTAAAGAAGATTAGGGTGGGATTGTAACACTACCCTTACCCAGGTCACATCCCTGATCCAATGTAAAGGGAGTTTCCCTGGGGTGTGTCCTGCACCACCTTTTACCTCTCAACAGATAAAAAGAAAGGGAAACAGAGAGGGGGGACCTCATACCACCAAGAAAGCAGTGCTGGGAGCAGAGCACATCCTTTGGACCCAGGGTCCATGTGCTTGAGAAGCTCCTCAACCAGGGGAAGATTGAGGACAAGGATCTTCCTCCAGAACTGACAGAGAAAGCCTTCTCCTGTAGCTGACACCCGGAATTTGGACTTGTAACCTACTAGACTGTGAGAGAACAAATTTCTCTTTGTCAAAGCTATTGAAGCTAAATACTTGTGGTATTTCTGTTATAGCAGCACTAGATGGCTAAGACACAATCAAAAGTGAAAATTTGCTAGCGATCAGAGTTCCAGAACAGGAGGAGAAAATGGAAAACACGGAAAGGATCATTGGAGAACTGCTGACATAAACCTTCACTAATATCATTGAAGATGAAAATCTGACCATCCAAGAAGCTCAAAGAACCCCATATAGGATAGACCCCAAAAGAAAATGACCAAGGTGTGTCATAATCACACTCACTAAAACCAAAGACAAAGAAAGAATCCTGAGAGCAGCTCGAGAAAAACAAAAAGTCACATACAGAGGAGAAACAATAAGACTAAGCTCTGATTATTCAGCAGAAACCATGCAGGCAAGAAGGCAATGGAATGACATAT
>NW_004444058.1:6982151-6983867 GCF_000243295.1 Trichechus manatus latirostris
AGTCTCAGTACAAACAAAACCTACAAAAACAAAAGAAATGAAAAAAAAAATCCACAAACAAAAGGAATTTAGCACAGGAGAGTAAGAGAAACAAAGAAAATGTCAGCACCACAAAAAAAAAGCACTACAAAAGGACAGCAATAAATTCACACCTATCAATAATTACACTGAAGTAAATGTCCTGAATGCCCCCATATAGAGACAGAGAGTGACAGAATGAATTAAAAAACAGGGTCCATCAATATGATATCTACAAAAGACATACCTTAGAAACAAAGATGTAAAGTTATTAAATATCAAAAGATGGAAAAAAATATATCAAGTAAACAGCTACCGAAAAAGAGCAGGAGTGGCAGTACTAATCTAAGATAAAACGGACTTTAAAACAAAATCCACCATAAAAGACAAAGAAAGGCACTATATAATGATTAAAGGGATGATCCATCAAGAAGACATAACCATAATAAACATCTACGCACCCAATGACAGGGCTCCAAAATACATAAACTCTAACAGCACTGATAAGAGAAATTGACAGCTCCAAAATAATAGTAGGATACTTAACACACCACTTTCGGTCAAGGGCAGAACATCTAGAAAGAAACTCAGCAAAGATACAGAAGACCTAAAGGGCACAATCAGCCAACCTGACCTCATAGACATATATAGAACACTGCACCCAACAGCTGCAAAGTATACAATCTTTTCCGGTGCACATGGAAAGTTCTCAAGAATAGACCACATCTTACACCCCAGAGCAACCCTCAACAAAATCCAAAATATTGATATAATACAAAGTATCTTCTCTGACTACAACACCATCAAGGTAGAAATTAACAACAGAAAGACAAAGGAAAAAAATCAATTACATGGAAACTGAATAACACCCTGCTTAAAAACCACTGAATAATAGTAGAAATCAGAGATGGAATCAAAAAATTCCTAGAATCAAACAAGAATGAAAACACATCACACCAAAACCTTTGGAACACAGCAAAGGCAGTCCTCAGAGGTCAATTTATAGCAATAGATGAACACATCAAAAAAGAAGAAAGGGACAAAATCAAAACATTAGCTACACAACTTGATCAAATAGAAAGAGAATAGCAAAAAAAGCCCACAGCCACCAGAAGAAAGGAAATAATGAAGAGCAGAGCAGAAATAAATGAAATAGAGAAGAGAAAAACGATAGAAAGAATCAACAAAACTGAAAGTTCGTTCTTTGAAAGGATCAACAAAATCGACAAACCACTGGCCAAACTGACAAAAGAGAAACAGGAGAGGATGCAAATAACCCAAATAAGAAATGAAATAGGGGACGTTACAACAGACCCAACTGAAATAAAAAGGATCATAACAGAGTATTATGAAAAACTATACTGCAAATTTGAAAACCTAGAGGAAATGGACAAATTTCTAGAAACACACTACCTACCCAAACTAACACAAAGTGATGGTGAAAATCTGAACAGACCCATAACAAGAAAAGAGATTGAAAAGGTAATTTAAAAAACTCCCAACAAAAAAAAAGCCCTGGCCCAGATGGCTTCACTGGAGAATTCTACAAAACATTCAGAGAAGAGCTTACACTAGTACTACTCAAACTATTTCAGAACACAGAAAAGGAAGGGATACTTCTAAATTCATTCTGTGAGGCCAGCATAACCCTGATACCAAAACCAGGCAAAGACACCACAAAAAAGAAAATTGGAGACC
>NW_004444058.1:6986408-6994339 GCF_000243295.1 Trichechus manatus latirostris
AATATCTGTCAACTTGGCTGGGTCATGATTCCCAATATTGTATGATTGTATAATCTGATGTGATTTCCTTATGTGTTGTAAACTCTATCACTATGATGAGGTTATATGTGATCTTCTTATGTGTTGTAAATTCTATCACTGTGATGTGGTTATACTGATGAGGTTTACAAGATTAGATAGTGTCTTAATCCAATCTCTTTCGAGATATAAAAGAGAGAAGCAAGCAGAGACACATGGGAACTTCATACCACCAAGAAAGCAGTGCCGGGAGCAGACAGCGTCCTTTGGACCTGAGGTTCCTGCGCAGAGAAGCTCCCAGACCAAGGAAAGACTGATGGATTACAAGTACCTTTCTCCAGAGCCGACAGAGAGAGAGAAAGCCTTCTCCTGGAGCTGATGCCGTGAATTTGTACTTGTAGCCTACTGGACTGTGAGAGAATAAATTTCTCTTTGTTAAAGCCATCCACTTGTGGTATTCCTGTTAGAGCAACACTGGATGACTGAGACAGGGCCTATGATGTTGAAATGTGCCCACACAAGTCTATGCAGGGGGAAAGGCACTCAAAGACCATGGATCCCTTATGCCTATGCCTAGGCAAAGGAGGCCTACCCTGAGTTCCTGGCTTAGAGGAGCCTGCAGTTTATTTTTCCCTCTGTTACTTTATTCACTCTCCAAGGCTGGGAGAATGGCTCAGGGCGTGTGACGGATTCTACTTCTGGCCCAAGGGACTCGGCAATTGCTGAAGCCAGTCTGGACCCAGTGCTGAGCAGGGAGCAGGGAGGCAAATGGGAGAGAAGTTTTTCCCTAAGGTGGGCGTTTTTGATCTGCATGGTAAGCCGGACACAAGTACTTATCTTCCACCAGTTGCAGGCTGCTTCACACTGTTCTGGGTGGCCAAGTAGACTCTGTGCTGCTGAGTCTCTCCTGGTGCAGAATATGCCTCCCAAGCACTGCTGCTTGCCTGCCTCACCGCTCACCCATGAGCTGATCAGGCCTGAAGGTCTCAGGCTCTTGCTGGGTCAGATCTGGCAACTCCTCACTGCTTCCAAACCGTCTCTCCCTCCCCCTGCTACTCAGTCCAGTTCCTTGACTTTGACTTTGATGTTCAGGCCTCCTAGATTGTCATATATAATTGATTCACTTGGTTTTTTTTTGGTCTTTGTTGTTAGAGGGTCCACCGGAAACTTCTAACTACTCCACCATCTTGGCCCCACCTCTCACCAACAATATTCTTAAAGAGATGGAAAAACTAATCATTAACTTTAGGATAGGATAGGAGAAAGACTCATTAACAACCTTCGTTATGCAGATAGCACAACATTTCTTGCTGAAAGTGAAGAGGACTTGAAGCACTTACTGATGAAGATCAAAGACCACAGCCTTCAGTATGGATTGCAGCTCAGCATAAAGAAAACAAAAATCCTCACACCTGAACCAATAAGCAACATCATGATAAACAGAGAAAATACTGAAGTTGTCAAGGATTTCATTTTACTTTCATCCACAATCAACGTCCGTGGAAGCAGCAGTCAAGATGCATTGCACTGGGAAAATCTGCTACAAAGATCTCTTTAAAGTGTTAAAAAGCAAAGACGTCGCTTTAAGGACCAAGGTGCGCCTGTCTCAAGCCGTGTTGTTTTCAGTCACCTCGTATGCATGTGAAAGCTGGACAATGAATAAAGAAGACCGAAGAAGAAAGAAGGCCTTTGAGTTATGGTGTTGTCGAAGAATAGTGAATATACCACAGACTGTGAGAAGAATGACCAAATCTGTCTTGGAAAAAATATAGCCAGAATTCTCCTTAGAAGCAAGGATGGTGAGACTTGTCCCACATACTTTGGACATGTTATTAGGAGGGACCAGTCCCTGGAGAAGGACACATGCTTGATAAACTAAAGGGTAAGCGTTAAAGAGGAAGACTCTCTACATGATGGATTGACACAGTGGCCGCAACAATGGGCTCGAGCATAACAACCATTGTGAGGATGGTACGGGACTGGACAGTTTTTCGTTCTGTGGTACATAGGGTTGCTATGAGTTGGAACTGACTCAAGGGCATCTAACAACAACGACAACAATTCAGGCAAAGAAGACTATGTCTGGAATGCAGGAGACCCTGTAGGGTGTCTCTTAGTACTACCATGCCCTATGATTAAAGTCAGTAAAACTACAGCAACCCAATTCCGTCATGTCTACTAATGGCCCAGTGCCTTCAGAAATGAAGGTTTGGGTCACCCCACCAGGCAAAGGACCAGGACCAGTTGAGGTGCTTGCTGAGGGCAAAGGTAATTTGGAATGGATGGTAGAAGAAGGTAGTTCTAAATACCACTTATGAAGACGTGACCAGGTGCAGAAATGACTGTAATTGTTATGATTATTTCTTACTTGTATGTGTGCATCAAATATTTTTGTTTTCTTCATTTATGAAATATAAAATGTAAACAGGGCTAGTGCGTTTTTGGTTGTATGTGTATTAGTTGTATCGTGTTAGGCGCGAGTACTTTATAATTGTCTTTATTCAGAGATTTTGTATGGTTTAAGGAGATGTGTACAGGAGCCAAGTTGACAAGGGGTGAACTGTAACCGTTAAGGTTGTATGTCAACTTGGGTGGACCATAATTCTCAGTGGTTTGGCACTTATAATGTAGTTTGGCAGTTGTATAATGATGTAATCACTTCCATGAAGAGATCTGATGTAATATGATCCCCTCCATGTTGTGATCTGCTATGAGTAGCCAATCAGTTGAAAGGAAGATTCCTTGAGGGTGTGGTCTGCATCCAATACATGTGGACTTTCTGGCAAAGCTCGTGGGCTTTTGCTCACTCTAAATCCTGCAGCTGGCTACTGGTTGTCTGACCTCTGGTTCTTGGGACTTGAGCTAGCAACTTACCTGCCATTTTGCCTGCCAAGTCATTGGTCTCTGCAGCCTGTGAGCCAGGGCCCTACTCTCTGACCTGCTGACCTTGGGTTCTCCATCCCCTTCAGCTATGTGGGTTGGGAGAAGCTTCCAGCCTGACCCAGGGACTTGGGACTTTCCAGCCTCTACAACTCTGTGAACCATTTCCTTGATATCAATCTCTCTCTGTATATATTTATATGCTTTACTGGTTTTGCTTCTCTAGAGAACCCAGCCTAAGACACTGTGGCAGCTGGGGTATTGATCCACCAATTCCCATCATCATTGATTGGGGACATCTCTCTTGTCTACCCTTTGCATGGGCCACACTAGCTTCAGCAGATGGAGGAGGCCCCTCCTCCCTGCAGCAGAGAGATTTGAGGGCTGGAAGAAGGAAGCCCTTGGTGTGGAGGGGAACAACGGAAGCCAACGGGACCTGGGCAGGACACCAATAGTTTTGGATAAAACCACTAATAGATTGTGTAATGTTGGGACATGATTAGTCTTAGGTAGAAGTTAGGGAAGTCTTCCCAGAGGAGGTGACAATGGAAGTGAGGTCTGCAGGATGACTGAAAGTTGAGGTGGGGGTGGTAGATACAGACCCTCATATGCAAAGGTGGCAGGGACTAAAAGGAGATGAGGGGTCCTTGCGGGGAGAGAGAAGGGTGGATTATGGTAGGTGATGCAGGGATCAGACTACAGAGGGGGGTGTGGACTGCTCCTCCGAAGGTATCTACTGGGGTTTGAGGCATGTGAAGAGAACATGGGGACAAAGTGAGTTTACCAAACAGTGTTGGAAAAGAACCAAGATGTTCTCGGCTTGCACCCTATGGAGTCTTGCTGTTTAAATAATAATATGATAATATTAATAAAAGTGGTGCTGGCTAAGAATAATCCAGAGACATTCAATGGCTGAGTCTGGTGGTTCAGTGGTAGAACTCTCGCCTTCCATGCAGGAGATTCAGGTTTGATTCCTGGCCAGTGCATCTCATGCATAGCTACCACTCATTTGTTCATGGAGGCTTGTGTGTTGCTGTGGTGCTGAACAGGTTTCAGCAGAGCTTGCCTACTAAGACAGACTAGGAAGAAAGGCCTGGTGATCTACTTCTGAAAATCAGCCAATGAAAACCCTATGATCACTATGATCTGGTCCACATCACATCGTGGGGATGGCACAGGACCAGGCAGCACTTTATTCTACTGTGAATGAGGTCGCTATGAGTTGGGGACTGACTTGACAGCACCTAACAACAACAACAAGGTTGATTCAGAGAGTTTCACGTGCCAAGGTGGTCTGGGGGGAGTCATTGACCCTTTACCAGAACCTTGTACAGTATGTGCAAATATTACCCTCATTTCAAAAAGGCCCCAGCAGTGATGTTGCTTGCCCAAAGTCACACAGCTGGTACATTCCATAGCCAGGACTTGAACCTGCATCTGTCTGATTTCCAGGTACACTGAAACCACCACCACCCCAGCTTTGCTGCCATGTTTATTAAGAATCACTGGGGAAGACAACCCACAGGATGAGAGAAATAATTTGCAAATCATACATCTGATAAGGAACCAGTATGCAGAATATATAAAGAACCCATACAACTCAACAAAGAGACAAACAACCCAATTAAAAATGGGCAAAGGACTTGAATAGATATTTCCCCATAAAAGAAATACAAATAGCCAATAAACACATGAAAAGATGTTCAACATCGTTAGTCATTAGGGAGATGCAAATCAAAACCACAGTGAGATATCACTTCACACTCATTCAGTTGACTACTATCAAAAAGTTGGAAAACAACAGGTGCTGGCAAGGATGTAGAGAAACCACATCCATTATTGGTGGGATATAAAGTCGTGCAGCCACTGTGGAAAACAGTTTGTCAGTTCTTCAAAATTTAAGCATAGAATTACCATGTGACCCAGCAATCCCACTCCTAGGTATATACCCAAGAGAATTGAAAGCAAGGACTCAAACAGATATGTGTACACCAATGCAGCATTATTCACAATAGCCAAAAGGTGGAAACCACTCAAGGGTCCATCAACAGATGAATGGATAAACAACACCCGGTCCATCCATACAATGGAGTATTATTCAGATCTAAGGAGAAATGTCCTGATACATGTTACAACATGGATGAGCCTTGAAAATATTATGCTCAGTGAAATAAGCCAGACACAAAAGGACAACTATTATATGATTCCACTTATAGGAAATATCTAGAATAGGTAAATCCATAGAGACATAAAGTAGATTAGTAGTTGTCAGGGGCTGGAGGAAGGGGGAATGGGGAGTTATTGTTTAAGGGGTACAGAGTTTCTATTTGGGGTGATGAAAAAGTTTTGAAATTTGATGATGGTGACATTTATACAACATTGTGAATGCAATTACTGTCACTGAATTGTACACTTAAAAGTAGTTAAAGTGGCAAATTTTATGTAATGTACATTTTACCCCAATTAAAAAAACATTGGGGGAGGGGCAAGTCAGGGTAAGGGGAGGGAGCAAAGGTCCCCAAATCCTCCCTGAAATCTCTGAAACCGATTCTGAGAGAATTTAGCCCATGAATGCTAAAAAACAGGCGTGATCACAAGCCTTGTGGCACAGTCATGATGAAAGAGGAAGACTCTCAATGAGATGGATTGACATAGTGGCTGCAACTATGGGCTCAAGCATAACAATGATTGTGAGGATGGCGCAGGACCGGGAAGTGTTTCATTCTGTTGTATATAGGGTCGCTATGAGTGGGAACCGACTTGACGGCACCTAACAACAACAACATAGTTAACACTTAGAAGGACATCATGCTTGATAAAGCAGAGGGTCAGCGAGAAAAACGAAGACCCTCAATGACATGGATTGGCACAGTGGCTGCAACAATGGGCTCAAACATAGCAACTATTGTGAGTATGATGCAGAGTTTTGTTCGGTTGTACATAGGGTCTCTATGAGTCAGAACTGACTTGACGGCACCTAATAACAACATAAATTATAATGGGAGTCCCTGAATGGTGCAAATGGTGAATTGGTTTGGCTGCTAACTGAAAGGTTGGAGGTTCGAGCCCACTCTGAGGTGCCTTAGAAGAAAGGCCTGGCAATCTACTTCCAAAAAATCAGCCATTGGAAACTCTATACAGTACAGTTCTACTCTGCCATACATTTTAAACGGCTGGGGATTGAAATAGTGGGACCTGGAAGAGAATTTGGACCCAGATGGACAACCTCAGGGGTTGCAGCAGCAAGGGCAGTCTGAAAATCTTGTTGAGTCTTGTAAATTTTTCTCAGTAAAATTGTGAGAAAGGAGCAGGTAAGCTGTCAGAAAATACAGGTTTTTTTTTTTTTTAGATAAGGGCTGTTCTAACAGGGACATCAATACTTAATATGGTTTTGCAAGAAAGGAGTGTTTCAGTTATTAACATTGACAATAATGTGATATATAAAAAGTGACTGAGGAGGAAAAGGGGAGCCCACCACCTAGGGGGCACTGAGTTTCTGTGAAGGGTGGTGGAAAATCTGGAAATGGATAGTAGCAATGTTCGAACAACATGATGAATGTAATCAATGTCATGGATTTGTCCATCTAAAAACTGTTTAAATTGCACATGTTTGTGTACATATATATATTTACTACAATAAAAACTATTGTTTTTTAAAAAAGTGATTGAATACTAATGGTGATGGTTGATTAGCGTGATGAACATATTTAATGCTACAGAACTGTACGTGTGAAGATTGTTAAAATGGCAAATATTTTGTTTCCTATATAGTTACCACAATAAAAAATATATTTTAAGGCCCTGATACACTACAAAAATAGCAAACAAACCATAACTAACAATACACAAACACCACAACATAAGGTAGATAACTGAGGTCTTCTAAAACCTAAACACTTAGGCTCATCAAAAGTCTTCACCAAAAGAGTAAAAAGAGAACCTACAGACTAGGAAAAAAATTTTGGCTATGACAAATTCAAGAAAACCTAAACACTTAGGCTCATCAAAAGTCTTCACCAAAAGAGTAAAAAGAGAACCTACAGACTGGGAAAAAAATTTTGGCTATGACAAATTCAAGAAAGATCTAATCTCTGAAATCTATAGGAAAATCCAACACCTCTACAACAAAAAGACAAATAATCCAATTAAAAATGGGCAAAAGATATGAACAGATATTTCACCAAAGAAGACATTCAGGCAGCTGACAGGCACATAAGGAAATGGCCGAGATCACCAGCCATTAGAGAAAAGCAAATCAAAACTACAATGAGATACCGTCTCACCCTAACATTGCTGGCACTAATCAAAAAACAGAAAATAACATGTTGGAGAGGCTTCAGGGAGCTTGGAACTCTGATGCACTGCGGGTGGGAGTGTAAAATGCTACAACCATTTTGGAAAATGATGTGGCGTTTCCTTAGAAAGCTAGAAATAGAAGTAGCATATGATCCAGCAATCCCACTCCTAGGAATATATCCGAGAGAAATAAGACCCATCACATGAATAGACATATGCACACCCATGTTCATTACAGCATTATTCACAATAGCAAAAAGATGGAAACAACCTAGATGCCCATCAACATGAATGAATGGATAAACAAACTATGGTACATACACACAATGGAATACTACACAACAATAAAGAACAATGATGACTCTGTGAAACATCTCACAACATGGATGAATCTGGAGGGCATAATGCTGAGTGTAATAAGTCAATCACGAAAGGATAAATACTATGTGAGAACATTATTATAAAAACTCATGAAAAGGTTTACACACAGAAAGAAACAATCTTTGATAGTTAGTAGGGAGGGGAGTGGTGGGGAAGGAAAAACATTAACCAGACAATAGATAAGTGGTAACTTTGGTGAAGGGTAAGACAGTACACAATTCTGGGGAAGTCAGCACAACTTGACCATGGCAAGGTCATGGAAGCTTCATAGACACATCCAAACTCCCTCAGGGACCGAATTACAGGGCTAAGGACTGGGGACCATGATCTCGGGGGACATTTAGCTCAACTGGTGT
>NW_004444058.1:6998603-7000477 GCF_000243295.1 Trichechus manatus latirostris
AAGCAAGTGCTGCCTCAGGACCTTTGCATGTGCTGTTTCCTCTTCCTGGGATGCTCAGAACTCTCTCCAGCTTTCAAGATCCATCTCAAATCCTTCCTTCTCCCACAGCTCAGCCCACAGTGGTCGCTCCCTCTGTGCCCTCTTATGACTTTTGTTACCTGGGCCTGGGTAACATAAGGAGAATGTTTTCCCTGGGTCCCTCTGCCTGCTGCCCTGTTTCTCTCCTCTCCTGCCCAGGAAGTCTACAGTCTACACTCCCTGTCTCATTTCCCTATTGAGCATTTTCATTGAGACAGTCCCTAAGCCATGGTCAGGGATTCTGACATAGTGACTAAGGCAGGGTCCCCCAGCAGTAGACATGAACAAGCAAACCACAGAAGAGGTTTCCCAGATGGCCAGTCAACAAATTAAAAGATGCTCGATCTCACCAATAACTAGAGACCAGAAATCGTAATGAAATGCCATTTCACACCCACTGAACCAACCAAATTTAAAAGACCTGACACCACCAAACCTTGATCTGGCCAAGAAGCAAAAGGAACTCTCATGAACAGCAGGGAGGCCTGCTTATTGGAACCAACATTTTGGGGAGCAATTTGGCAATATCTAATGAAGTTAAATAAGGGCAATGGTGGTTCAGTGGTAGAATTCTCGCCTCCCATGCAGGAGGCCTTGGTTCAATTGCCGGCCACTGCACTCCGTGTGCAGCCACCACCTGTTTGTCAGTGGGGCTTGCATGTTGCTATGCTACTGAGTAGGTGTCAGTGGAGGTTTCAGACTAAGATGGACAGGAAGAAAGACCTGGCAATCTGCTTCCAAAAATTAGCCAATAAAAACCCTATGAACCACAATGGTCCAATCCATACCTGATCATGGGGATGGAATGGGACCAGGTAGCATTAAGTTCTGTTGTATATGGGGTCACCATGTGTTGGGGGCTGACTTGAAGGCAGCTAACAACAAAAACAGGCATTCTTGCAAATTGGGAACATTTAACCCCAAAGTAACTTTCCAATGCATTTTGGGGGGACGCTAAAGCCAACAATTAATAAAGTTGACACCACATTTGTTTAATAGACATTGCATTTACTGATTTTCATTTTGCAATTTCACTTTTGTGGTTTGAAACACTAAACTGTGTGATCTTAATTTCTTTCTTTCAGGTCTTTAATGTTTTTAGAGACTTTTGGAACTTCTATAGGGAAGGGTCTAGGTCTTTGGGTCTGGGAATGGAACAGACTTCGAAGCATCTGTTGAGTGACCATACCTGGGGTTTTTGAAGTACCAGCGCCCCCAAGTGTCTCGATTGGGAAACATATCCTGAGAAGGTAGAGGACCAGCAACCTGCACTATGCTCCATGGTCTCAAAGTTGTCCCATCGTCACAAAAAGCCAACTCCAGGGAGAAGGAATTGTCCTCCTCAGCACAATATTCCTTTCTTGCCTTTCTGCCTTTGCACCTGCGGTTCTCTCTTCATTCTATTATTTGTTTTTATTACTAAAACAGCTTTTTTTCCCCTAAAACCGACCATCAATTGTTGATATGCAAGTTCTAGTGAAGCTGAAGAAAATTAAAACAAGTCCATGACTCAAAATGAGAAGAAACAGCTGCAGACATCCACTAATAATCAAAACGTGGAATGTATGAAGTAGGAACCTAGGAAAGTTGGTATTTGTCAAAAATGAAATGGGATGCTTAAAGATTGATATCCTAGGAATTAAAAAAATAAATAAACAAACAAAAAACCAAATCCACTGCCATCGAGTCAATTCTGACTCATAACGACCCTATAGGGTTTCCAACGCTATAAATCTCTACTGAAGCAGACTGCCACATCTTTCTTCCATGGAGTCACTGGTGGTTTTGATCCTTCT
>NW_004444058.1:7002305-7004238 GCF_000243295.1 Trichechus manatus latirostris
GCTGAAAGAACTGAAGAATAAATTCAAGCTCTGAGTTGCAATTTTGAAGGATTCTATGGGTAAAATATTGAATGATGCAGGGAGCACCAAAAGAAGATGGAGGGAATACAGAGTCACTGTATCAAAAAGAGTTGGTTGACATTCAACCATTTCAGGAGGTAGCATATGACCAGAATCGATGGCACTGAAGGAAGAAGTCGAAGCTGTACTGAAGGCATTGGTGAAAAGCAAGTCTGCAGGAATTGACAGAATATCAACTGAGATGTTTCAACAAATGGATGCAACACTGGAAATGTTCACTTGTCTATGCCAAGAAATTTGGAAGACAGCTACCTGGCCAACTGACTGAAAGAGGTTCATATTTGTGTCCATTCAAAAGAAAGGTGATACAACAGAATGCAGACATTATCAAACAATATCATTAATATTACACAAAAGTAAAAGTTTGCTGAAGATCATTCAAAACTAGTTGCAGCAGTACACCGACAGGAAACCACCAGAAATTTAAACTGGATTCAAAAGAGGAAGTGGAACAAGGGATATCATTGCTGATGTCAGATGGATTTCGGCTGAAAGTAGAGAATACCAGAAAGATGTTTTCCTGTGTTTTACTGACTATGCAAAGGTGTTCGACTGTGTCGATCATAACAAGTTGTGGATAACATTATGAAGAACGGGAATTCCAGAACACTTAATTTTGCTCATATAGAACCAGTACATAGATCAAGAGGCAGTCATTCAAACAGAACAAGGGGATGCTGAGTATTTTAAAATTAGGAAAAGTATGTGTTAGGGTTGTATCCTTTCCCCAAGCTTATTCAGTCTGTATACTGACCAGATAACCAGAGAAGCTGGACTATATGAGGAAGAAAGTGGCATCAGGATTGGAGGAAGACTCATTAACAACCTGCAATATGTAGATGACACAATCTTGCTTGCTGAAAGTGTAGAAGACTTGAAGCATTCACTGATGAAAATTGAAGACTAAAGCCTTCACTACGGATTATACTCCAAAATAAAGAAAACAAAAATCTCCACATCTGGACCAATAAGCAACATCATGAGAAATGAAGAAAATATTGAAATTGTGAGGGCTTTCATTTTACTTCAATCCACAATCAATGCCCTTGGAAGGGGCAGTCAATAAATCAAATGACAAATTGCATTTGGCAAATTTGCTGCAAAACACTTCTTTGAACTGTTAAGAAGCAAGTACGTCACTTTGAGAACTAAGGTGAACCTGACCCAAGCCATGGCCTTTTCAATTGCCTCATGTGCATACAAAAGCTGGAAAATGAATAAGGAAGACTGAGACAGAATTGATGCATTTGAATTATGGTGTTGGTGAAGAATACTGAATATACCATGGACTGCCAGAAGAATGAACAAATCTGTCTTGGAAGAAGTACAGCCAAAATGCTCTTTAGAGGCGAGGATGGCGAGACTTCTTCTCATTTACTGTCATGGTTTGAATTACGTCCCCCCAAAAATGTGTTTATCAATTTGGCTGGGCCATGATTCCTGGTATTGTGTGGTTTTCCTACAAGTTGTAAATCCTGCCTCTATGATGTTAATGAGGGAGGATGGGCGGCAGTTGTGTTAGTAAGGCAGGACTCAGTCTACAAGATTGGACTGTATCTTGAGGCAATGTCTTGAAATATAAAAGACGGAAGTGAGCAGTGAGATAGGGGGGCCTTATACCATCAAGAAAGCAGTGCCAGGAGCAGACCGCGTCCTTTGGACCGGGGTTCCTGCGCTGAGAAACTCCTAGTCTGGGGGAACACTGATGAGAAGGCCGAGAGAGAAAAAGGCTTCCCCTGGAGCTTATGCCCTGAATTTGGACTTTTAGCCTACTTTGACTGTGAGGAAATAAATTTCTCTTCGTTAAAACCATCCACTTGTGGTATTTCTGTTATGGCGGCACTAGATGACT
>NW_004444058.1:7005151-7008818 GCF_000243295.1 Trichechus manatus latirostris
ATATCCTAGGCATTAGCGAGCTGAAATGGACTGGTATTGGCCATTTTGAATCAGAAAATGAAAATCTACTATGCTGGGAATGACAAATTGAAGAGGAACCAACCACTAAGGCCAAAGATGAAGAAATTGAAGATTTTTACCAGCTTTTGCAGTTTGAAATTGATCAAACATGCAATCAAGATGCATTGATAATTACTGGTGATTGGAATGTGAAAATTGGAAACAAAGAAGGATTGGTTATTGGAAAAAATGGCCTTGGTGATAGAAACGAAGCCGGAGATCGCATGATGGAATTTTGCAAGACCAGCGACTTCACTGCAAATACCTTTTTTCAACAACATCTGGACTTTGCCAGATGGAATACACAGGAATCAAATTGACTACATCTGTGGAAAGAGATGATGGAAAAGCTCAATGTTATCGGTCAGAACACGGCCAGGGGCTGACTGCAAAACAGATCATCAATTACTCATATGTAGATTCAAGCTGAAGCTGAAGAAAATTAGAACAAGTCCATGAGAGCCAAAGTACGACCTTGAGTATATCCCACCTGAATTTAGAGACCATCTCAAGAATAGATTTGTCGCATTGAACACTATTGACAGAAGACCAGAAAGTTGTGAGAGGACATTAAAGGACATCATACATGAAGAAAACAAGAGGTCACTAAAAAGACAGTAAAGAAAGAAAAGACCAAAATGAATGTCAGAAGAGACTGTGAAACTTGCTTTTGAACTTAGAGTAGCTAAAGCAAAAGGAAGAAATTATGAAGTAGAAGAGTTGAACAGAAGATTTCAAAGGCAGCTCTAAAAGACAAAGTATTATAATGACACGTGCAAAGACCTGGAGTTAGAAAATAAAAAGGGAAGAACATGCTCAGTATTTCCCAAGCTGAAAGAACTGAATTAAAAATTCAAGCCTCAAGTTGCAATACTGAAGGATTCTAAGGCCAAAATATTGAACAACTCAGGAAGCATCAAAAGAAGACAGCATGAACACACAAAGTCACTGTACCAAAGAGAATTGTTCAGTGTTTAATCATTTCAGGATGTAGCATATGATCAAGAACCGGTACTGAAGGAAGAAGACCAAGCTGCCCTAAAGATATTGATGAAAAACAATGCTCCAGGAATTGACGAAATATCAACTGAGAGGATTCAACAGACGGATGCAGCCCTGGAGGTGCTCACTCATCTATGCCAAGATTATTTGGAAGACAGGTATGTGGCTATCCAACTGGAAGAGATCCATATTTATGTCTATTCCAAAGAAAGGTGATCCAACAGAATGTGGAAATTATTGAACAATATCATTAATATCACATGAAAGTAAAATTTTGCTGAAGATAATTAAAAAAATGATTGCAGCAGTAAGTTGACAGGGAACTGCTAGAAATTCAAGTTGGATTCAGAAGAGGACACGGAATGAGGGATGGCATTGCTGATGTCAGATGGATCCTGGCTGATAGCAGAGAATACCAGAAAGATGCTTTCCTGTGTTTTATTGACTATGCAAAGGCATTCGACTGTGTGGATCATAGCAAATTATGGATAAGATTGTGAAGAATGGGAAATCCAGAACACTTAATTTTGCTCATACAGAACCTGTACATAGACCAAGATGCAGTCGATTGGACAGAACAAGGGTATACTGCATGGATTAAAATCAGGAAAGGTGTACATCAGGATCGAATCCTTTCACCATAGTTATTCAGTTTGTATGCTGAGCAAATAATCCGAGAAGCTGGACTATATGAAGAAGAATACGGCATCAGGTTTGGAGGAAGACTCATTAACAACCTGCGATATGCAGATGACACAATCTTGCTTGCTGAATGTGAAGAGAACTTGAAGCACTTACTGATGAAGATCAAGGACAATAGCCTCCAGTATGGATTACACCCCAATACAAAGAAAACAAAAATCCTCACAAATGGACCAATAAGCAACATCATGATAAAGAGAGAAAAGATTAAAGTTGTCAAGGATTTCATTTTAATTGGATCTGCAATCAATGCCTATGAAAGCAGTAGTCAAGAAATCAAACAATGCATTGCATTGGGAAAATCTGCTGCAAAAGACCTCTTTAAAGTGTTAAAAAGTAAAAATGTCACTTTAAGGACTAAGATGTGGCTGACCTAAGCCATGGTGTTTTCGATCGTCTGGTATGTATGTGAAAGCTGACAAAGAATTGATGCCTTTGAATTGTGATGTTGGCAAAGAATATTGAATATACCATGGACTGCCAAAAGAAGGAACAAATCTGTCTTAAAAGAAGTACAGCCAGAGAGCTCATTGGGGGCAAAGATTTCAAGTACTTTGGACATGTTGTCAGGAGGGACCAGTCCCTGGAGAAGGACATCACGCTTGGTAGAGAGTCAGCAAAAAATAGGAAGACCTTCAACGAGATGGATTGGTATAATGGCTGCAACAATGGGCTTAAGTATAACGATTGTGAGGATGGTGCAGAACCAGGCAGTGTTTCATTCTGTTGTATAATAGGGTCACTATGAGTTGGAACCGACTTGAGGGCACCTAACGACAACAACATGATCTCTCTATCCAGCGGGGGCTTCCATTTCATGCATGTTAAATTGTTTTTTTTTTTTTTTTTTTAATTGTCTCAAATGTCTAGGATGCTCTTCTCAGTTTTATTTTTTATTCCACTTCCCTTCCTTAGGTTGTGTATTTTCTCTTGTCCTTGAGTTCACTGATTCTTCTGCCGGTAAGCTCATCCAGTGAATTTTTCATTTCAGATGTTATGGTTTTTGACTTCTAGTATTTCCATTTGGTTCATTTTCAGAGTTTTAATTTCTCTGCTGAAATCTACCATCTGTTTGCTCATTTTGTCCTCTAATTTCTATGATATTTGTATAATAGTCCTTGTCTGCTAATTCCAACATTTAGGTCATCTGTAGATCTACCTCTATTGACTTTGCCCTGCTCTTTTCTTGCCTTGTACATTTTTATTGTGTGCTAGATATTTTAAATAAAAAAGCAGTATAAACTAAACTATAAGATATTTTTATTTTGCTTTTCCTAGAGAGGATGTACTTTTTCCTCTATTAGGTGAAAGGCTAATCCTTTTCATCCCCACTGTGAGTATACCAGAATTCGTGTTAGGTTATAGTTTTATTAGTTTCATTTCATCTATGGTTTAAAATAAGGTAATGACAGTTTTCTTTTCCCTTCAGTGCAAACCCTAACTTGCCAATCACTGCTGAATTGATCATGTCTTTGGTCCTATCAGGATCTGAGGTGGTGGGGGTTGAGTGAAAATGCTAGTTGATTTCAGTTCACTTTTGGATTCATATCAAGTATGTGTTTTGTGTCTTCTTTTTAGCTCCACTTTGACTGCTTGGCAAAATTTCCTTGAGAGAATATTGTGAGGCTGAGAGATTTATTTTTTTGGGTGTGTGTGTTTAAACCTTTTCTTGAATTCTTTTTTTTTTTTTAATTGTACTACAGGTGAAGGCTTACAGAACAAATAGTTTCTCGTGAAATAGTAGTACACATATTATTTTATGGCATTGGTTAACAACCCTACAACATGTCAACCCTCTCCCTTCTCGACCTTTTTTTTGGTGAAAATATACATAGCCAAAGATACACCATTTCAAAAATTTCTACATGCACAGTTCAGTGACATCGACTACACCCTTCCAATT
>NW_004444058.1:7016384-7032548 GCF_000243295.1 Trichechus manatus latirostris
CTCTCCTCGCTCTCCGTTCCCTGTCAGTTTTCTCACTCCATTTGGTGGTTGGCTGAGTTCTTTATCTCTTCATTTGATGTCTTAGGGTTTCAGGATTGTTGTTTTCTCTGTTTGGCTTAGTTTTTCGGATCTTTGCTGTGGAGGGACGGCGTGGTGCTTCTGCCTAGAGAGCCATTTTGCTGGAAGTCTTAAGGATGGCTTTTGTTCAGAGCAGATGGTACACTGGCCAAAAGGCTGACAGGAGGTCAATCTGTTTCCAGAGCCTATGTGATCTAGCAGGCAGGATTGTCCATGCCCAACTGGCCCCATCTCTTGCCTCCTCCTCCTCACAGCCCCTTTGCCTTGTGAAGGAGTGCCAATGTGCTAATGGCCTTGCAGACGCTGGTTGGAGCCTTAGGCCCTTAGGGGCAGAGCCAGGCCTGGTGTGGGGCAGTGTGGCCTCTGTCAAAGGGACAAGGCCCCCACTGAGACCACACACAGACCTGCAGCTCAGCTGTGCTCCTGCAGCCTTTCTGTAGGGGCCATGACCCCTCCTGCCCCCTAGGCACCCGAGGGAGGGCAGCTGAGGATGACTGGGCCCTGGGCTACAGGCAGTTTTTCATCTCTCTCCACTGCTGAGGGACAATCCGCAACCTACGTGCGGGCCCGATGTGTCCACACTGGACCCTCTCTCACCCCACACACATCGCTTTCTCCAACCAGGTCACCTTTCAAAGGCAGAAATTCTGAACCTTGACCACTTCCGTTTCCTTTTCAGGTGGTTCAAAATTCAGTGAGAGGGTGTTGTTATTACCTGGCCCCCACGCATCCACCCCTCTCTCCCGGGGAGTCCCAGCAGGTCCTCCTTATGGGGAGCACAAGGACAGTGTGGCCTTGTCCCACCTGAACACCCTCCCCTCTTCCCTGCAGGTGAGCAGGAGACAGCTCTGTCGGCTGTAGGGTCCAGGGTGGGCAGGGCAAGCCCTCCTCTTGGACAGGCAGGAACTTGGTCCCCTGGAGACGATCCCAGAACTCCTGCCATCTGCCCTCCAACCTCCTCTAGACAGGAAATCATGCTCCTGGGGCTTTCCCGATACTCAAGCCTCACATGAGGTCACCCACAGGCATTCCCTTCACCTGGGACGCATGCAGAGACTCGACCACAAAAACGGGGACCCTGGCCACGACGAACTCTGCCCCATCTGTGGTTACACACACACGAACACACAAACTCCAGCACACATGGGTCCCAGTTGTCTCTGCAGACCCTCCTTTCACACAGGCCCCTACCCAGCTCACCCCTAGAGTGAAGTGAGGGGTTTGGGGAGGGTCTTTTCCCTGGGATCCCTTCCAGAAACTGCAGGGTGCATGGACCAAACAACCATTTATGGCTGGGGAACTGGTGGTCCTGAGACCTAAGGGCATTTCGCTCTGTGCCCCAGCTAAGCTACGGGAGCCAGAGGTGGGGGCACAGGTTCTCCCCTGGAGAGGGCACCCCTGGCATCATTTGGGGAAACACATTCACTGTCATATTAGGAAATGATAAAAGCCCTATTTTTTCATAACACGAATTTGGAGCAGAAATAACCATGACTGGGGGCTCACAGAACATACGGTGGTGGGGACCTCCTGGTGCTGGGAAGCCTGTCTACACCTCCTCCTTGGTGGCCTCGCCCTCTCTGGCAGCAGTGACAAGAGCAGGAAGAGAGGACAGTGGACGTCAGACCACCGTAGCCCCAAATCCGGGTGGCCCAAGCCTCTCAAGGGGTCCCGTGGGGGTGAGGCACTGTGGGGTTGTCTGCCAGAGGAAGAGATGAGCACGGTATGGGGTGGGGGTCCCCCAGGCCTGAGTGCACAGGTGGTGCCAGGTGAGCCCTTCCTCAGTTCCTCCTCCCACCCCGAAGCTGCCCAGCAGTGGGCGACCAGTAGTGTGTCCTCACCGCATCCCTGACGTGCACAGCCCTGTTTGGGCTTTTCCGTCCTCATTCATGCCTCTGTCTTCCTGAGAGTGCTTGTACTTATGCTACATGATTCAGGGATACCATGGACACCTGTGTACACACACCTCTGTTACTTCCACCGCCCCAGCCCTGTCCTGCTTTCCCCCTCCCGACTACAGCCTCCCACCAGCCCTCTCTCGTGGACTTGCATTATTGGCCTGGCCTCTGCCCAGGGTGCTCTCTGGCTACAGGAGTGTGCATGCCAGCTCATGGGGGCAAGCTAAGGGCTGAGAGTTCGTGCCCCAGGAGCAGCCTTCCACCCCCAGCCCCACTGCAGAGGGGCAAATCTGAGGCCCAGCAGGATGGAGTCCAGCTGTCCACTGTGATCACCTGCCCTAACACCCTCTGTGTCACTTGCCCACCCCCCTGCCTGTGCCTCCTGGAATCCCCCCTCCAATAAACTACTTGCCCTCAAATACTTGTCTGGGGTCTGAATCTGGGACACCCACCTGAAGATGGTGATCTAATGATTCTCAAACCTGGCTTCTCAAACAGAACACGTCCACATGGAGCGCTGGGTCTTCCCAGACGGTTTCTCTTACACCTGCCTCTCATGAAGGTGGCTGCTGCTCAGGGCAAACATGGGCCTTAGCCTCGAGTCCTTTCTCCTGTTCTACTCTATCCAGCCACCCGACTCTGACCACGTCTCACCGCCTCCACCGCTGCCACCCTAGGCTGGCCTCGAGACACTGTAGCAATTCCCTAAGGCGCTCCTTGCTGTCCGTCACCCCATCCAGAGTCCATTCTGCCACAGCAGCCACCAGAGTGATCCGTTCAAGCACAGGTCAGCTCAGATCTCTCTTCTACTCGGCACCCTCTCCTGGTTTTCCCACCTCACCCAGAGGAGCCCAAGTCCCTGCGAAGACCTGCTAGCCATATCCTCTCCACCCCTGGGCCTTTGCACTGGCAGCTCCCGCCTCCACTTTCTCATCTTTTTCAGCTCTTCATTCAAATGTCACTGTCTCAGGGAAGCCTCCTAAAATTTAAAACCAGGGGTGTCTCTAGGAGGGTGCGTACCACATTGGGTGACACTGTGAGAGGGGGTGACACCGAAATAACTTTCTATAAATCTTTCGTGCAGTGTTTCAACAAAAATTTATTATTTTTTATAAAAATATCCCTATAGTTAGTTAGAACAACAAAATCATTTTTCATAAGCCCAGCTTGTACATGTATCAATATACCTACAAGGCTAAAACTCTATGCTCATTTACTTTTTGAACCTTAATCCTGGTGGTGTAGTGGTAAGAGCTATGGCTGCTAACCAAAAGGTCGGCAGTTTGAATCCACCAGGCACTCCTTGGAAACACTATGGGGCAGTTCTACTCTGTCCTTTAGGGTCTCTATGAGTCGGAATGGACTCACAGCAACGGGTTTGGTTTTTGGTTTTAATGCACCCCGTCAGAGCTGTCATTATTACCAAATACAATGATGCTTCGAATCACGTGGTTTCCTCTGCAGGCGCTCAAGCGTGCCTTGTTGTTTTCCTTGCTGCTGGTGTTTTTCTAGTTGCTGATTTTATCAAATTTTCTGCTGTTTTAGCTACAGTATTGTGGTAACTAGTATTTGTGAAGCTGTATCAATAAGTTTTTTGGGAATGAAGTAGTAATTAAAGGAATGATATACAGGGTTACGGGTAACATTACTACAAAAAAGGTTACTGAGGATTCTGTATGGTCTGATACGGGAGGAAATCTATAGCGGGGTTACACTATGAGTAACGCATCGAGTGACGCTACTGTCTAAAACTGCCCCCGCCTCGCTTAATTTTCTCTTTAGCACCGTTCCCTCTCATCACCCTCCTTGTGCTGCAACGCGAGTTCCGCGAGGGCAGGGTTTTTCGTCTGTTTTGTTTATGAGGCGCCCCAGGCATAGAACAGCGTGGCACAAAGAAGCTCTGGAGAAATACTTGCTGAAAGAAACGACCTACAGCTCCGCCCACGGCCCCGACCCTCATCTCGAGACCAGCTAAGACGCTCTGCTCCCGGACTACAAGTCCCAAAATGCCACGCGCCGTCCGCGTCGTCTGAGGCCACTGCGAGGCGGCGCTGAGGCCTCTGGAAAGTGCAGTCTCCTTTGCCAGAGCCGTCGGAACGCAGGCATCGCATCGTCGCCCTTTTGGGCCCTTTTGCTCTTGCTCATGATGTACTCATTCGCGAAACAGACTTTCCCCTTCGCCTAGTTAGGGGGGAAGGCTTTGACTCCCACCCAGGTGGGCCAGGCGCCGCACATGCGCAGTTAATGGGTCCCCTCCAAGGCCGCTGTGCCCTGTTCTGTATGCGAAAGCACTCACCTTTGTTGTCCGCGAGGCGGCGCATGCGTCCTTAGCGAGGCTGCACATTCTCTTAGGCCAGGCTGCCCGTTAACGGCCGCAGACACCACAGGGCGCCGCCAGTGCCCGGTTCTGTGCATTGTTCCACCCGCGTGCTGGGAACACACCGCTGCGTGCTGGTGCCCCAGGCACATACAGCTCTGCTCGCACGAGCCACTGCACGTGTCCGACAGGGGAGAAAATGAAGCAGGGCAGATAGGAAGGGGAGTTGGGTGGATGCTGCTTTTCAGGATGCTCAGAAAAGCCACACTGGGCAGGCTTGCTGGGCAGGGATGCTGGGGTAAGCTGCACTGGTGTCTGGGGAGACTGCTGAGGACAGCAGGGGACAGGGCAGAGGGTGTGAGCGAGGACACGTAGGAAACAGGTCAGGAGGTCATTGGGTGGAAGTGGGGTGGGTGGGGGCAGGTCATGCCAGGCCTTCAGCTGGGGTGAAGGATGAGCAGAGGAGGGGTAACAGCGGGTCACACTGGCTACGGTATTAAAAAAGACTTCAGGGGGCAAAGGGGAAGGGACCAGTTAGGAGGCTCCTAGCCGTGTGACCTTGGGCCAGTCAGTGAACACCTCTGTGCTTCAGTTTCCTCACCTGTAAAATGAGTGTAATAACAGTATCTACCGTGATGTAAAGATCCCATGGGTTCTTCCAATGGAAAGCATTAGAACAGTGCCCAGCACAGAGAAAGCTGCTTGCCCAGCACAGAGAAAGCTGCTCAGGTGTTGGCGAGTGTGGCCAGGTGCTAGCGAGAGTCGTTATCACAGCAAATGCACCAACCCTGGGTGGCAGTGGTTGCACCAGGTGGTGGATGGAGCACCGGAGAAGGGGTCAAATTCTGGACCTGGCTGGAGGTGGAGCCTCCTCATTTTGCTGAAACAGTGGAAGAGGGATGTGACTCAGGAAAAGAATCAAGACTTGACCAGAACAGTGAGAGGGTAGGACCGCCACTCCTAAGATAAGAAGACTGTGCGGGCCTGTTCGAGGAGCACCAGGAGGGTGGTTGAAGGTGTTCAGTTTGAGATGTCTGTCGGAGGCAGACTGGACTTCGCGGAAGACACGAGGCTGCAGGGTGCGTTTGGGGTCATCAACACGTAAGTAGCATCTTAAGCCACGAGGCAGAATGAGGCCATTGGGGGAGCGGGTGAGGTCAGGGAGGCTGGGACTGATCCCCAGTGGATTGGCAGCAGGGAGTCTGGCTGGGCCCTGGGGAGGGAGGCAGCAGGGGCTGGAGTTGGGCTTGTTAACAATCCAGCTCTGCCATTTAGGAGCTCTGTGACTACAGGAGAGTCAGCTCACCTCCAAGCCTCTGTTTGCTCAGCTGAGGAGGAACCAGGAATGGCCACATTTAGCTTGGGGATCATTGTCAAGATTCAGGTTACTAACAGAGCTCAAGGGCCTGGCTGAGGCCTGGCACAGGAAGTGCCCAGAGTGGCTGAGGATTTCCACTGAGGGCCAGACACACAAGACCATAGCTCAACAGAGCCACCTGGGAATGCCAGGTGTGTTTCCCCACAGGCTGGAAGCTTACCCCTTCCCATCAGCTCGCTGCCCAGGGCTTAGGCCAAGTGCTTAGAGGAGGCTTTCTGGGTCTGGCCTCTAGTGGAAAACAGACAGGCCTGTGATCATTCAGGTTGTGCGTCAACTTGGCCGGGCTGTGATTCTCAGTGGTGTGGCAGTTAGGATATAGTTTGGCAGTCGTATACTGATGTGATCACCCCCATGATGAGATTTGATATAATGTGATCACCTCCATGATGGGATCTGCTGTGAGTAGCCACTCAGTTGAAAGGGAGTTTCCTTGGGGGTGTGGCCTTCGTTGAATGTAAGTGAACTTTCTGGCAATGCTCTCCAGCTTTTGCTTGCTCTGGATCTTGCAGCTGGCTCCTGTTCATCTGACCTCCGGTTCTTGGGACTTGAGCTAGCAGCTTACCTCCAGTCTGACCTGCCAATCTCGGGTTCGCCAGACCCTGCTGCTACATGAATCAGGAGAGGCCTCCAACCTGACCCACGGATTTGGGACGTTCCAGCCTCTACAACTGTGTGAGCCATTTCCTTGATCTAAATCTCTCTGTATATATATTTGTATGCTTTACTGGTTTTGCTTCTCGAGATAAGCCAGCCTAAGACAAAGCATTTGGGCATACGCAAGTCTACTGGCCAAATAGCCCCTTGGATAGAGATGGCTCACAGCCCACCACACGCGACAGCAAAGAAAGGGGTGGTGCTTCTGACCTGGGAGATGTGGGCCAGCGTGGTGGAATGAGTCCCTTTATGTGGCCTTTTGCCTAGCTTCTTTAGAAAAACAGCTTGAGGAATTTCCCCGCTAAGCCTTGAAGAGTAGTCTTTGCTCTAGTTTTCTACCCCAGAGCATTTGTTACTTTTGTCCAGGTTGATTGCCATATCCTGGGTAAGCTGTAAACAACCTGACGGTTTGACGTTTTTGTCTGGCCTTGGGCTGCAGCCTGCAACGTGATTGGTCTATTTTACACACCTTGTAGGGTTGCTCAATGTACTCTGTGGTTGTTTTACTTGTGTGTGATATTAATGATATTGTTTGATAATTTCCGCATTCTGTTGGATTATCTTTCTTTGGAATGGATACAAATATGGATTTCTTCCAGTCAGCTGGACAGGTAGCGGTCTTCCAAATTTCTTGGCAGAGTGAGCACTTCCAGCGCTGTATCCATTTGTTGAAACATCTCAGTCTGTATTCCGTCAGTTCCTGGGGCCTTGTTTTTCACCAGTGCTTTCAGTGCAGCTTGGACCTCTTCCTTCAGTACTGTCAGTTCTGAATCATATGCTACGTGCTGAAATGACTGAATGTCGACCAATTCTTTTTGGTACAGTGACTGTGTATTGCTTCCATCTGCTTTTGAAGCTTTCTGCATCGTTTACTATTTTCCCTGTAGAATCCTTCACTTTTGCAAGTTGAGGCTTGAAGTTTTTCTTCCGTTCTTTCAGCTTGAAAAATGCCGAACATGTTCTTCACTGAGTCAGAACCGACTCGACGGCCCTCAACAACAATATAGACTATGCAAATGAAGTGACTATGGTCCACTGAGGGGACTGGCCAGTTTGTGGCCCTGCTGGGAGGGCCATACCTTGAAATTGACAAGGAGTTTGCTTATATATTCAGCCAGCCCCACAGGGGCTTCAGAAAGAAGTAAAGGAGAAAAGGCTAGAGAGGCAAGAAGAGAGAAAAAAGAAAAAGCAGAGAAAGAAGAGGTGAGGAACCTCCTATAAGAGCTGTAACACACGTCAAGGGCTGTAACACCGAGGACAGGGAGAGGCCCGGAAGGGGCCCTGCAGCAGAGCCAGCAGCTACAGGTCTGGGAGGGACCCTGAGGCAGAGTCAATGGTGAGGGCAGAAAGCTGCTGCTAGGAACGCGGCAGAGAGAGAGCTGAATAAAGCTGCTGCACTGGCTGTGAGCTGGGTCAGTTGGCAGTGGAGAGACCAACGGCAGGGAGGCTAAAGGCAGAGAGGTCTGCACAGCTGAGAGGGGGTGTGCACAGCCAAGAGGAGACCTGTCCTGAGGGGCTGAGGGGAGGCCTGCACGGCTGAAGGGGATGTGTGCAGGAGAGAAGGGCTGCTTGCTTGCAAGGCCGAGAGGGACTGACAGAGCTATCCTGTACTGGAGAAGAGAGGGATGTGCTCTCCTCTTCTGGGGAGACTTCTAGACCTTGCCTACATGCTTTCTGATCCTGATCCCAAGTTGTAGCCTGTTGATCCTCATCCTGAGTAGTAGCCTCTTACTTCCTTAATAAAGCACTTAACTCTAAGTATGATCAGTGAGTTCTGTGTAGCCATTGCAATGAATTATCAAAGCCAGGAGAGAAGTAGAAAGTGCTGGGGTGTGGGGGGGGGCTGTGGTGGCTGGTGTCAGAAATGCTAAAGAAGTTGGACAGTGGAGGTATTTCTGACCTCCACCTCATCTGGATCAGTTTTCGGCTGATCCTGGTTCTTATCCGTAAGGCATCTAGACAAGTTCTGATGTAACTATTACAGCACCACAGCCAGTGAGGTCTACAGTACAGCAGAGGGCAGCGTTCTGACTTGTGAGCAGGAGGGCCACAGCCTTGCATTGTCAAGGGCACGGTGACTAGTGACCGCTGTCACCCCTTTGCTCTGAGGTTTTCTTAGATAACATTGTTGCAGACTTTGCCCTTTTGCTCATCATGTATTATTTTCCCAGGCAGACAGATTTCTATAGTTTTGATTAAATTGTCATTCTCTTTAAACTTACTGTGCTCTTGTCCTGTATCCTAGCCTCTCAATTAGATTTGAGATACTCTTGAGTTTCTTTTAACTAAATTTGCTAGATGCTGTAGGCTTTTTGGGGAAGACATAGGGAATCCCCTAGTTCCCTGAGCATAGACCTCTTTGCATGGAGTACTGCTCAGATGGCTGCACTTGGCGTGGGATTATGACTCCTCGAGGTATCAGAGGGCATCTCCTCATTATGTCTGACTCCATGAATCATGAGGAGAAGGTAAAGTTATGTGGGCTGTTTTTCTTTTCTAATGTAGAGAAGTCTTATTTACATGAGCTTCATTTATGTCATGCAGGGCTGTGTGGCCAGAAGCACGGAGGCCCGAGTAGGGAGAAGGAACAATGGAAATACAAGGGACAAGAATGGGCAAAGTGGCACAGAAGCAGCAGATTCCCTCAGCCCCTCTTGAGCTCAGGACCCCTCCCTAGCCATTTCCCAGCGGCGCAGTGCTGGCCGGCAGTCCCTCTCCTCGCTATCTTAGCCTTTCTTTTGTTCTCTTAGGATAAAAACCAGAAGATTCCCCAGCTGAAAATGACAACAAAAGGGACCTTGCATCTCATCCTGGCCGTCATATGTCCTTTATCCCTTACATCACAGTGAAAACACTGGAAAACTGTGAAATATAATGAACACACAGAACAGTGTGTAAAACATATATATACAGTTTAAACAACAACAACAACAAAACCAAACTCATTGCTGTGGAGTTGATTCCGACTCATAGCGATCCTATAGGACAGAGGAACTGCCCCACAGGATTTCCAAGGAGGGGCTGGTGGATTCAAGCTGCCGACCTTTTGGTTAGCAGCCTAGCTCTTTAAAAAAAATTTTTTTTATTGTACTTTAGATGAAGGTTTACAGAACTAATCGTTTCTTATTAAACAGTACACATACTGTTTTATGACATTGGTTAACAACCCCACGACATGTCAACACTCTCCCTTCTCGCCCTTAGGTTTCCTATTACCGGCTTTCCTGTCCCTTCTTGCCTTGTAGTCCTTGTCCCTGGGCTGTTGTGCCCCATTAGTCTTGTTTTGTTTCATGGGGCTGTCCAGTCTTTGGCTGAAGGGTGAACCTCGGGAGTGACTTCATGACTGAGCTAAAAGACTGTCTGGGAGGCATACTGTCGGGGTTTCTGCAGTCTCTGTCAGGCCAGTAAGTCTGGTCTTTTTTTGTGAGTTAGAATTTTGTTTTACGTTAAAAAAATAAGTACTTTTCATTATCAGTGCCACCTGCTGGTCTTCCTTCCACCAAACTTGCAGGAGTGGCCATAAGGCCTGGGCCAGACCTTTATTTGTGCAGGTGTAATTTTCAGTAATGTCGCCATTTAAGTGATTTAAATGCTACGTATGGTGCTGGAAAAATCTTATAATTTACTGAAAAAGCCGAATACAGGAGAAAAGTCAGTGTGGGACTACAGTACAAAGTCATTCAATGCAGGTCACATCCTGTACATGCAAGGCATCTGGCGGCCCTGGCCACACTCATCACAAACTCAGGTGTCACACCCATCACATCTGTGCACGTTCAGAAGTCTCTGTCCACGTGCACACACCCTTTGCTCATTCAGAAGGTTTCAAGGTCACTTTAGACACCAGCAAATGCAGGAGCACCGAAGACCTCGGACACCCCACTAGGAGACCTACGAAAGGATCTTTGCGGGCTTCGTGACCCTTTCTGGTACATTGCCCCTACCCCAGCCGCGTGGGGCGGAGAGGGAGGAGTGTGGCCCGGTCGCGAAGCCTCCACGAAGGGAGGGGACACTGGCGCCCTTCGCGGCCCTCCGCGGAACTACATTTCGCAGAAGCCTCTGAGGGGCGTCACTTGTATGGTGGGCGGCGCGGACCCCGAGGGATTCTGGTGCTGACGGCGAGTGCTGTGGGCCGGCGCAGTCCTGACCAGCGGCAGTGGAGCTTTGTCGGATGGTAGGGGGTGTTCAGGCCCCGGGCCATAGATCTCCCGCCCCCGCCCCCTGCGCAGGCCCTTCTCAGGCAGCCTCGGGGAGGCTCCTACCCGCTCTCTTCCCAGAACTGACTTCTGCGGGCGATGAGCCCAGGCAGGTGTTTGGAGGAGCTCATGTGCAGAGCTCGGCGGGTGTGCACGTGCAGATTTAAGCGAAGGCCCGTGTGTGTACGCATGTGCGAGTGTGAGCACGTATTTGTGTGTGCCTTGTGCCGGTGTGATCAGAGCCCGCGCGTGCGCATGTGCGGGTGTGATTGTGAGCGCGGGGCGCTTTCTGTGGATGTGTGGGTGTGAACCAGGACTTCTCACCAGTTCTGTCCAGTTTAAACCCGTGCTAAGAATTTGCATTTCTATCCCAGCTGTACTGAATGAGAGTCTACGTTTTGCCAAGATCCCCAGGTGATTCTTATCTTCAGCAGCATTAACATTGTCTGGGAACTTGTTAGAAATGCAAATTCTCAGCAGGGGTGGGAACCAGAAATGAACCAGTTGGAAACCCTGGTTCTAAGCCCTGGTGCAAGCACGGGCCAGCGGGTGCACATGTGCCTTTGTGGGTGTGAGGGGGTTGTGTGTACACGGTGTGGGTATGAACAGGGGTCTGTGTGTGTGCAGGTGGGTGTGAGTGCAAGTCTGTGTGTGCACGTGTGGGTGTGAATGTGGGTCAGCAGGCTAATGTGCAGGTGTGGACATGCGTCCATGTGTGCACATGTGCAGGTGTGAGCGCGAGTGGGATGGCCCGGGCTCATGGAATCCATCGGCCTGTTGGCAGGCTGTAGAAGAGACGAGGTGCGGAGATTGTCAAGAGTGAATGAACGCGGTGAATGATGCTACCTTCCAACTCTTCCTTTGGGTGCCTGTATGTCCCTGGAGAGGAGCTGTGCACTCGTGTGCCACTCACCCTCGGTGATTTCAGAGCTGGAATCCCAACTGAGGAGGCAGATTTGTGGTCCTGAGTGCAGTCCAGTCGACATCAAGGGCCTCTGGTAGGAACAAACCAGGCCCCTGAGAGGGGTGGTGGGGGGTGGGGGAGGAAGAAGAGGGTCCCAGAGATCAGAGGTTCCTCAAAGGAGCAGGAGGAGGCCTGGCTCACCCACAGACTTTTCACTGGAGCGTCAGGGCAGACGCCAGAGATTGGCCACCTGGTGGAGGGATAAAGCCTGTGGGGACCTGGTGAGGTCACTGTGTCCAGATAAGAGATGAGGCAGGGACCAGCCTGGAGGACGAGACTGCAGAACCTGATAGTTGTGAATTACGGAGGGCTTTGGGATGGCAGGAGTATTTTCTGCTGACAACTCTTAGTTTTGGGGAGGGTTGAACAACACTGTTACAGCATGTTCTTGGAAATCCTTCTCTCCATAGGTGTTTGCCATTTGGTCCTACATTTGTATGATTTATGAACTCGCTTTTCACTTCTCATGTCTGTGGATCAACTTTTGACCTAATAAGAACCGTTTGAGGCAGCGTTGTTAACCCACGCTGACAGCTGTGAAAACAGGCTGCATGTGTTCAAGTGACTCTGTCAAGCTTTCTTTGCAACCTAAATTCAGATTTGAAGGTACAATCTCGGTGTCCTGGTTCTTTGTTCCAGAGTTTGCTCCCTAGGCAAATCTGCCTTTTGGATAATAAAGCATACGTCTTATAAACATGAAGCCATAGCCTTCAGAGATCCCTGAAAGTCTTCACACATTCAAAGGTCTGAGAAGGGAAAGAGACCAGGGCCAGACAGTTTAAGGTGCCTGCCCAGGATCATCAATACACTGGGGCAGAACTGTGAGTGTGTTCAGACCGCCAACCTATGGCACCCTCTGTGAGCACAGGGATGATGCCGAGGCCCTTCTCCACTTCTAAAGTTTGAAGGAGGAGTATGAAAAGTTTTAAGAGATTGGAGTGATGATGTCGCCTTAACTGTGGGCTTCCGGTTTAGGTAGTGTTAAGCTTGTGGTAATAGAAAAATTAGCCCTCATACTTCCTCCCAGTCTCCCCCATCACCTGATTTCTTATAGAATTTTCACATTGCCAAGGGTAGTAACATTTACATTTTTTGTATAAGTGTAATTTCCACAGGCTAGTCTTCCTCTTTCATTTAAAGTATTCGGTACTCACCCCTAGGCGTTTAGCACAGCTTCTCCATCCCTGAGTTCTTTCTTTTGATTCTTATTTTCAGTGGCTTGATTTCATCAGTCAATATGTATTTTTGAAGATGCTTTTAGTTGCCGTATTCTGTGAATTTTTCCACGTTTAAGGAGGAATACCTGTTGCCTTTATCTGTGAATGACATTTTTTTTCCTGGGTATAATATTCTTTCCTTCAGAACTTTGTATATATTAGTTACTTCATTGCCATCTAAGACGAACATGATTTTCTCCCTACTCTCATAAGTGACTTGTTCTTTCTACCTAGGTGTTGTCTCTCCATATATTTGTGGTGGTCTTTCTTTTCAAGGACTCTAGTTTATATTTGTTCTTGTTGTCTTCCATTATCCATTCGATTTTTGGTGGTTCTATTCTCTTTGTGTTTTTCCTCTGTGTTCATTAGGATTATCTCTTGTCTCTCTTCTGTGTCGATAATTCAATTTTCAGCCACAATTATACAGTTTTGCGGTGCAGTGAATTACTTAATACGACCCTCCTAGACATAGTCTTTCTAAGTTCCACAAAATGACTAGGTGGAGCTATGCAAATGAGGTGATTGTGGCCTCCCAAGGGGATTGGTTAGTTTGCTAATAGTGTAAATAAGGTACATGGTATGCTTATGGGGATAGGACCATGCAAGTAAGGTGTCTGGAACCCTAAGGAGGGGATTGGGCCGTTTTGCCATCCCACTAGGCTTATGAGCCATCCCAGAAGTGGAAAGAGAGGATCTCAAAACCACCAAGAGAGAAGAGCCAGGAGTAGAGTGCATCCTTTTGAAGCGGGCTCCCTGCACTGAGAACCTCTCAGATCCAGAAGACAGAGAGAGTTGTAACACTGGAGATGGTGAGAGATGGCAAGGAGCAGTGGCAGAGAAACAGTGACAGCAGAGGCAGAAGAACTAGGAGACCAGCAGGAGAAGGCACATTGGGCTTCCTGGCCCACGGAGTGAGTAAGCTGAGCACCTTTAGGCAGGAGGCTGCTGACAGATTAGGGTGCCTCCGTGCACTTGGCAGAGCTAGGCTCACTGACCCCCGGAGCAAGACAGCAGGGTGCCTTCGAGCTAAGGGTTACTGGCGGAGTAGAGTGCTTCCTGGCACTTACCAGCAGACCTGAAAGAGCTTTGTGACACTTGCCCAAGCAGGGCAGAGGCCGAGGGGCCAGAGAGAGGCATGCTTGCGGACAAGGCTGAGAAGAGGCTGTTCTGATTGAAGATCTGTATCCTGAGCATTCCCGAACCTGCATTTTAATCTGTTACTTCCCCAATAAGTCCATAATTGCGAGTATTGTGTGTGAGTTCTGTGTGGCCATTGCAGCAGAGAAGTAGAGTGCCGTGGGAGGGACAGTTGGTGTCAGAATTGGTAAAAAGATTGGAGTGTAGAGGCATGTCTGAACACCTCATAGGAGTCAGCCTTGGGCTATTGATCTTCATTCTCCTTCCCCCTTGTGAAGTTAGAAGAGGTCATACACCCCCTCCACACCATTTTTACATAGGAGATAACTGATTTGTCTCTGAGGGAGGGTACCATATCGCCATAAACTCTAGTGGGAGTACCTTTGGCCTATGGAGCTCAAACGTTTCTGAAAATTTTGCTGATTTGAATTGAAGGATGCCATTGGTTCTGTCAAACCTTTCCAGAAAATGGTGGGTGGTAAGGACAGTGTAGTTTTTCAGTAAAGGGTAATGCTTTACAGAGTTCCTTTACAATGGTTCCTGTAAAGTATATGCTTGGTCACTTGATATAAAAGTTGCTATGCCCCAGGTTGGAAACACAAAATTAAGCAGCTGCAAGTGCTGTAGATTTTTGTAAGGAAAGACTTAAGTCTATCCTGAAAATACACATAAAATAACTAAAACATATTCAGATGCCATGGAAGGTGGAAGCTGGATAGAATCCTCTGAAGGTGTTCAAAGGGTCTTGAGATTTTGGTTCTTAGCCATGTCCCACCTTTCTGGGCTTTTTTCTCCCAGGGTTATAATTTGACAGGCGATATGACCCAAAAATAAACTCATCTGCTTTTTAAATATTTCTCCACCAACGTTGATTTAAGATAGTAACCAGTTTGTCTGTACCAGGATAAGTAGCTTCATGGAAAAATTTAGCTAATACCCATTTGAAATCATCTGAGATTATCTGAATGAAGAATTGTTGGGTACGGTCGAGTCAATTCCGACTCATAGCAACAACCATATTTTTTTTCATTCTTCCTTTTCGGAATCATGGACTACACATTGATATTTTATAATGGCCTCTTTGAATTCCTCCAGAGGCATATCAATTGACAGTTAAGGCTGCTTGTTTGGCATAATGATCTGCTAGAGTCTGTCCTTTAGCTTCCATGTCGTATTAGAGTCTGACTCCATTTTTGATGTTTGACTGCCTTTTAGGCCTCACCGTTCCTTCTTCCCCTTCTGCACTACATTTGTACAAGCTGATAAGAAGGCCCCGGTGTTTTAGTTTCTTAGTGCTCTTGTAACAGAAATACCACAAGTGGGAAGCTTTAAAGAACAGAAATTTATTTTCTCAGAATTTAAGAGACTAGAATCAGGGCACTGGCTCTAGGGGAAGGCTCTGTCTGTCTGTCAGTTTTAGGGGAAGATACTTGTCGCAGTTTCTCTAGCCCCAGTGTTCCTCTATCTCCGCGTGGCATCTATCTTTCCCGTATTCGTGCTTACTTAGCTGTGTCTAATCTGCTCTTTTTATATTTCAAAAGTCATTAAGTTTCAGACACACCCTACACTGATATGGCCTCATTAACATAATACAGAAAACCCTATCTAAAATGGGATTACAGCCACAGGTATGGGGGTTAGGATTCCAACATATATTTTTGGGGGACACAATTCAATCCATAATACCCAGTGTTTTCTTTTTTGACGCTACCAGGAAGTTCACACCGTGCATGAGATCCCTAACCTCATCCATACCCCCTACCCACCATAAAAACCCCAAGCCATTCTCCTTCCTCTGCTCTGTCAAGCCATTTTCAGACTTGTTTGGCAGCCACCCTTCATTCCCCAAAAAGTGTCATTGTGTGAGTACAGACAGTCCCCGACTTACATCGTATGCGAGTTATGACGAACTACACTTATGACCATCCATTGCTTGTTGGGTTTTTTTGGTACATCTTATCGTTAGTAATATGTACTACATATAATGTTGCAGTGAGTAATTGGCTGATGTTATCGTTCTCAAATGTTCACTTGCAGATGTTCACTTTTATGATTTTCTGTTCAAAACACTGTCTTATAGCAGGCTATGGCCTGGTTTACAATAAAGTCGGTGTCTGTGCCAGGAGCGGGAATGGTTAGGAAGTTATACAATGTTCAACTCTAACAACATAAGACAGTTAGACTGTGCACATGCCCGACAGAAGTTCCAACTCCAAGTTCTTTGTTATGACACTGACACTGACTTCATTGTAGACCAGGCTTACAGCGTGATCTCATTCAGCGTTTCATACCATAAGAAGCATCGGTTGTTAATTTGAAGCTGAG
>NW_004444058.1:7034348-7035306 GCF_000243295.1 Trichechus manatus latirostris
TACACTAAACGGCTGAATTTTATGGTATGTGAATTTTATCGCTATAAAAAAATAAGCCTTTCACTGTGTCTGGACAGCTTGGGAATTAGAGACACACTGGTATGTGCGCATGAACAGCTGGAAAGGGTCTCAGGTTCATTGTAGTAGCAGCAGAACTTGTCTAGGTTCCTTGGGGAGAAGAATCACCAGAAGCACAAAGCCAATTCCTATGAGGTGGAGGTCAGACATTCCTCTACTTTCCGAAATCTTCACCGTTCATGATACCAGCCTTTACTAACCCCCCAACCCCAACATT
This sequence comes from Trichechus manatus latirostris, assembly GCF_000243295.1. Taxonomy (NCBI): domain Eukaryota; kingdom Metazoa; phylum Chordata; class Mammalia; order Sirenia; family Trichechidae; genus Trichechus; species Trichechus manatus. The sequence goes on from NW_004444058.1 coordinate 7,034,644, forward strand.
CTCTCCTTCTCTGCTGGGTTCAATGACTCATTGCAATGGCCACACAGAACCCACAGACCATACTCACAGTTAAGTGGTTTATGAAGGAAGTAATAGGGTACAACGCAGGATCAGGATCAACAGGTTACATCTCGGGATCAGGATCAGGAAGCAACGTAGGCAAAGTCTGGAAGGCTCCCCTGAAGTGGAGAGCACATCCGTCCCTTCTTCAGTGCAGGACAGCTCTCTCAGCTCCCTTGAGCATGCAAGCAAGCAGGCCCTTCTCTCTGCTGTGCACAGCCCCTGTCAGCCGTGGAGGCCTCCTCTCAACGCCCTAAGGACAGGCCTCCTCGGCTCCCTCAGGATAAGCTCCTCTTGGCCCTGCCATCTGTCTCCACTGGCTTTGCTGCAGTGTCCCTCAGAGGCTGTCACTGCTGGCTCTGCTGCTGGGCCCCTTCTGAGCCTGTCAGTGTCTTCAGTGTTACAGCCCTTGACTCGTGTTACAGCTGTTCAAGGAGGTTCCTTGCCTCCTCTCTCTGCTTTTTCTCTCTTCTGTATTCTTTCTTCCTTTGGCTCCTGTCAGCTTCCTGTCTTTCTGCCTAACAAACTTCTATGGGGTTAGCTGCATATATAGATACACAAACTCCTTATCAATTTCAAGGCATGGTCCTCCCACCAGGGCCA
>NW_004444058.1:7058864-7060556 GCF_000243295.1 Trichechus manatus latirostris
GCCCTTCTGGCCTCAAAGAGGCAGCAGAAGAAGAGACCGCTCCATGTCCACTACTTGCTTCACTGGAAGACACAGCTCCAGGTCCGCAACTATCATCACCTGGGGGGTCCTCTCCAGGTCCACAACTTGTATCACATGGGGAGCCTGCTACAACTCCAGACATTCTATCTGCCAGGGAGCCTCCTCTCGGTCTAAAAGTCCCATCACCTAGAGAGCCATCTCCAGGTCATCAGGGCACATCACCTGGAGAGCTCACTCCGGGCCAACATAGCGCAGAACCTGAAGAGGCCCCTTCTGGCCTCAACACAGCATCAGAAGAAGAGACCGCTCCATGTCCACTACTTGCTTCACTGGAAGATGCTGCTCCAGGTCCACAACTCACATCACCTGCAGAGTCCTCTCTCTGTTTACAGGGCACAACACTTGGGGAATCCACTCCGGATCCACTGGACCCATCACTTGAAGATACCACTCTGGGCCAAGGGTATGCATCACCTGATTTGCCTGCTATGGGTCCACATGGCCCATCACCTAGGCAGCCTTCTCCAGGTCCTCAGGGCACATCACTTGGGGAGCCCACTGCTGATCAATGCGGTCCATCATCTGAGCGGACGCCTCCAGGTCCAAAAGAGGCATTAGAAGAAGAGAGTGTTCCACCGGAACCAACTACACTTCCTGAAGAGAGTGCTCCGTGTCCTCAAGGCTCATCACCTGGGGAACCCACTGAAGATGCAAAGGCACCGTCACCAGAAGTGACCCATGAAGAACCACAATATTTATCCCCTGAGAAACCTGCTAAAGATCCACAGGGTCTGTCACCTGGGGAGCCCCCTCCAAGCACAATCAGACCATCACTTGAAGGGACTGCTCCAGGTCCACAACTATCATCACCTGGGGAGTCCTCGCCAGGTCCACAACTTGTATCACCTGGGGAGCCTGCTACAACTTCGGACATCCTATCCGTCAGGGAGCCTCCGCTCGGTCCAAAAGTCCCGTCATCTGGAGAGCCATCTCCAGGTCGTCAGGGCACATCACCTGGAGAGCCCACTACTGGCCAACACAGCCCACCACCTGAGGAGTCCCCTTCTGGCCTCAAAGGGGCATCAGAAGAAGAGACCACTCCCTGTGCACTACTTGAGTCTTTGGAAGACACAGGTGAAGGTCCACAACTAACATCACCTGGGGAATCCTCTCCAGGTCCACAACTATCATCACCTGGGGAGCCCACTGCCAGCCAACAAAGCCCACCACCTGAGGATCCCCCTTGGTATCCCAACAGGACATCCCAGGAAGAGAGTACTCCATTTCCACTACTTGCTTTACCTGAAGAGATCAGTCCACGTGATCAACTTGCATTACCTGGGAAGCCTTCCTTTAGTCCTCATGGCCCCTCTCTTTTGCTGTCCATTACAGGGCCACGCAAAGTAGTACCTTGTGAGTCAGCCCCAGATGGACATGGAACATTACCTCTGGGCCGGCCCTCAATAGACACGCAGCACCAGCTGAAGGGCCCGCCCCCAATCAAGACGGAAAAACATCTATGTTATTCATCCCCAATTGATAAAGAGCATTATTTCCAGCATCCACCTCCGATCGACACCAAACATCATCTGCTGAGCGAGATTTCGATCGCCATGGACCATCACCTTCCGGGCCCAACCTGGATACACAGGGAGGATCCTCCTCGATTCC
>NW_004444058.1:7069237-7070575 GCF_000243295.1 Trichechus manatus latirostris
GGCTCTGGGCAGTGTGCGGGTGGGTGGTCTCCGCTGTGGATCTGCATGGTGGGAGGCTGAGATCTGTGGTGTGTGTCCTCGGGACCGTGTTAGGGAGGATCCGTGTTCTGTGAACAATCCGACAGCAATTTGGTCAGTTGTTGCACCCTAACTCTTCCCTCGATGTGATCCACCCACTTTGATCCACCCACTGTGATCCACCCACTTTGTGGTTTCCATATTATCCCATTTCACAGATGAGGAAACAGACACGGAGAGGTCAGGGAACTCACCCAGTGTCACACAGCCCTGAGGGGAGCAGAGAGGGAGGAGGCCGGGGCAGCTGGTGCCGAGGGAGGGCCCCGGCAGGTAGTCTGAGCTCCGGGTCCTCCTGGCTGCTAACCTAGCACACCCTCCCGTTCTCCAGACCGTGGTATCCCTAGCTGTACAACGAGGGGCTCCAAGGCCACAGGGTCCCTTTGCCTGGAACAAAGGCCAAGGCTCTGGTGAGGCTGTGAGTGGTCAGCACGGGAGGCGGGATGACCACTGCCGGGCACAGCCCAGTTGCTTCCCCGTGAAGGGGCCAACAGCGTCACATCCCAGAGTGCAGGAGCCTACCTTGGGGTGTGGAGAGGGGGCCCGGTGCCATTTGCACCCTCACGGCACGGTTCCTTTGCCTCTCTTCCTGATGTGGATCAAGGAGGTGGCCAGATTATGGTCACAGAACCAGGGCTCAGCAGGAGGCCTCGGGCTCCATGGTGCTTCCACCCCTCCATGTGTCCGGCATGTGTTGGCGAGTGGCCGCGTGTGAGGGCAGTGAGAAGAGACTGACCGGCCTGCCTCCTCCTCTGGCTGGTCATGGACCCTTGGCTCAGACCCTGCCCCACCCAGCTCAGCCCGGCCGTGCCTCTGGCCTGTGAGGCCAGGCATCCTTTAGAGCTGTTCCTGAGGTCCTTGTTCTCCACACCGTGCAGGTGATTGGAGGGGAGCGGGGGTCTGCCAGTGTGCTCTCGTGTGTCCACACTGTGCATGTAGGGAAGCTATATGTTCACGTATGTCCACAGTGCATGTGGAGAAGCCTGTATGTTAATCAGTGTCCCTACCGTGTGTGGGTGGGGGTGCTTTTGTGTATCTACTCTGCACAGGGAGGGGGGATGCCCGTGTGCTTGCGTATGTCCACACTGTGTGCTGGGGGTGCTCTCCTGTGTCCACACTGTGTGCGAGGGGCGTGCTCTCATGTGTCCACAGTATGTGCAGAGGGGTTGCTCTCATGTGTCCACACTGTGTGCTTGGGGTGCTCTCGTGTGTCCACATTGTATGCAGGTGGAATGCTCTTGTACATGCACACTATGTGCAGTC
>NW_004444058.1:7072168-7076457 GCF_000243295.1 Trichechus manatus latirostris
CATGCCTAGGCACCTGCAGGGCCACACAGCCACCTGCAGGATTGGCTCTTTGTCATGTCAGGGTCTTCAGAGGCGGCAAGCACAGGTGGACAGTGGGCTTCTGCTTCCCATGACAAGTCCAGCCTCAGACTGGCTTTCTGAGCCCGGACTGAGCCTGACCCCAGCCCAGGCAAGGCCTACACCCCCACTGCCAATTCCCAGCCTTTGGACAGACAGGCGAAGCAAGTGTCCTGCGCGGCTGGCAGTGAGCATGAGGGTAGTTGGTGTTGGGGATTGTCAGATGGCCACCAAACTCTGTCTTCCTGGGCCTGTTTCCAGAGGGCAAGTTGAATAAGTCACATCTTTGGGGTGCACTGACCCCTTCTGAGCAGGTGAGTGAGGGCTGTCTGGATGCAGGGATGACTTTGGTACTGGGGTGGGCTGAGCCTCCCATGGTGTCCCCTCGTCTCATACGATGCCACTCATAGTGCCCCATCCATCCATCCAGCCATTCACCCGTCTATCCGTCCAGCCACCTAACCACCCAGCCAGCCATTCACCCATCCATCCGTCTACCATTCAACAGTCAGCAGGTATGAGGGGTGGGTGCAGCAGGAGAAACTAGAGGGAAGAAATCGGAGGTATTTTGAGAGGAGGGTTTCAGAGCGCGTGCCCATGAGTACGGTTAGTCTCCTCTGCAGGAAGGCGCCACCTGGGGCACTATGAAGGACAACAACCCCAACGTGCTGAGGACAGAATAGGTCAGGAGCAGGAGTAGAACATCAACATGAAGCAGAAGACGGCACGACTGCTCACCGCCACGATCCTGGCTAGAAGATGAGATGGCCATACAAGTCCTGGCTTTGCCCCTTCTCAGTTATGAGCCAACCTGCCATAGCTCCAAGGCCCCAGGGTTCAGGAGCCCCCACATACCCCCTGGGCCTCAGACATACTGGTATTCAACTGTTTGCATGCGGCAGAACTCAGATTCCACAGGCCACCTTTTCAGGTGGATGTCTGTCTGGCTTCAGCATGCTGGCATCCACACAGGTACAGGGCATCCTGTGTCCTGGCGAAGGGGAGGGCTTGAGGGTGCCTGCTTGGGGAGTGCCCACGCCCCTCCATGGAGGGGCTGAAACCACCCTCAGACCAGCTCCATTCTGTTGGCTGCCTCTTCCTCTCCCCCCTTTTGGGGCCCTCATGGCGTCTGGCCAGTTCCCCGCTTCTATTGGGGCCAAACTCTTTCCTCCTCTCCCGGGGGCAAAGCCAGAACCTTTCTGAATACCTTGGAAAGGACCAGATGGAATCGCTGTCCTTTTCACCTGTGTGGTTCAGGCCTGGTCTCTGCACTGGGGTTCTGTGCTGGGTCTCAGTCAGCCCCAGGCTGCCCTGGAGGCCACCTTCCGGGTCACAATATCACCCTCAGGGTCTGACAGCATGGTGCAAGGCACATCGGCAGGTCCCTCTATTGGGGCCCCACAGGCAAGATGGGTGGGTAGGTGGAGGTGTGGAGGAGTGGATGGACGGGTAGGTGGGTAGATGATGGTTGGATGGAAGGATGGATGCATGGATGGATGTGTGGTCGGGTGGGTGGATGAGTGGAAGGGTGAATGGATGGATGGATGGGTGGGCTCCATCCTAGGCCCTCTTCCCTTCTGTATGCACTTCTGTGATTTTCTTTAGAGATAACCACCATAATCTCTAGTTCCTGTCCATTTTGGGTCTACGACCTATCGGGCATGTCCACCTCTCCTCCCCTGAATCTCCTAGCCCAAACCTGCCGTCTTGTGATTCTCATACTATCTGAGGAGGGGGTAAGGGAGCAAGGATGCCAGGGACGACGTCCAGGGATGGGGTGGGAGAAAACAAGAGGTGGCATCAGGCTTGGCAGAGGGCCACCTGGTGCCCAGGTGGGTGGGCAGAGCCTAGGTCTCAGCAATGAGGTTGCGCTTAGGGGGAAGTATGATGGATTAGGGGCAGGGTTCTTCCTTCAAAGGTGGTGGAGGGGTTCTTTCAGCCTCATTCCCACCCCAAGCCCCCGAGCAGGCCCCTGGCTCTGGAGAGCATGAAGAGACGACCTGAGAGAGGTTGACTTGAGGATGGAGCCCTGACCCAGACCAGGGACCATCATCAGTGGGGTTATGAGTGCAGACAAACTCAGGGCTGCTGGCCCAGCCCACCTTCTCTGGCCCTGGGTGAAACACAACCTCGTCTTCCTCACCCCAATGCCTCCCTCCCCTCAGGCCCTGTCCTGGTGATCCCAACTCAGAGAGGGTCCTGGGTGGGCATGTAGTGAGGAGCGTGTTCATGACCTGTGCAGCTGGGGCCTCGAAGCTTGAGGAGACCCTGAATTTAGAATTTATACAAATCAGTGAAATGAAAGGGCTGGCCCCGATCTGATAACAGACTCATTCATTTTCTGGTTGTTAATAATTCACGCAATAAAGGATCCCGTGCTCATGCTGGGGGTGGGGCCCAGCCTTTCTGGGTGCCCGCTGAAGGAGCTGGAAAGATAAATTATTAGTTTCTTACCGTTCTGCCTGCCATAGCTCATGCTGCCAGGATCTGCCAGGAGCCGGCGGCGGGTCCCCGCTGGCCTCACCCTTCCTCAGCAACTGTTTGCTGTGCAGCCTGGGCATCCTGGCCCCCACCCTCGCCCTCTTCCACACTGGGGGCTGCCCTGGCAGGAGCCTTTGTGCAGCCAGAAAGACCTGGGGCTGACGCTCCCGCACCAGCCTCGGACCCTGTCCACTTGTGGTTGAAGCTAAACCACAGGAGGTTGAGGAGGTAACCTGCGTGCGGCCCAGGAGCCGTGGGGATCAGAATTACCATGGACGCAGCGTCGTCCCTGCCCATGAGCAGTGTCACCTGCAGAAAGGTTGCCTGTGTCCGTTGGGGCCATCGCTGGGCACCTGTGTCCCTCTGGTGTGGCTTGGAGCCCTTGGACCTGAGTGTGCACACATGCAAGGATGGCGTTGACTCCTTTGCTCACGTCTTCCTGCAAGTGTAGACCAAACACACACCTGTACCCGGCACTGGGCTGATGTCTGGGCCGTGGAGGGGCTCTGGTCAGTGTGGAGGCATCGAGCAAACAGTCCCCACACGGGTGGCTGGTGCCCGGAGCTGAAGGGCCAAGTCCTGGGAGGGTGGCATGTGAGATTCCGTGCACCTGCTGTGTGCTGCACCTGGGCTGTAGTCTGCATCCCCCTCCCCCATCCTCTGAGGTGGCAGATCCTAGGGTGCCCCAGTTGGAGTGGTGATTAAGGCAGTTGTGGTAATTACAGACATAAGGGCCTCCTGCCGGGCTCCCAGCTAGCCTACTGCTGGCTTCCTGCCCCACCCCTAAGTGGCAGGCGAGGCGTAGGCCCAGACAAAGTAGGGAAACCAAGGGGGCTCTAGATGCCAGACCTTTGGAAAAGGGGGAAGGAACAAGGGCACAGGCTCAGGATGGAACTTCTCTTGGGCTCACCTGAATCTCTGCCTCTTCCAGGGGTGTCCTCTGAGGTTGGCGAGGCCTGGGGATCAGGGGCATTCCAGCGCAGAGTGCTTGAACTGCACCCCCACTTCCTGACCTTTAACGAAAACCTTTAACCTCTCTGAACCTCAGTCTGTAAAATGGGAGGAGAATTAAAAGACAAAATTAATACTGAGCACCACTCTGTACAGGGGTCCCAGGTGTGTGGGGCCAGTAGAGGAAGCCCCCAGTCCTGGGGTCGCTATGCAGGCTGGGAGAGCCCTCCCACAGCACCCTGGGTTCCCAGAGGCCAAGTGCCACCTTGGCAGAGACCTTACCCTGTCACTTCCAGGCTTCCCTGAGTTCCCAGCCTCTTCCCACCACTGACACCTAAGGAACCCTGGTGGTGTAGGCCCTCACCACTCACACACGGTGGTCAGCTTGGGACAGACCACCCCGCCCCAGACTGGGCTTCCAATAAAAGGCAAGGACAAGTATGAAGGCTTATGACCCCTTCCTCCCCAGGCTTTGGAGCTGTGGGTGGTTAGTGCCCCCACCTTCCTGGCCACTGGCCTGACCTCAGGCAGAGGAGACAGACCTCATAGTGGGAAGCTCAGTTGAAAGTTCTCAGTCTGCCTTTCAGCTCAGGCCCAGAACAATAGGTGCTAACTAGTCCCAAGTGAGATACAGACCACCTGGCAGGACTTAACAGAGAATCTAGAGCCCTCCCTCACCACAGCCTCCAGCCCATAAAAGAGGACCAGGAAGAGGTCCAGAGAGAATTGAAGGGAAGGCGCCATTAGAGCACCTGAATCCAGTGATTGGCCAGGGTGGGGAACTCCCACTGCTGTCACCA
>NW_004444058.1:7077106-7083668 GCF_000243295.1 Trichechus manatus latirostris
TGATTACATTAAAACACTGAGAATCATGGCCCAGCCAAGGTGACACACAATCTTAACCATCACAAGGAGTGTTCCTGCGGGACCCAGCAAGGGGTCCTGTGAGAAAAAGCCTATACCCTCCCTCAGTCCAAAGAACAGGATCACAGATCCCAGCGCTTATAATTGGGAATACTTGATCCCCGACCTCTGCTTCCTGGCCCTCAAGAGGCCAAGGCCAATCCCCTCCTGCCCTCCTGCTGGGTGTCCTGGTCACTGAAAGGACTTTGAAAGATGACTAAGAAGCAGACTTTTAATTTTCGGACTTAGCCCTTACCTGGGATAGGGGATGTGAGGTGCCTTCAGGTGGAAATTGGGCTCATAGTGTTACTTAGCTACTGTGTGCCAAGGCTTCAGGCTGGCCCAGCGGGTGCCACCTGCTTGCAGGGACAGAAACCTGTAGAATTGTTGTGTCTGAAGGGGAAGAGGCAGCGGCCCGGGCTCTCACAGAGGCACTGGCTGGCAATGCTGGGCCTCTTTCCCTCCCGTGGTGCCGCAGGAAGGGTGAGAGGTTCAGTTTCCATGCTGCAGAGGGAGCAGCTAGGGGGGAAGGAGGCTGGCTCTCCCAGGAAGCCACAGGCCAGGCACCTCACAGAGCTCTGCTCAGGAAAGATCTGCCCAGGGTCACCTGCTGAGATCCCAGTGTTAGCCCACCCCATCAATGGGGGGAGTGTGACAGTGGTGGAAGCCAGGGAAGGAGTAGAACAAGTGTAGGAGGTTGTGGAAACTGGGAGAGGCCTGAGGGGTGAGGATAAAAAGGGGCTGCACAGAGGCCAAGAAGAGACTCCCCCAGAAGGCAGGGACTGCCTGGCATCCTCCTATGGGGTGTGGAGGTCTGATAGGAAACTCAGGAAGGAAGATCGAGGTGGGGGTCAGGATCAGCTGATCACCCCTTCCAACTGGGGGAGACTGAGCAGTGAGGGCTGAGGGTCTGTTTCAGAGGCGGGTGGAGGCCCAGGAAGGGTGTTCCGATGACAACGCAAACCTGCCTTAGACAGAGGGACCCCAGCCCCAGGCCGAGGGCAAGAAAGGTGATGGGGTGTCCTGGAGGAGGATCAAGGGGATCCAAGTGGTAAGGGGGCTCTGAGCTGTGAGTTGACCCAGGGCCAGCCGTCCCGTCTGTGGAGAGGCTGGGGGGTAGATGGAGGGAGGGCGACCAGCCGAGCACATGGCTGCGGTGGATTGTCTTCCCTTCCCAAGAGAACGGGGATCTAAGAAGGCAGGGCAGATACAGTGAGGCTGGCAGTGGGGGTAGGGGACAGGCTCAACCTTTGTGCACACGGTGTCCGAGGGACCACTTCTCTCAGGGACATTGAGCCAATCCCTGCTGAATAAGCAAGTGAGCTCTGGCCCCAACAGCAGGGCTTGGGTACTGGGCCCTCCTTGGCAATCCAGTGGGCACTTGGGTGAGGGTTGAGGGGCCTGAAGTCTGTTGCCATGGTCCGGTCCCGGGTGGCTGTGCTCACCTGCAACAGAGGATGTGGGACAGGGACTTCCCATAACATCAGCTTCTTTGTAGGGATTTGGGGATTGGAGCAAGCCCAAGAACTTTGGAGCTAGGCACTGCTGCAGCGTTTGTCCTTCTGTAAAAGCTCCTGTTTGCTCGGCCCTAGTTTCCATGCATTTGGGGAACTGCTTGCTTTCAGCAGGGTGCCAGGAAAGTAGAGAGCATTTTGAGGAGGAGGAACACTCCCTGGCCATGACTACAGAATCGGGTGGCCCTGCAGGGGACCCCCGGTCTGGGTCCCCTCTAGCGAGGCCAGTGTGCACCAGGGGCAGTAGGATAGGCCCGGGAATGAGGGGACTGGGAATGGAGTGCCCTCCGGGGAGGCCGTGTGTGCCTGGAGTGGTGTTGTGGACATAGACTGACCTGGGGCCTGAATGGCACTGCAAGCATCCAAGCTATCAGGCCCAGGGCCGGGATGCGGAGAGGGGCCCAGGTGCCACAGGAGGGAGACCCACATGCAAAAGCTCAGTGCCTGCACCCAGGACCCGCTGTGGGGGGTATCTAGAGGGAGTGAGCAGAAGGAAAGGGCTTGGTGTGGGGACATTTCCTCCAGCATAGGAGGTTGAGGGGCCTCACCAAGTCCCGGAGTCCCTGGAACAGGGTCCTCTAGGCCTCCACGGATGTCTCCTCCTCGCACAGCCTGAGGCCTCACAGAGGAGAAATCTGATCTTAGGTTGTGACCTTCAGAGGAGGACCAAACTCACCTCCCCTCCCCCTCTCACCCTATTCTGCCTCTGTCCCAGTGCCTCACCCGATTCCCGAAGGGAGGGGCTTGAAGGCCAGTGTCAGGCCCACAGGATGCCTGTGTCCTCTGTGGTCCCCCAGCCCCAGTAGCCTTAAGGTCCGCTGCTCCGCGCCATCTGTGGGACAGCAGTGGTGGGAGGGAGGAAGGTGAAGGAAAGGCCCCTCTCCCCAGGAACGAGGATGGACTAAGTGGATGAGGAGGCACTGGAGCCAGGGGTGACCTACTTAGACCTCCCAAACTTGGACCTCAAGCCACAGAAGAAAGTGTGCTGAATTGAAATGTCTGGAGCTGAAGATCAAACAGGATGTGATGGAGGAAGGAGAAGCAGACAGGGGCGTTCTGTAAATGACATGGCTCCCAAGTGTCACAAGCACCCTGGACCTTGCAGGCCCTGCCCCTAGAGACCAAGGCCCCACACCCAGGAATGTAGGCCACCCCCACTGTGGGATCACAGGGCTTCTCAGGGGGCCTTGCTGGCCACACCACCACGGGACACAGGCCCTTCCCATGGCATGTTCCTAGGTATTTCAGGACTTTCCAGGGTCTCTAGCTCTGTTGGTGGCCAGGTCCAGGGCAGACTCGGCAGGGTTTTACAGACCCCCAGGCACTGAAGCCTGCTTGTGCCCAGAGCCTCATGAAGTTTCCATATAGACAACTCCTTTAGCTTCTTAACCTAGAACCAGCACTTCAGGCCATACCCAAGCAGACAGCAGCCACCCTCCCGCTGTCCCCTTGTTTCCTCTCTACACCTGCACTCTGGGTACCTCAGCCTCCAGCCTTGCCCTCTCACCCCAACAGAAGCCACATCTGCAGCAGTTCCTGGGGGCGCTCCCAGAGGTCATCTGAGTCCCAGCTTACCACCCCCCAGGAGGACAGCACCCTGTGACTGACCAGGGCCTATCCTGGTGCCTTCAGGCACTGGAAAGCTGTTTTGCATGAGGAAGGCTGGAGAGGGGTTGGCCTTGCCGCCAAGTCCGGAGGGACGATCATTCTTAGGCTGCCCTTGGGAGGCCTGTGCGTGCACCTGCCCCAAGTATCCCAGCCAGTCACCACTCCCCCCTGGTGGAAAGCCCCTCCTCACCTCCAGCTTTAGTTTCCCTCAGCTTGTCTGCCAGCTGCTGGAGCTTCTGCAGACACAGCATTGATGAGTAATTAGCACCCTGCTTAATTGGCAGTGGAATAGCTAATGAACCTGTCGGCTTGTTACCCAGAGCACAGCCTGGGAGGCATCATATCCTATCTTCCTGCCATCCATGCCCTGGGCATGAGGGACCCCCTCCCCTATCCTCAAGTCTCACTTCTAGCAGGACTGTTAAGAGAGAAAACAAAAGAGAGGTTTGGGGGCAGCAGGAGGGCAGATGGCAGGGCTCGGACCTGGGGGTGTCGAGGAGCCCAGAGCAGAGGAAGGAAGGCAAGGTGTTGGAGGTCCACAGGAGAGAGAGAGCAATGGAGACCTCCAGTGGGGATGAGACTCAGTGCTGGGGTGGGGTCCAGGTGGGAAGGACATCATGCTTGGTAAAGTAGAGGGTCATCAAAAAAGAGGAAGACCTTCAACAAGATGGATTGACGCAGTGGCTACAACAATGGGCTCAAACATAGCAACAATTGTGAGGATGGGGCAGGACTGGGTGTGTTTTGTTCTGTTGTACATAGGGTCTCTATGAGTTGGAACTGACTTGATGGCACCTAACAACAACAACATGTTAGTTCGAAAACGTAGTTGCCATTGAGTCAACTCTGACTCGTGGTGACCTCATGTGTGTCAGAGGAGAACTGTGCTTCATAGGGTTTTTTTTTTTTAATTGTACTTTAGGTGAAGGTTTACGGAACAAATAGTTTCTCATTAAACGGTCAGTACACATATTATTTTATGACATTGGTTAACAAACCCATGACATGTCACCCTCCTAACTTCTCACCCTTTTTTTGGTGAAAATACGCATAGCCAAAGATACACCATTTCAAAAATTTCTACATGCACAATTCAGTGACATCGATTACGTTCTTCCAGTTGTGCTGCTATTCTCACTTTAGACAAAGGTTTACAGAACAAAATAGTTTCTCATTAAACAGCTAGTACACATGTTGCCCTATGACAATGGTTAACAATCCCACTACATGTCAACACTCTCTTTACTCAACCTTGACTTCCCTATCACTAGCTTACCTGTCCCCTTCTGCCTTCTAGTCCTTGTCCCTGTACTGCTGTGCCTCATTAGTCCCATTTTGTTTTATGGGGCTCTCCAATCCCTGGCTGAATGGAGCATACTTCATAGGGGTTTTAATGGCTGATTTTTTGGAAGCAGATCACCAGGCCTTTCTTTTGAGGTGCCTCTGGGTATACTTGAACCTCCAGCCTTTTGGTTAGCATCATCTATCTGTCAGTTTTGTTGTGGTGGCTTGCATGTTGCTGTGATGCTGAAATCTCTGCCACCTGTTGTGAACTGAATTCCTTATGTGGCCTTTTGCCTTAGTTCTTTGGAAAAAACAGCCTAAGAGATTTTTCCCCTAAACCCTGAGAAGTTACCTTTGCCCTAGGTTTCTACTCCAGAGGGTTTGTAACTTCTATCCAGATTGACATTTCCTGGGCAAGTAGTAAACAGCTTGATGGTTTGATCTTTTTGTTTGGCCTTGGACTTCAGCCTGCTTTGTGACCGGTTTATTTTACACACCTGGCAGAGATTGGTCAATATACTTATATGAATGAAGTACCTATAGCCTACTATGCAAATGAAGTGACTGTGCCTACTGAGAGCGGGAATTGGTCAGTTTGTGGCCCTAGTGGTAGGACCGTGCCTTGAAATTACCAGAAGTTTGCTTCTATATGCAGCCAACCCCACAGAAGTTTGCAGACAGAAACAGAAGGCAGAAATAAGAAAGAAAGGAAAAGGCAAGAGAGGCAAGAAAAAAGAAGAAGCAGAGGAAAGGAACCTCCTAAAAGAGCTGTGACACAGGTCCAGGGCTGTAACACTGAAGACAAGGAGAGGCCTGAGAGAAGCCCTGTGACAGAGTCGGCAGTGACAGGCCCAGAAGGGGCCCTGCAGCAGAATCGGTGGTGATGGCAGAAACCTCCTTCTACGAATGCAGCTCGGAGAGCTGAACACACAGCCTCACTAGCTATGAGCTGGTTCAGTTAGCAGTGGGGAGGACAATGGTAGGGAGGCCAGAGGCAGAGAGGCTTGTCCTGAGGGGACCAAGAGGATCCTGTTCTGAGGGGGCCAAGAAGAGGCATGCACAGCTGAAAGGGGGCATTGACTGCAGAGAGAAGAGCCTGCTTGCTTGCACAGCCTAGAGGAGCTAAGAGAGCTGCCCTGCACTGAAGAAGGGGATAATACCTCTCTACTTTGGGGGAGCCTTCCAGACTTTGCCTGCATGCTTCCTGATCCTGATCCTGAGGTGTAGCCTGTTGATCCTGCTCCTGAGTTGTACCCTGTTACTTCCATAATAAACCACTTAACTGTAAGTATTTTCCATGAGTTCTGTGTGGCCACTGCAATGGGTTATTGAACCCAGAAGAGAAGTAGAGAATGCTGTGGGAGAGACGGCTGGTGTCAGAATTGGTAAAATGGTTGGGTAGTGGAGCTGTCTGACCTCCACTTCATAGGGATCAGCTTTGTGCTGGTGGTGATTTTCTCTCCTGTTCCTAAAGTTAGAGGATCAGGTGTTCCTAAAACATTAAAAAAAAAAACAACAACAAAAAAACCAGGCCAAATCTGTTGCCACTGAGTCGATTCTGACTCATAGTGACCCTACAGGACAGAGTAGAACTGCCCTATAGGGTTTCCAAGGAGCAGTTGGTGGATTCAAACTGCCGATCTTTTGATTAGCAGTCAAGTTCTTAACCACCATGCAACTGGGGCTCCTGACACTACACTGCTGGTATTTCAAATAGTAACAGTGTAACCCATGGTGGACAGGTTTTTATTCATTTCTTTTTTTTCCCCAGTGAATGAGCCATAAATTTTTTGTTTCTTTGAATGCCTCATAATATTTATTGACAACTGGACATTTTTCATATTATAATATGGGAACTCTCTCAGTCAGATTCTCTCCTCAAACCTGGGTTTGTTTTTGTTATCAGTCGTGGGTTGGTTGTTGGTTTTTTTTTTTTGTTGTTGTTGTTTGTTTGTTTTGTGACTTTTCTATTTTTGTAAAGTCTGTTTTCTTTGTCATGTGTGGTCACTGAAGTCTCTATTCTGTTATCTCATTGTTCAGCCAGTGTCATGAGAGAGATTTCCTTAAATGCCTGAGGCCAAAAAAAAAAAAAAAAAAAG
>NW_004444058.1:7083768-7092536 GCF_000243295.1 Trichechus manatus latirostris
AAGAAGAAAAAAAAAAAAAACAGAAAAAAATTCTCTCCCAGCCTTTGCAGAGTGGTTCTCTGTAGGAACACTCCTTCAATACTTAGACTGTTTACATCTCTACCTTGGTCTTCACTTTCTGCTTGCGTGTAGTCTGAAGATCAGCCAGAGGTGAACACTTAGGGTCCTCTCAGGCTTTTTCTGAGCGTGCATCCAGCCCTGGACATGTGAACCAAACAAACAAACCAACCGATTGCCTTCGAGATGATTCTGACTCAAGGGCCTTCTCAACTGATTCCCACATATATGTGGAAGCTTTTAAAAGCCCTTATTCCCCCACATATCTCCTTTCCCAACCCCTTTCTTCCTAAGCTTTTCAGTTTGTCTATTGCTGGTCCTGAGTATCACCCTAGCCTCAGCTGTTGTGGGCAAAACTTTTGCCTTTAGCTGCTGTTAGCAAATACCACCAAGGAAGCTTTCCCAGCCCTGGTAACACTCTATATAGGATAAAACAAAGGCAAGTCCTTGTGCTGGTCCTTCAGGGAGCTGCCAGACAGGTCAAAATACTCAATCACAGGAAGAAGTTACATTGCAGCTGCAAGTCAAGGAACATCTGGGGCTACCAGAGCAGGGAGAGACAAGAAAGTATCTTCCCCTAGAGTCTTTCAAGACAACATGACCCTTCTGACACCCTGAATTTAGACTACTAGCCTCCCAGATCTGTGAGACAATACATTTCTGTTCTTATAAGCCACTCAATTGTGATACTTTATTATGGCAGCTCTAGGAAACTAATACAGTTTTGGTATTGGGAAGTGGGCTGCTGCTGTAACAAATATCTAAGAATGTGGAAGTGGCTTTGGAATTGGGTAATGGGTAGAGGCTGGAAGAGTTTTGAGACACTTGACAGTAAAAGTCTAGATTGCCTTGAAGAGACTGTTGGTAGAATTATGGATGTTAAAAGACAGTTTTGGTGAGGATTCAGAAAGAACTGAGAAGAACTGTAGAGAAAATGCCTATCATTTTATGGAATACACACATTGTCATGAACAGAATATTGGTAGAATTGTAGATGTTAAATATGCTTCTGGTGAGATCTTAGGAGGAAATGATGATCACGTGAGTGGACACTGGAGGAAAGGCAATCCTTGTTATAAAGTGGCAAAGAACTTGGCTGAATTATGTTCAAATGTTTTGTGGGAAGTAGAACTTGTAAATGATGAACTTGGATATTTATCTGAGGAGATTTCCAGGCAAAACATGGAAAGTGCAGCCTGGTTTCTCCTTGCAGCTTACAGTAAAATGTGAGAGGAAAGAGCTAAATCGAGGAATGAACTGTGCAGAAAGGAACTAAAACTTGAAGACTTGTTAAATTCTCATCCTATCCATATTGTAAACATTGAGAAAGTGTGCTCTGGAAAGAACACCAAGGGTGTGGCTGGACAACAGTTTGCTAGAGATTTGGTATGTGACTTGTGGATCCAACCAACCATCTCAGCAAAATGTTGCCAGTTTAGACTAAAGGAGTCAGAGATGGAATAAAAAGAAGTAAGGCTGTCAAACTACTGGATTCTACAGACAGGAAATGGGATGATGGAGATGCTTGGCTGCAAACATCCACTGTCCTTCAAGAATAGGGAATAGTGATACTGAGGGCAGTCCAGAAGCTGGTGGGGTGTCAGTGACACAAGTTCCAGAAGGCATAAGCCTGGAGGACGGAGTCACCACTCAGGTGAGCTGGGAGAATAGGCCACTGCCCAGGGCCTGAAGAATGAGGCTGTCACCCAGGTGATCCTGGAAGACAAAGGATTATTTTCAACTCTTTAATGGAATTTGAGCTGCTGGATCTCAGACTTGCTTGGGACCCATGATCCCTTCTTTCCCTCCAATTTCCCCCTTTTGGAATGAGAATATCTATCATGTGCCTATCCCACTGTTGTATTTTAGAAGTAAATAACTTGTACTCTCCTGATTTACAAGACCACAGATGGAGAGGAATTTTGCCCCAGGATGGACCATACCCTGAGTCTCACTCGTATCTGATTTAGATGATTTAGGAGATGAGGTTTTGGAATTAGAGTTGATGCTGGAATGGGTTAAGACTTTGGGGAATGCTGGGATGAACTGAATGTATTTTGAACACAGGGAGGATGTAGATTTTGGGGGCCAGAAGGCAAAATGTTATGGATTGAATTGTGTCCTCCCAAAATTGATGTTCAAGTCCTAACCTCTGGTATCTGTGAAATAGGATCTTTGAAGATGTTATGGGGTCATACTGGAGTGGGGTAGATCCTAATCCAATATGACTGATATCCTATAAAAGAGAAGAGACACAGACACAGAGGGAAATGTCCATGTTACAATGAAGTTCTGCTGCAGCTGCAAGCCAAGGAATGTCTGGGGCTACCAGAGCCGGGAGAGACAAGGAAGAATCTTCCCCTAGAGTTTTCCTAGAGAACATGACCCTGCTGACGCCCTGAATTCAGAATACCAGTCTTTAAATCTGTGAGACAATAAATTTCTGTTCTTATAAGCCACCCACCTTGTTGCACTTTGTTGCTGTAGCTCTAGGAAATTAATACACCAAGAATAAAATAATACCATCTTGCAAAAAGAGATATAGTTCCCTCCACATTTCAAATTCTTGTACCCTTCTCTTTTTTTTTCTTTATTGTCTAAATACATTAGCTAGTAATTCTTGAATGAGTCAGAATTGACTAGATGGCAAAGGGTTTGATTTGCTTTTAGTAATTCTAGTACAATGCTAAATTAGAGATTGTAATAAGTGATCATCCTTGTTTTGTTTCTGACTCATTGTCTTTTGTTTTTTTCCTCATTTGTCTTTTGATTTCATTTTTTTATCTATGCAGAAATTTTTAATTTTCATGCAAATGTTTTTACCATTTAGAGGATGCCCTCTGGTTGTTGTGTTTTGTTCAGAAAGGCCTATAAAAATACCAGGCTAAATTTTCTTTTAGTACTTTTGTGACTTTTTTGTTCTACTCCTTACATATTTGATACAACAGAAATTAATTTCATTATAGGGTCAGAGGGAGGTGGTAAGAAGGTGTCACTTGTTGATAAGGAGCTAGGGGTGTCTTTGCTCCCAGGTTAATTGTTGGCAGGGGTTTCCTTAGGGACGACCTGGCCTAGCTGCCCTTCCTGACCATGTGCATCAAAGAAAGTGTGTGGATGCATCCCCGCCCCGCTAGTCACCTTCATTTCCTGCAAGTGTACTCAGGACATTGTGCTCCCTCACGGCCAGTTCATCCCCAAAGGTGCTCACAATGGCAGGTGGGGAGGTCCTGGGCAGGAAGGGGGGCTCATCAGACGGTGGGGACTTCATTCTGACAGTCCCTACCTCCCTTACAGGGAACACCTGTGTCATCAGCATCTTTGGGATCCATAACAACCCATCTGTCTAGCTGGATCCTGAAGTACCCGCACCTCCATCCATGCGGATCTGGGGGAGAAGCAGGGCCCTGACCAGGGAAATCAGACTCCACCTCCCTCACATTGTACCCAAGCTGGTCTTTTCTGGGGGTGGCTGGCTATGCTGAGAGACTCCACGCAGCCGTCCCATCTCCCACACCCCGAGGTATACAACCCCTACCACTTCTATCCAGAAAACACCCAAAAGAGGTCACCGCTCACTTTTATTCCTTTCTCAGTGGGCCCAGGTGAGGCCTGTGAACATCTAACACAGGGATGGGGTGAGGGGTGGGGGGGGAGGGGGTCTGGGAGGCAGTCAGAGCCCTTCACCCCTGAATGGAGGCAGTGCGTTTTAGGACATCAGAGTTATCGTTCTGGGGAGGTTTGGATAAGATTGTAAGTTTGGACAAGGAAAAGGGGGTGGGGTCCAAAGACAGGTCCCAGTGTGCTCGGAGCCGCTCCTGCATCTCCTGTTTTGAGTCTGGGATTGGAGTCTCGACCAAGCTCAGGGAATATGGAAGTCCACATGGGGGTTTCCAGCAAGGTCAGCACTTTCTCTATTCTACCAGCTGATCAGGGTAGGGGTGGGAGTCCCGGGCAGTGTTTCAGGCACGATGGGGGCCCAGATGGGTGTCTTCGGGGCAGTCAGACCCCTGCTCTGCCAGCAGGAACTGTATTGGACACACGTTTCCTATAACGGAGATGAAGGTGGTCCTGGCACTCATGCTGCTGCACTTTCGCGTCCTGCCAAGCGACAGGGAACAGCGGAGGAAAGCTGAGCTGACCCTGTGCAGAGGGCGGGCTATGGCTGCACATGGGGTCCTTGGGCGTGGGCTCGCAGTGACCCCCCCACCCCCTGCCCCTTAGACCCATCCACCTACCTTGGCTGACTGAGCCTCTCTGGGAGCCAGCAAAGGCACTTGGGAACCAGCGGGGCCCAGTGGTGGGAGTGGATGGGTGGAGGCGGGGCCAGTGTCTTTGAGCCCAGGACCCTGACTGCCTCCCTGGCTGAACACAGGGGCCCCCACACTCCAGCAGATTCTCCCAGAGCCTGACCATGGAATTAACCCATGGGCAATAGGGAGCCATGTGATGTGTTAGAGCAGAGAGGGACCAGGGTTGAGGACTGACTTAAGGGGCAAGATTGAGACTCTGAGTCAGGTATAGGGGTTAAGATTTACAACACATATTTTTGGGGAACACAGTTCAATCCAAAACAGTCCCCAAGAGAAGAGTCATTGGGACAATTCCCTAAATTGAAATTCTGCAACTTCATTGTGTGAACTTGTGAGCATGTATCATGCTAAGCTGCTGAACCAAAGTGTAGGGTGCAGCCAGTACAGGCATTTGGGACTCAATTCTGTGTTGTTCCATGTTTCTACCATCTTGGAAAGAAATCCTGTTTGCACAGGAAGCTGGGCATCAACTACCTTCCACGCCCAGGCCCTGGGGTCCTCTCCCCACCCTATTAACTGATGATCAGCATCTAAGCTCTGAGGCCTCACACTGAGCCAGGAGGGAAGAGAAGGGTTGGAGAGTTTGGGTGTGTGTGTTTCCTCCCAAGGGCTGGGAGGAGTCACCCAGAACCACCCTACAGGGTGAGGGTATCTCAGAGCCCAGTAAGCTGCTAACATGGATGAAGGTGGGAACAGTGGCTGGAAGGACCTGCAGGAGCCCACATAAGTGGGGGCCAAACCACCCTCCCAGACCATGGGAAGGTGGTGAGTCAAGAATCAAGGACCAGGAGCCCTTTTCCATACAACAAAGAACTGGATGTTGGGGTTACTCCTACACTCCAACTGCAGGTAGGATGAAGAGAAATCTTGGAGTTCCCATAGCCCCCAGCCCCTGCTCGTCCATCATCCCTCATCCGCATGATTCCTCATTCCAGAAGGCTTGGTGTATTAGTCTCCAACTGCTGCTGTAACAGAAATATGACAAGCAGGTGGCTTTAAAGAACAAAAATTTATGTTCTCACAATTCTGAAGGCTAGAAGTCCAAATTCAGGGCATGGTTCTAGGGGCAGGTCCTTCCTTGTCTATTTCAGCTTCTGTTGTTTCCTATCTTACAGTTGATTTCCACTCATGTTGACCTCATGTTACAGAGTAGAACTGCCCTCCATAGGGTTTTCTGGGCTGTAATCTTTATGGAAGGAGATCACCAGGCCTTTCTTCAGCAGTGCCACTGGGTAGGTTTGAAATGCCAACCTTTCAACCAGTTACAAGCTGAGCTCAGATCATCTGTGCCACCTAGGGACCTTCATCTTCTAGTAGCTGCTGGCAATCCTTGGAGTTCCTGGGCTTGTAGATGCATTTGCCTCTGTTGTCTTCAGATGGTGTCTGTCTCTCCACTGTGTCTGCTTGTCTCTGTGCCTAATCTGTTCTTTATATATCTCAGAAGTGACCAGGTGGTGCAACAGTTAAGCACTTGGTTGCTAACCAAAAGGCTGGAGGTTCAAATCCACCTAGTGGCTCCATGGAAGAAAAGAACTGGCAATCTGCTTCAGTAAACATTACAACCAAGAAGACCCTATGGGGTGGTTCTACTCTGTCACATGGGGTCACTATGAGTCAGAATCGATTGGAAGGCACTTAACAACAGCAACAACACTGATCTGGCATCATTAACATAAAAAGAAACCCTAATCCCAAACAGATCACATCCACAGGTACTGGGGTTAGGATTCCAACACATATTTGGGGGAATACAATTCAATCCATAACACTTGGCTTCTTTTTCCAGACTTTTCTGAGTCCTTAATATCAAGTGGCTCCATTGAGGAACCCAGAATACCACGGAGGGGTGCTCGTGGTCTCCCTGGTAGGTCTGAAAATAGACTCAGGCACCCTAGGGGGAGAATTGGTGTCTTGGGGAGAGGGAGACTGACCTGGCTTCCCCCCCAGGCCAATGGGGACAGAAGCCCCAGGACAAGACCCGGAAGTGCGTCTGCCTGATGGTATCTCAGACCCTGCTTCTCACAGTGTGGTTCCGCCCAAAAGTAAGGCAAGTGGGGCAGTGGCGGGGGGGAGCTGGTGAGCCCAGGGAAGAAGGCACACCAGCCCCCAATCGGTAGAGGTAGGGCCATAGGGCTGGGGCAGGGGTCGAGTTCGTGGGGATGGTCTGTGTCCCTGGGGATGATAATAGTGGCAGAAGAGAGCTGAAGTCCAAGTTGGTCCAAGTCATTGGTGATGTCTCCTCAAAGCCTAGCCCTCAGCTGGGGCCAGGACCCTCATCTCCCCCATCAACAGTGTAGGCAGTTGACACTACAGGCAGACTGAAAAACAAAAAAACCAAACCTGTTGCCTTCAAGTCAATTCCAACTCATAGCCACACTCTAGGGCAGAGTAAAACTGCCCCATAGTGTTTTGAAGGCCATAATCTTTATAGAACAGACTGCCATATCTTTCTCCCTCGGAGAGGCTGGTGAGTTCACACGACCGACCTTTTGGTTAGCAGCCAAGCACTTAACCACTGTGCCACCAGGGCTCCTTTTACAGGCAGATAGACTTCATTAAAATCATGCTTTGCTACTCACTAGCTGGTGGTTCAGTGGTAGGATTCTTGCCTTCCTTGCTGGAGGCCCAGGTTCGATTCCTGGCCAATGCACTTCAAGTGCAGCCACCACCGGTCTATCAGTGGAGGCTTGTGTGTTGCTATGATGCTGAACCAGTTTTAACAGAGTTTCCAGACTAAGACAGCCTCGGAAGAAAGGCCTGTCGTTCCACTTCTGAAAATCAGCCAGGGAAAACCCTGTGGATCACAATGGTCCGATCTGCAGCCAATCATGTGGGTGGGGCAGGGCTGGGCTGAGTTTCATTCTGTTGTGCCTGGGGTCCCCATGAGTTGGGGGCCAAGTTTATGGCAGCTAACAGCTGGTTGCCTTGAGCCTCAGTTTTCCCATCTACAAAATGGATGGGGCATATCAGAGCCCCACAGTGCCTTGCTCTGTGGCTGGGAGAATCCCTGGCCTCTCAGGGTTTGAGGAGCAGGAAGAAACTCCAGTGTAGGTTTTGGGGGGCTCCAGTGCACACTACTGTACCTCTCCCCTATCTTTAAGGTGACACAGGGGATGCAGCAGGAAGTTGTTCAACTGGGCAAAGGTGAGTGGGGTGGGAGGGTGGGCTCCTACCCTAGCCACGCCTCCCCTTCCACCCACCAAGACCTTGACCAGCCACTGCTATGTGGCTCTGCCAGTGACTCAGGGACCGAGAGACGCCAAACATGGGCAGGACTTCATCTGGGATGACATGTTCCAGCAAACGTAGAGGGTGTGGCAGGCAGTGGTGATGGGGTGGGAAAAAGGAGGGGGGAAGGGGTAGCGGAGGGTAGGGAGACAAGGGAGGCAGAGGGGAGGTGAAGAGAGAGAGGAGAAGGGGAGGTAGGGGAAGGGAGGTGGGGATGGGGGAGGTAAATGTGCTTGTCTGCTAACCAAAAGGTTGGTGGTTCAAGTCCAGCCAGAAAAACCTGGCAACCTATGTCCAAAAAAACCGCCATTGTAAACCCAATGGAACACAGTTCTACTCTGACACACGTAGGATCACCGTGAGTTGGAATCAACTCTATGGCAACTTTTTTTTTAAATTTAGTTTCCTTAAGAAAAACCAAACATACCCCACATTTTATATAAAAGTTAGCTTATTATTCACACTGTTCTTTGAATCACTTTTTCCCACTTAATAAGATATCTATATCATTGTACTATGTTCTTCTGATGTAGTCCAGTGATGAAAGTCCCAATCGACCAGATAGTAAGTTCCCTACTGTTGTGTGTATTCAAGCACAGAACATCAGAAATGTGGTTGGTGGGTGGTGGGTGAGGCACCTCTCTGCAGGTGGAAGGCTGTATCCATTGACCACCTCGATGATGATTACTTCTGCACAGCTTTTCTTGCCTGCCCTGCCACCTGGACTGGAAGGCCTTCCAGGGCTCCTGCTACTACTTTGCCATGGACAACCTCACCTGGCCCCAGGCCAATGATTCTTATGACCAGGAGAGCATGCACCTGGTTGTCATCAATAGCCAAGAAGAACAGGTGGGAAAGGGAAAGGCAAAACCTTGGGGAGGGAGGACATTCCACAATAATTTTGGAGTTCATATCCCTGTCTTCTTTGGGATCTAACACAGTACCCCTAGTGTGTTCTTCAAGATCAGCCTCATCTTGCCCCAACCCAACCTCACTGCTCTGATAAGCAGAAAATGGCCCCTGCGTGGTCTTAAAAGCTTGTGAGTAGCCATCTAATATTCGTCTACTGGTCCCACCCCATCTGGAGCAAGGGAGAATGAAGAAAACCAAAGACACAAGGGAAAGATTAGTCCAAAGGACTAATGGACCACAACTACCACAGCCTCCACCAGA
>NW_004444058.1:7094407-7101376 GCF_000243295.1 Trichechus manatus latirostris
CCTGTTTTAAATGGCTGCAAGTATAATGGGTGTAAGTTTTGTCTAACAAAATGTTTTTCAGTCCAATCAGATCATTAACCTGAAATAGGAAGAGTGCAGTGCATTCCTTGTGGTGTAATAACAAAGACACCGGAAGACAACAAAAGTAGTTGGAATACAGTTCTCTCAAAGTTAAAATCTATTTTTCTTTCACAATGAGCAAAATATTTCACTTTTATACAGACCTTTTCCCATTGTAGGTTACATTTGTCATGCTTTTGGTGGCTTATGGTCATTAATGTAGATTTTCCTGATGCATCAAAGACTATCACAACAATAATAATATTGTTCCCTAATAAAATAACTTTATATTAAAAGATAAAATAAAATGGTCCCTGTGCACTATGGTCCTACATCTGAACTCTTATTCAAGAGGGTCCTGCTGCTTGGACTGTCCTTCCCCTTGCTACTGCAGGTAGAACTCCTATGCACCCATGAAAACCCTAACAAAAATGCCCCTTCCTCCACTTCATGTCATAGCACCATAGCACCATAAGAGACCTCCATCATGGCAATCATGCTGTATTGGGGCTGCCTGATCACAAGTCTGGGGCTGGGTCTGAATCATCTCTGAGTTCCCTGGATCTAGAAATAGGCTTGGCACCAAGAAGGGCCTCAATAGCGTCAGCTATGGACCAAACTCTTCGTTGTCACATGCACTGTCCTTTAAGGATGCTCACAGCCAGTGTCTGTCCAGTGTTTTTTTTCTAGGTGTCAGGCACCCTACACCATTGACTCTTTCCATCTTGAGAATACGCTAGCAGGTGGGGACTCTGTTTCTTCTACAGATGAGGGAACTCAGGGGTGGGTAACTTGTCTGGGATTCACAGCTAGGACAGAAACATTTGTCTACCTGTCCACCTGAGGCTGCCTCTGTGTCTGGTCCTTCTCCAGTCCCCCAGAGGCTCCCACCTCCCTCTTTGCCGCTTTGATGGAGACCTATCACACAAACGTGTCTTCTCCCCATCCAGGACTTCCTGACACCAAAAGGGCACAGGACATTCTCGATAGGCATCTCCTAAGAGCACCAGGCAGTGCCCACTAGTGGACACCACCTGGGAAGCATGTGCCCCTCACCATCCAAGCTAATCTTCCCCCGGGAGGCTGGCTGGGCTTTAGAAAAGTAAGTTTACCAGCAGTCTAGATGTTCCCCTGTCATCCATTTATAATTATTCACCTATCAGAGCTGCTATTATCCCATTGTTGTTATTTTGTTACTGAGAAGAATGTTCCCAGGTTAAATACTTGAGAAACCATGAGCTACTGTCACACTGGCTTCTTTGTTGCAGAGCCTTGCTTCTCAGAGCCTTGAATATACTAATGAGAACTGGGCCTCTTCAGCAGGAGTATACAATGTAGCTCTTGCCAACTGTATGAGTGTCCTGTGACTGCTGTAACAAATTACCAAAAACTGGGCGGTTTAAAATAACAGACATTCATTCTCTCACAGTTATGGAGGCCAGAAGAATGAAATCAAGGTGCTGACAGGGCCACACTCCCTCCGGGGGTTCTAAGGGAAAATCCTTCCTTGCCTCTTCCAGCTTCTGGTGGCCTGAAGAGTTCCTGGGCTTGTGGCTGCATCACTCCCATCTCTGCTCCATCTTCATACGACCTCCTCCTCTGTGTCTGCGTCCTCTCCTTTGTCATTGGATTTAGGGCTTACCTGGTTAATCCAGGATGATCTCATCTTGAGATCCTTCACTCAGTTTCATCTGCAAAGACCCTTTTCCAAATAAGGTCACCTTCATAGGTACTGGAGGTAAGTGTGCAGATATATCCTTTGGGGGGCCACCATGTAAACCCGTGACGCCTTCAGGGTATCTACCTGCATTCTCACGCTATGTGCCTTTGCTCAGGTGATTTTCTCTGCCTGCATCATCTTTCCCTGCCTGGAAAACTGCTCTGTGTGGGTCCAGACCCAGGGCAGAAGTTGCCTCCATGGTAAACTCCTCCAAAGTCTGAGCACCTGCTGTATACAGACACCTTACCCTCATCCCATTTTGAGAAAGATGAAATGGAGGCTCAGAGGCATTGAGGCATGTGCCCTGGGTCACACAGGCGCATGTAGCAGAGCTAAAATTGGGACAGGGTCTGTCATGGATTGAGTTGTGTCCTCCAGAAATATCTGTCAGCTTGGCCGGGTCATGATTCCCAGTGTCGTATGATTGTGTAATCTGATGTGATTTCCTTATGTGTTGTAAACTCCATCACTATGAAGAGATTATATGTGACCTCCTTATGTGTTGTAAATTCTGTCACTGTGATGAGGTTATACTGATGAGGATGACAAGATTAGATAGTGTCTTAATGAAATCTCTTTTGAGATATAAAGGGGAGAAGCGAGCAGAGACACATAGGAACCTCCTACCACCAAGAAAGCAGTGCCAGGAGCAGAGCGCATCCTTTGGACCTGAGGTTCCTGTGCAGAGAAGCTCCCAGACCAAAGGAAGATTGATGACACAGACCTTCCTCCAGAGCTGACAGAGAAAGCATTCCCCTGGAGCTGACACCCTGAATTTGGACTTGTAGCCTACTGGACTGTGAGAGAATAAACTTCTCTTTGCTAAAGCCATCCACTTGTGGTATTTCTGTTAGAACAGCACTAGATGACTAAGACAGGGTCTGTCTAGCTCAAGGGTGAATAGACCTCAGAGAAGGGTAGAGGATTACGGGCCTGGGACAGGCAGGAGCTGGGTGACCCTCCACTAGTCTGCACTACTCCTCTGAAGAATTCTCACTACTCCTGTCTGAACTCAGTTTCTCCATTTGGAAAATGGGAGTGAGGAGGAGGTTGTCCTGGTGGTTAGGTACACAGGTGGTGCAGTGTGCTTGGCTGCTAACTGGAAGGTTGATGGTTCAAATCAAACTGGAGGCATCTTGGAAGAAAGGCCTGGCAATCTGCTACCGTAAATATTGGTATTGCTAGTTGCCGTTGAGTCAATTCCAACTCGTGGCAACCCCATGTGTGTCAGCGTAGAATTGTGCTGCATAGGATTTTCAAGGCTGTGACCTTTTGGAAGCAGATCACCAGGCCTATCAAGGTATCTTTGGGTGGGTTCTAACCACCAACCTTTTAGCTAATAGTCAAGTGCCTAATCATTTGCACAACCCAGGGACTCCTTTCTGTAAGATTATAGCCCTAGAAAACGCTATGGAGCACAGCTATACTCGGACACACATGGGGTTGTCATGAGTTGGAGTTGACCCAATGGCAATGGGTTTTGTTTGGTTTTGACATGGTGGTTACTGAAAGACGGGATCAATACATGATTCCCTTGGGTGCCTCAGGGGCCATACCCTCACTCACGTAGGGCAGGACTGGGGGCTCTGGGCTCTGCCCCCATCACTGAGGGATTTAGTGGGCATCTCTTCACAGCAAATGGGTCTCCAATGAGCTGCCCAATGGTGGAATTGCCCCAACCTGCATGATGATGCTCCAACTTGGATGTTGGAAGGGCTTCTCCTGCAAATCCAAGTCCACATTCATCTGTGAGAATCGGTAGAGCTACTGACCTAGGACCCTATACCCTAGCCCCCAGCATAGGTGTAGACCCTTTACTGTGCATCCTTAGCCCCCATGCCTGCCCTCTCTGAGTTCCCAGAGGCAGCAATAAAGAATGTTTCTCTAAAACCCTGAGTACTTTCCTTGGTACAAGACCTGCTCACCCTCTATCTCCTTTCCTGATTTGTGCTGAGCTGAAGAAATATTCCTGAAACAGTCTCGGGTTTCTCCCTGCAGGAGGATTATAATCCCCACCCATCAAGTCAGGCTTGGCTATGTTTTTGGTGTGGCTGATGAATGTGATGGGATTTGACATGTATCCCTTAAGAGCCTCATGTGGTTCTGCCATTTTTGTTTTGCTACCAGCCTGACTCATCCCAGAGGGGGGTTGCTGTTTCCATCCTGGAAGGAAGAAGACCCTAGAACAGAACTTCCAATAGCCCACAACAGGCAGAAACATGACAAAGAAATGAGCCTTTGTGGTTGTTAGCTACTAAGATTTTGAGATCACTACTTGTTACTGTGGAGTACTTGGGTGAAAGCATTTGGCTGCTAACAGAAAGGTTGGCAGTTCAGGTCCACCCAGAGGCAACTTGGAAGAAAGACCTGGTGATTTACTTCTGAAAAACCAGTCACTGAAAACCCTATAGGGCACAATTCTGCTCTGACACAACTGGGGTCCCCGTGAGTCAGAGGCCACTCCATGGCAACAGGTTTGGTTTTGATTTTAAAACAATTGGCATAGGTGAGGCTGCAGAGCAGCAGAGACACTTCTCCTCTGTGAGTGGAAGTATAAATCAGTACAACTTTAGAGAAAATCTTGGTATTATCCAGGATGTTTAAACACACATATGCAAATATTCTGCAATTTCAGAAGAAACAAAAAGATTGTTGTTGTTAGGTGCCCGCAAGTCGATTCCAACTCACAGCGACCCTAAGTACAAAGGAATGAAGCACTGCCTAGTCCTGGGCCATCCTCACAGTTGTTATGCTGGAGTGCATTGTTGCAGCCACTGTGTCAATCCATCTCGTTGAGGGTCTTCCTCTTTTTTGCTGGCCCTCTACTTTACCAAGCATGATGTCCTTCTCTAGGGACTGATCCCTCCTGATAACACGTCCAAATTATGTGAAACATAGTCTCGCCATCCTTGCTTCTAACGGGCATGCTACCTGTACTTCTTCCAAGACACATTTGTTCGTTCATTTGGCAGTCTATGGTACATTCAATATTATTCCCCAACACCACAATTCAAAGGCATCAGTTCTTCCTCGGTCGTCCTTATTCATCATTTAGCTTTTGCATGCATACGAGGCATAGAAAAAACCATAGCTTGGGTGAGGCACACCTTAGTCCTCAAGGTGTCATCTTTGCTTTTCAACACTTTAAAGAGGTCTTTTGCAGCAGATTTGCCCAATGCAATGCGTCTTTTGATTTCTTTGCTGCTTCCATGGGTGTTGATTGTGGATCCAAGTAAAATGAAATCCTTGACAATTTCAATCTTTTAGTATCCTTCAATTTTGCAACTTGAGGCTTGAATTTTTCTTCAGTTCTTTCAGCTTGTGAAATGCCAAACATATTCTTCCCTTTTGGTTTTCTAACTCCAGGTCTTTCAACATTTCATTATAATACTTTAATTTGTCTTGTTGAGCTACCTGAAATCTTCTGTTCAGCTCTTCTACTTCACCATTTCTTCCTTTTGTTTTAGCTACTTTATGTTCAAGAGCAAGTTTCAGAGTCTCTTCTGACATCCATTTTGGTCTTTTCTTTCTTTCTTGTCGTTTTTATGACCTTTTGCTTTCTTCACGTGTGATGTCATCGATGTCATCCCAAAACTCCTCTGGGCTTCAGACATGAGTGTTCAATGCATTGAATCTATTCTTGAGGTGGTCTCTAAATTCAGGTGAAATATACTCAAGGTCATATTTTGGCTCTCGTGGACTTGCTCTAATTTTCTTCAGCTTCAACTTTAACTTACATATGAGCAATTGATAGTCTGTTCCTCAGTCTGCCCCAGCATTGCTCTGACAGGTGATATTGAATTTTTCCGTTGTCTCTTCCCACAGACATAATTGATTTGATTCCTGTGCATTCCATTTGGGGCAGTTCACGTGTATAATTGTTGTTTACGTTGTTGAAAAAGGGTATTTGCAATGGATAAGTCGTTGGTGTTGCAAAACTATATCATGCCAACTCCAGTGTCATTTCTATCACCAAGGCCCTATTTTCCAACTACCAATCCTCCTTCTTTGTTTCCAACTTTTGTGTTCCAATCACTAGTAATTATCAGTACATCCTGTTTGCATGTTTCATCAATTTCTGATTGTAGAAGTTGGTAAAAACCTTCAATTTCCTCATCTTTGCCATCAGTGTTTGGTGTATAACTTTGAATAATAATCATATTAACTGGTCTTCCTTGTAGACATATGCATTTTATCCTATCACTGATAGCCTTGCACTTCAGGATAGAACTTGAAGTGTTCTTTTTGATGATGAATGCATCTCCATTCCTCTTCAGTTTGTCATTCCTGGCATAGTGGACCATATGATTGTCTGGTTCAAAATGGCCAATAGCAGTCCATTTCAACTCACTAATGCCTAGGATATTGATCTTTATGTGGTCCATTTTATTTTTAATGACTTTCCTAGATTGGTACTTCGTACATTCCACATTTCTATTATTAACGGATGTTTGCAGCTGTTTCTTCTCATTTTGAGTTGTGCCACATCGGTAAATGAAGTTTCCAAAAGCTTTACTCCATGCACATCATTAAGGTGCACTCTCCTTTGAGGAGGCAGCTCTTCCCCAGTCGTAACTGAGTGCCTTCTAACCTGAGGGGCTCATCTTTTGGCACTATATCAGTGTTCCACTGCTATTCATAAAGTTTTAGGTGGCCTTTATTTATTTATTTATTTATTTTTAGAAGTAGACCGCCAGGTTCTTCTCTCTAGTCAGTCTTAGTCTGGAAGCTCTGTTGAAGCCTGTCCACTGGAGGTAACCATGCTGGTATCTGAAATACCGGGGGCATAGCTTTCAGCATCACAGCAACACACAAATCAAATAAACTACATCCGTGGAAAGAGATGATGGAGCTCAGTATTATCAATCAGAACAAGGCCAGGGGCTGACTGCAGAACAGACCATGAATTGCTCACGTGCAAGTTCAAGTTGAAGATCAAGAAAATTAGAGCAAGTCCAGGAGAGCCAAAATACAGTCTTGAGTATGTTATTGTTAGGTGCCATCGAGTTGGTTTTGACTTATAGCAACCCTATGTACAACAGAAGGAAACACTGCTCAGTCCTGTGCCATCCCCACAATCGTTGTTATACTTGAGCCCATTGTTGCAGCCACTGTGTCAATCCATCTCATTGAGGGTCCGCATCTTTTTCAGTCACCTGCTACTTTACCAACCATGATGTCTTTCTCCA
>NW_004444058.1:7103098-7104587 GCF_000243295.1 Trichechus manatus latirostris
AATCTAATCTTGAGATGGTCTCTAAATTCAGGTGGGATATACACAAGGTTGTACTTTAGCTCCTGTGGACTTGTTCTAATTTTCTTCTGCTCCAACTTGAACTTATATTTGAGCAATTGACGGTCTGTACTAAGGTTGGCCCCTGGCCTTGTTCTGACTGTAGACATTAAGCTTTTCCATCGTCTCTTACCACAAATGTAGTTGATTTGATTCCTGTGTATTTCCTCCGGCGAGGTCCACATGTATAGTTGCCATTTATGTTGGTGAAAAAAGGTATTCGCAACAAATAAGTCTTTGGTTTTGCAAAATTCTATCACTGGATCTCTGGCATTGTTTCTATCACCAAGGGTGTACTTTCCAACTATGGATCCTTCTTCTTTGCTTCCAACTTTTGCATTCCAATCAGCAGTGATTATTGATGCATCTTGATTGCATGTGTGATCAATTTCCAGACTGCAGAATTTGGTAAAAATCTTCAGTTTCTTTATCTTTGGCCTTAGTGGTTGGCGTGTAAATTTGAATAATAGTCGTATTACAAGGTTTTCCGTGTAGACGTATGAATATTATCCTATCATTGATAGAGGTGTACTTCAGGATAGCTCTTAAAATGTTCTTTTTAACGATGAATACAACACCATTCCTCTTCAAGTTGTCATTCCTGGCATAGTATACCATATAATTGTCAGGTTCAAAATGGCCATACCAGTCCATTTCAGCTCACTAATGCCTAGGATATTGGTGTTTTTGTGTTCCATTTCATTTTTGAAGATTTCCAATTTTCCTGGATTCATACTTTGTACATTCCACATTCTTATTATTAATGGATGTTTGCTGTTTTTTCTTCTCATTTTGAGTTGTGCCACACCAGCAAATGAAGGTCTCATAAGGTTGA
This sequence comes from Trichechus manatus latirostris, assembly GCF_000243295.1. Taxonomy (NCBI): domain Eukaryota; kingdom Metazoa; phylum Chordata; class Mammalia; order Sirenia; family Trichechidae; genus Trichechus; species Trichechus manatus. The sequence continues at coordinate 7,103,991 of NW_004444058.1, forward strand.
CTGCTTCCACGTCATTAAGGTCGACTCTACTTTGAGGAGGCAGCTCTTCCCCAGTTGTATTTTGAGTGCCTTCCAACCTGAGGTGCTCGTCTTCTGGCAATATATCAGACAATGCAAGCAATGTTTGCTATATAAATATAGATATATTTCTATCTATCTATTTATCTATATATGTAGATATGTATATATAGGTAGCAAGCTAGATATATAGCTCTCTATATGTATACATATATGTATAGATATATATGTCAGGGATTGAATTGTTCCCCCTCAAAATATGTGTCAAGTTGGTTAGGCCATGACTCCCAGTATTGTGTGGTTTGTCCTCCATTTTGTGATTGTAATATCCTACATGTTATAAATCCTAATCTCTGCCTGTGGTTAATGAGGCAAGATTAGCTTATGTTAAAAAGGATTAGGGTGGGACTGTAACAGCCTTACTAAGGTCACATCCCTGATTCAATGTAAAGGGAGTTTCCCTGGGGTGTGGTTTGCACCATATTTTATCTTACAAGAGATAAAAGGAAAGGGAATTCAGCAGAGAGTGGGAGATCTCATATCACCAAGAAAGCAGTGCGGAAGTAGAGTGTGTCCTTT
>NW_004444058.1:7105821-7112610 GCF_000243295.1 Trichechus manatus latirostris
AGTCATGTGGTAATTCTATGTTTAACTTTTTGAGGAACTGCCAAACGTTTATTCATAGTGGCTATGCCATTTGCATTCCCACCAGTAATGGATGATGGTTACAATTTCTTCACATACACACCAACACCTGTTATTTTCTATTTTTTCATCATAGCCATTCTAGTGATGATGAAGTGCTATCTCATTGTGGTTTTGACTTGCATTTCCCTAATGACTGATGTTGAGCATCTTTTCATGTGCTTGTTGGCTATTTGTATAATCCTCTTTGGTGAGATGTCTATTTAAGTTCTTTGTCCATTTTCTTGATTGGGTTGTTGTCTCTTCTGTTGCTAAGCTTTAAAATTATGTTTTAATGATAAAACTTATACTCAGTGTGAAAAATAAAGCCATAGAGACATATAGAAAGTTAAAAGGAGCTTTACTCAATTCTACTTCCTTGAATTCCAACTGTGATCTGTGAACTTATTTCTGATGGCCATGCCTGAGGCTGGTCACTCACAGAGTTGCGACCACAGCTTGTCTGACGCATGTGCCCACAGTTCCACTCCTGGTAGGGGTGCCACCACCCCTGGAGGAAAGCCAGCCTCAGTTTCCCATGTGTGGATCCCCTGCCTCCCTACACTCCTTGGGGGACAGGTGTGATATGTCAGCTCAGACGTTCCTTGTTGGATGAGACATCCCTGGAGAAGCTCCTGCCTCCTCAGGCAGAGATTTCCCAGAAGAGAGTTTTTCCTTAGGGAATCCCCCTCCTACTGGCTTCCTTTTCCCTTTTTCTGACACCTGATCTGATCCAGAAAGAAGGAGCTCGGTCAGTGGATCCTGCCCTCCCCAGGGCTGCAGAGCTCTGCTGGGTTTTGTGCTCTTTCTCGTGGCTACTGAAAGTTCAACACCACTTCTGCTTGAATGTTGCCATATTGTGCTACCCTCTTGGCTCCCCTGAGGACACTGACAATGGCTATGTGGTCTGGCACACTGGTGGTCTCAGAGCCAGTATAAAGGAGCAGCCCTTGCTGGGGCTCCTTCTTCATTTGGGTCCTGCTCAACGACCACCTCCTCTTAGAAGTCCTCCTTCACCCCAGCCTAAGACAGGACCCCCCAGATATCTCTTCCACATCATCTACCACTGTATGATAGGTTCTGGATCATGTATGTGACCACTGCCAGTCTCCCCACTAGACATGAGCCCCTTGAGGGCAGGGACTGTGTCTTAGGGATCTGCAGAGAAGCAGAACCAATAAGATCTATCTATATCTATATCTCTATATGTCTCTGTTTATGTCAATGTCTATCTCTGTATCTATATCAATATCTATGTAGATGTAGATATTTATATATATATCTATATCTCTGCATATATATCCTTATATCTATATTAATAACTACATCAGTATGTATATTATTAAATGTCACAGCCTTGAAAACCTCTGGGTACAGTTCTACTTTGTACATGTTGAGCTCGCCATGAGTCAGAATCGACTCAATGTTAACTAACAAACATAAATTTACTTATTTCATGTGAGATCATATATTATTTGTCCTTTTGTGACTGACTTATTTCTGTCAATATAATGTTTTCAGGTTCATACATGTTGTGGTATGTATTAGCACTTCATGTCTCTTTATGGCAATGTAATGTTCCATTTTATGTATATACCACATTTTGTTTATCCATTCATCTCTGGATGGCCATTCCAATTGTTCCACCTTTTGGCTATTGTGAAAAGTGCTGCAATGAATGTGAGTGTACAGGTTTCTCTTTGTGTTCCTGCTTTCACTTCTTCTGGGTATATACCTAGGATTGGGATTTCTGGGTCATATGATAGTTCTATGTTCAGCTTTTTGGCTATATTCTCTTTTAATTCTTACCACAATCTTGTGAGCTGGGTGTATCAGCTTCCTAGGTTGCTGTAACAAATTACCACAACATAGGTGGCTCAGAAATGACAGGAATGTATTACCTCATAGGTCTGGAGGCTAGAAGCCCGAATACACGGTGTCGGCAGGGCTCTAAGGGAAGATCTTTCCTCATCTGTCCAAGCTTCTGGCGGCTCCAGGAGTTCCTTGGCTTGCAGCTGCAGCATAACTCCAATCTCCATCTTCCTTCTGTCTGTCTCTCTGTGTTTCTGCTACTCGTTTATAAGGACACCACTCAGATTGACTTAGGACCCACCCTACTCTAGTGTGACCTCAACTGAACATCTTTAAAGTTAAGTTATCATCTTCAAAGACCCTATTTCCAAACAAGTTCACATTCACAGATACTGGGAGTTAGGACTTTAACATAACTTTTTGGGGACACAGTTCAACCCATAACAATGGATGCTACTGAAACGCCCATTTACAGATGGAAAATAGTGCAAGGTTAATGGTTAAGGATGCATCATGTGAAGCCAGGCCTCCTAGGTGGTTTCTGGCTCCCTCATGTACCAGCTGTGTGATTTTGGACAAGTTGTTTAAATATTTTTCTTCATCTTTAAAACAAAATAAAATAAAATAAAAATGTTAATATACCTAAAAGGCTTAAAACAGTTTCAGTGACTGATATTGGCAAACACTGGTGGTGGCTGCCACTCCAGCTCTTGGCTGCCTGCCCAACCCAGGTACATACTAGGTCTACAGTAAGCTGAGCCCTTCCCAGGGGTGGGGTGGGTCCTAAGTCTTTATCTTGTGTCTCTTAGGACCCTGCCTGGTTTATCAAGCCCTGTCCCTGCTCCTGCCCCAGTTGAAGTCTGCGCCAGCAGGGGCGTGGGGAATATAGGCAAGGGGTGTCCACCTCCGCCTACTGAGGGCTCCAGGAACAGACACCTGAATCCTGGGACCATATTGGGCTGGAAGGGGCATTGTTGGGGGATGAGGGAAGTTTGGGGTCTCCCCAAGATCCTACCAGTGTCAGGAAGATGGTATTTGCCCCATCGTCTTGTTGAGCAGCTCTGCTGGAAACCCCTTCTTCAAACTTGATCTCATCTGAGAACACCCCACAGAGCAATTCTGGACAAGATCAAGGGAAGCACACAGTAGGCACGTTTTATGTGGAGTACCTGGTGCACAGTAGGCATGCTTTATGTGGAGTACCAGGTACACAAGCAGCTCAAGTACCAGGTGCCAGGCCCTTCCTTTCTCTCCCTCTCTTCTGGGCTCCTGACCCTTCTCACCATCCTATAGAGCCTTCCTTTGCCTTTTGTAAGGTCCCTATCTGATGCCCCATTTCCCAGACGGGAAGACTGAGGCTCAGAGAAGAGTCAGCACAGTTCATAGTCAGAATAAAGACCAAGCACATCCCCCTCCATCTTCCTTCCCATCGTCCTTGACCACAGCCTCCAGGTGTCCTGTGCCCACCTGTGCCCTTTATCGCAGAATCTGATTCCAGTAATCCCTGTAAGGCTGGAGTCTTTGTTCCTGCTACCTCCCAGGCTGTCTGGAGTCAGGATTGGACTCTGGTTGGTTGGCCAGCCAGGACCAGCAGCTTCCAATCCCCCAGCCTCCAATTCCTGCTTCAAGAAATGGGGCATGACCCTCTTGTGGTCCACAACATGTAGAGGAGCCCAGTAGATGTTTTGGGGAAAGAATTTGGCCCTGCATCCTTGGCCGCTGAATTTTCAAGTTCAGGTTTTTACCTGCAGCACGCTGGTGGTGGAAGGGCTGTGGTGCTTGTTAACTTCCAGGCTCAGAGTAACCTTTGCTACCTGCCCCTCCAACTTCTCCCTTTCCCCTGGTGGAAGGTGCTTGGTCTACAGGATCCAATGTCCTTTGCATGTGCTGAGCCAGCTTTTCAGCCTCTCTGGACACCACTGAAACCCTTGGTCACCCCCTGCCTCCTATTCTGGGCAGTTGCCTGTCAGGGAGGAGGGAGCCAGTCCTGCGGGGATTGGCTGGCCCAGGCCAGCCCCTCTCAGCTGTCCCCAAGGGTAAAGAGGTCCCAGGAGAAAGGGAGAGGAGGAGGTGCAGGACAAGCCACTGAGGATAGAAGGTGCCAGGCTGGGGGTGGCAGGGCTGGGAGGGACTTGGTCTTGGGGGGAGGTGTGCTACCCATGGCTGGGGCTCCAAGGAGCAAGCTGGCTAGGGGACTGTGACTAATGAGTAACTGGATCCTCTGACAGCCACCCTGGGGCTTCTGGGGCAGGAATTCCTGAATTCCAGCCACCTCTTGCTCCATCTCTCTCTCTCTCTCTCTCTGTCTCCCCACGTCTTCCCCTGACCTTCCCTGGGCTTCCCTCCCCTCTCTGGCCCCATGTTTGCCCATGTTTGCCCATGTTTGCCCCCTCCCCGTCCCTGAAGCCCACACATTTGGTCCCTTCCTCTACTTTGTGCCCATCTCATCGCTGCTTCTCAGCTCATCATTAAACCAAAAAAAAAAAAAAAAAAAAAACCAAACAAACGATTGCCTTCAAGTTGATTCCTACTTATAGCGACCCTGTAAGATACAGTAGAACTGCCCCATGTGGTTTCCAAGGAAAAGCTGGTGGATTTGAATTGTGAACCTTTTGGTTAGCAGTCGAGCTCTTAATCACTGTGTCACTAGGGCTTCTGAGCAGTTAGCAACTTTCTCCTCAGTCTGCAAGATGTCGCTGCTCAAACTGTCATGGCTGGGACTCTGGCCAGGGGCAGCCTCCCTGTGGCTGATCCTGCTGCTGGCCATGGCCTCCTGGCTCCTGGTTCATGTCCTGGTCTGGACCTACACCTTCTATGACAACTGCCACTGCCTCAGATGTTTCCCTCAGCCCCCACTTCGGAACTGGTTCTTGGGGCACCTGGACCTGGTGAGTGGGGCAGTAGGATAGATCCGGGGTGTCAGGACCAGGGCAATCATGGTCAAGGGGCTGAGGACCAACAGTGAGTGGGTCTAGGACAGCAGAGAAGCAAGGGAGATGGAGGGGAGCCCCTCTTTCCTCCCTCACCCCCCAGGTCCAGTCCTCTTCTCTCTGTCCCCCTCCCATGCCTGAGCCCTCTCACTCTTCTCTTCTCCCACCCCCAGACTGCTTTGGGTCATTTTCCTGCCTGTGTTTCCCCCATTAGTGCACCTCTGGCTCCCCTCAGGGGCCCCCAGTACAGGCTGGATAAAGCCAGACGCCCTGACTTTCCCACAGAATCACCCAAAAGAGGGGACCTCATCAGGGACACAGTCCAGGGTCCCACCAGCTGCTGCCCGACCCACCTCTACTGGCCTCAGGACAGTGTCCAGCTCTCTGAAGGCTGCAGATCCCCACCCTCTACCCCTACACACAAGGGCACAGTTGGGCCAGAGGAGAGGTTAGGGCAGTCTCCCCAACCCACCTCTTCCTGGGGCCCCTTCCTCTTCTTATTTTCCCCTCCACCCCCAAGATGTACCAATGGGCCCCATTGCCCAACCTGGATAAAGTTGACCACTTCCCCTTTGAGAAGCCTTCCTTAACCTTTGATGTGGCCCTGCTCACACTTGTAATTAAACGGTCAATTGTCCAATCATTTGTTTATCATCCATCTCTCCCACATGATCGTAGCTCTAGGAGGCAGAACTCTATCAGCAGTGCCCAGCCCTGGAGCTGGCATACAATAAGCACTCAATAAATGTTTGAGAACCCAGTGGTTGAGGACATATCCTCGGTCTGGGTGACCATCACCTCCTTTAGACATTTGAGACCAAAGGGACAGGCCCTAGCCTCTTCCCTCCCCCAGAACACCTTGGGGACAAGCATGCCTCTCCAGCTTCCCCTTCTGCAGAGAGGAGAACAGCAGTTTGGGGAAGATCTTCCTGTGATTCTACTGCTTATCAAAACAAACTTCATTCAGAATAGGATGCTCCCAAGCTGACCATGAAGGTTTCCTGAGATTCCAGGATCTGGGGTGTCCTCAGAGGGCCCTGGAGGCCGCAGGAATGTCATAGGTCACCTGCAGTCCTGTCTGCCCTTCCGATGGCTTGTCCTGGGAGGCTGGTCTGGTCTGGATCACTCTTTCACTCCTGTAGCCCCTCTTGCTGTGTGACAGAAGTTAGCCTAGTCACTCTCCCCCTCTGGATCAGTTCCATCAAGCACATTGAATTCTCAGCTCAGTTTCCTTCAGGAGCAGGGAGCATGTCACCAGGTGAAAGTGGTTTATGTTCACTTGGTTGGAGCAGCCTGGGCGTCGGGCACAACTAAAGTGTCCCAAGAACCCGAGGGGGTGTCTTGGGGGTTAGGCGTGAACAGGGTGTCCTGAGGACTCTTGAGAAGATGTCTAAGGGGTCAGGCTTGAATGGACAGGGTGTCCCAGGATGTGCTGGGGGTTGATTTCCACCGAGGCTTCCCGAGAACTCTAGGAAACATCTTGGGGTTCAGGTTCAGACTACTGTGGTGTCCCAAAGACCCAAGAGAAATCTCCTCCTCAGAAACCTCCTCCTCTTCATTGTCTCCACATCCCTCAGTCCCACCTGCCCTTGGCAACATAGACGGGTGACTCTATAGGTTCAGAGAGAGGGTGCTCCAGACACACCTGTGGTCATCCGGCAGGCAAGAGGTGCTCCACTGAAGGAGGCTGCTGTGTAATGGACAGTCAAAGTTTATGTCTATTCTTTGGGAGCGTGCAAGGCTGGAAGGTCCCCGGTCTGTAGACTTTCCTGGGTGGAAGTCCTCAGTGTGGACTGCCAGGGCCCAGAGGGAATGTGGAAACAAGTCCCTATGCTATAACCCTGAGACCACACTGCTGCCTGCAGACCCTCCCACGGGGACCTCCTCCTGTGACTGTCCCCTGTGATGCAGCCACACCCAGGACGATAAAACCCATCACCTCGAGCCAAGCTCTGTAGCTAGAGTGTGACTTCCTCCTCTGTTTTAGATA
>NW_004444058.1:7113384-7116019 GCF_000243295.1 Trichechus manatus latirostris
GAATGATGTGTAGGTTTTTAAGCTGGGGCAGCATGGAGTGGGCAGTGGTGGCTCCTGAGCCTCCTGCCAGGCCTGGCCTCCACCTACCACCCCCACCCCCAGTGCAGCACTATGAGGAGGGCTCTGGGCCACTACTTCCATGACGTCCATCTCTGGTGGGTGTGTCCTTTCTACCCCATCCTGTGTCTTTTCCACCCTAGGTTCTTTACTCACCTTCTCCAGACCCCGGATGTCTCTCCTACAAGACCCTGCCTCATCTCTACTCCCTTCCATTGCCCTCTGCCTTTTGCATCCTGGACAGGAGAATGGACAGTGTCCAACAGAGGTCTCGACTATGTCACTATCCTGTTCAGCGACACTGGGCAGGTGACTGAATCTTCAGTTGCTGAGATCCCTTTCAGTTGTGAGTGACGGAAACTCAACCACATGTGGCCTAAACAAATAAATGGAATCTATTGACTGAAAAGTCTAGGGACGGTGGCCTTCAAGGCCTCAAACAATGCTATCAGGAATCTGCCTTCATTTCTTGGTTCTACTTTCCTTGTCAACTTTATTTTCAAGGAAGCTTTTTCCTCACATTGTAAATGATGATCCAAGAAGCTCCATTCCAATGGGAAAGCACGCCTTCCCCCCCCCGCAGAGTGCCCATTAATTCCCACCAACTCCCAAGACAATTGCTGGAACTCTGCTTGCCCAATCTTGGTGGGTAGGGGGCTCTCAGAGCTGTTGTTTTGGGGACACAAGCAACTCAGTGCCTAAGAACTCAGGCTCTGGATTCAGACAGACCTGGGCTCAGGTATTAGGCAGTCACTTGCTTTCTGGGGGACCCTGGGCAAATGAAGTCATTGTTCAGAGGCTTAGTTTCCTTATCTGGAAAATGGGGGTAAGAAGAGCACCAAGGTGAAGGTGGTTTTGGATATCTAAAGAGGACAGGCTGTTTGTACCCCTGTGACTGAAGGACCCTGAATGGCCATGTGTCAGGCTTGGGGTCAGGACTGGGCTTGGTATAGAGGGGACAAATAGCTGGACAGGGATCTTGGGTCTTGGGTGGATCTCTGCCCTCAGCTCTTCTCTCTGGTACCTACAAGGGGGTGAACTTGGTCCTCTTAGTTCTTCCCCAGATCCAGAACTCGGAGGAGGGTCTCCAGTACACACAGGGCCTGGCCAGCACTTTCGGGGATGTGTGCTACTGGTGGGTGGGGCCCTTGCATGCCATCATCCGCGTCTTACACCCCACCTTCATCAAACCTGTCCTCTTGGCCCCAGGTAGACATCTGCTGCCCACAGCCTGCTGCCACCCAGCCCTGTGCTTCCTTTTAGCTGGTGAGTGAGCAGGTGGGAGGACAGGAGAGCTGTGGGGAGGGGCCACTGCCCTTGACTTACCTGGGCCCAACTGTCTGACCCTGGTTATGTCTGGTCACTTCTAGGGCGTGTCTGTGTGATGCCTGCTGTGTGGCCATGTCAGGTGAATGTTTGCACCTGGGACCATTTGGGGATGGTCTGGAACACATCTGGGCTCAGCTGTAGCCCAGGACATCAGGGCCTGAAGAGGTCTGTCTAAGATGTCAGTTGAGATTGTCCAGGTGTCCTGTTGGTCATGTGGGCACCATGTTTGGACTTGTCCTATGTCAGGGCTAGGCTGTGTCTGGGACTCTGTGAAGTGTCTGGGAGGTTATTTTAATCTTGTGTAAGGCAGGTCCAAGGTATGTCCATTCACACCTGGGCCATGTCTGGGTCACTCCTAGGCCACATCTGGGGCTAACGAGTCCATATTTAAGTCCTGCCTGGGGCTTGTGTGGGGGGCATTCTGAGGTCATGTCAGACGGCTCTGGTCCATATCAGAGCATGTTGTGTCGTGTTATGTACATGTTAGGCTGTGTCTGGTATGTTGTGGAGCATGGCAGGACATGTTAGCACACGTTTGGGCCATGTCAGTGGTCTCAGCTCTATGTCAGAGCATGTTATTTCATGTTATGGACATGGCAGGGTGTGCCATGTATGTTGTCACCATGTTGTTACATGTTGGTCTCAGGTTACCTGTTTCAGGTCCATGTCAGGAGATGTCAGAGGAGGCTGAGCCATGCTAGGGTGCCCTCAGTAAATGTAATGCACTTTGTAGGGTATTGGGCTGTGCTCTGTGTTTCAGAAATGCTGGATATGGAGGAGACAAGTCCAGGCATGTTGAGATGTGTTGTGCTATGTTAGGGTGTGTCTAGCATGTTGGGATGTCTTTGTGAGCTCTGCCTTTGCTCTACTTTTACCTCTTCAGCCTGTTCTCATCCCCCCTTGCCTCCTCCCTGCTTCCTCTACCCTTGGCCCCATTCCTGCTGTGCTGGGCTTGGAGGGGGGTGCAGACCCTTGGCTGGGAGCCCACACACCCACCCAGAGTTCCTCCCTTACCCCTCTCCATGGCACCTGATGACACTCATTCATGTCAGCTGCCATTGCACCCAAGGATGTGGTCTTCTACAGTTTCCTGAAGCCCTAGCTGGGTGAATAACTATGGGTGAAGGGGACTGGGGACAACCTTGGGGTCCAGAAGAAGGTTTTGCTCTTGCCCACTAGCCATGGTTGCCTCTACTAGGTGATGGGCTTCTGCTGAGTGACAGTGACAATTGGAGCCACCACCACCACA
>NW_004444058.1:7128380-7151817 GCF_000243295.1 Trichechus manatus latirostris
TTCATTTGTTGTACCTAGGGTCACTATGAGTCAGAATTGACTCTATGGCACCTAACGATAACAACCAAGTTAAACATTTCTGAATAACAAATTACTTACAAGTTTCTAATGACTTATTGTTAATTGTTAGAGAGGCTGACCTGTTGCCGTCGAGTCAATCCCAACTCATAGCGAGCCTATAGGACATAGTAGAACTGCCCCATAGAGTTTCCAAGGAGCAGCTGGTGGATTCGAACTGACCTCTTGGTTAATAGCAGAATACCTAAACACCGCACCACCAGGGCTCCAGAGAGCCTGACAAAGGTAGGTATATTTCTATTTCTAAGTTTATCTTATGAATACTTATATATATGTAGTTTGAATGCATTATAGAAGCCTGCATAACAGTGACTTGTAACTATGCAATTTGAGAGCATTACAGAAACATACAGAACAATAATCAAATCATAAGTCCAAGGAGCTCAGAGAACCCGAGCAGTATAATTTCTAAGACATATGTATATACACACACACACACACCTAGACACATCCTAGTCAAACTGCTGATAAAAAAAGATGAAAAAAATTGTGCAGGTAGCCAGAGGAAAAATGACACCTTAAATAATATAAAGTGTGTATGTTCCCTAACAAGGCATTTGGTAACTAGAAGTCATACAACGAGCAATCACAAGCTTTCTCCTTCTCCGTGCTGAAACATGCTCTCCATGAGTCAGAACCAACTCGATGACACCTAACAACAAAACAACAAAAAAATACAAGTGTTGGGGAATGACTTTGGCCACATGCCCTGAGAGGGAAGAGTCATAAGAATGTCTCTAAGCTTCAGCAACCACAGCTTTATCTCTGAGAAACGGCAAGATCTTTGCAGGAGAAAGTGACCAGAAACATTCAAGGACAAATGCAGCAGGGACCTCAAGGCACAATCCTAGGGCAGCGCTGTCCTCCCTCTCACCTTGGAGACAAATCAATTTGTGGAGAAAAGTTAGGGAAAAATGCCTTCTCCTGATACCTGTACCCCCTCCTCGTGACATAAACTGATGATAAACCTTCTAGAGAGACACTGTGCTGAGCCAGGAAAGAAATGGGACAGAGTTTATATGGGGTGTGGGGGGCGATTTCCTACAATAGGAATTAATAATAATAATAACAATCAATAATTACCCCGAGGGCTGTGAGCACATCAGCAGAACAAGCTGCAGGCAGGGCTAAAGGCAGGCACAGGACCTCGTGGCAATGGGGAAGGACCTTTTCCATGCCCAGGGAACATAATGAGCCTAGAGGCTCTGGCAGGGGAACTTCTACACGTCCTGACGTGCTGGGTCCAGGTACAGTTCAGTGCTCCCAGCAGGTGGGGGAGGGAGGAGGCTTAGGGCCCCTCATCATTCGTAAGACCCCTCCTGGAATCCTATCATCACTCAGAGTTCACCACCACAGTGATGAGTGGTTGAGCCTCCCTACTTCACAGTCCTAGGAGTCTTGACTTGTCCAGACCTTTTCCAAGCTGCATATACAAACCCTTGCTGCATTCCCCACAGGATAGCAGGATCAAAAGCTACCCCAGGATGAGCCCTGGAAGTTTTCTGCCTGGCAATGACCCCAATACTGCTTCTGTTTGTCATTATCTTTGGGGTGGCCCTGGCCAAGGGTGAGGTGGCATGGCCAGTGGGGATGGGGGTCAGAAGGGACCAGGCATGCAGCCTCCATCTTCAGAGGAGGGTCCCACAGTTCTAGAGTGGAGATGGAGCAGAAAGGCGATGCTGGGCTGTGTTCCCAGTCACAGTGGTTTTAGAAGGTTGCTATCATGCTCAAAGGAACCTGGGGGGCACAAATGGTTTGCAATTGACTGCTTGCTAAAAAATTAATGGTTTGAAACCACCCAGCTGCTTTGCAGAAGAACGACCCGGTGACCTACTTCTGTAAAGATCATAGCCAAGACAATCTTATGGAGCAGTTCTACTCTGTAATACATGGGGTCACCATGAGTCAGAACCAACTCAATGGCAATGGGCTTTTTGGCTTCTCCTGCTCAAACTAGCTGGGAGGATTTAGGGGGTGGGAAGAGAACTCATCACCAGTCTAAAGGTTTAGGGAGTATTATCTTCTCCTTCCTCAGTCTTGGAGTTCACAACTCAGCTGCAGGATGAACTAAATCAAATGAACAACAGATGTTAGTGCTGACTGAAATGGGGAGCCTCCTGCCCTACTTCCCCTTCCCCCCTGCCTTGCAGGTCCTCGACCAGCCTTTCTCCATGGGTCTCTTATTTATACAAGGACTAGCAGATGCTAGACACCATCAGGACATCATTAGGGGAGAAATGATCTGGCTAATGGAGGCCGTGTGGGCTGGGGGTCTGGGTGAGTGGTGGGAGTGAGGGTTAGAAGGATGGAGTTCTCTCAGCACTGTGGACCGTAGCTGCTCTGCAGGGGCATTTTAGCTACACCTACCCAGAGCTGATGTGGACATGAAGTTGGAGACCCCTGCACTGCCCTATGCTGCCTCCTGACTATGGCCCCCTGCAGTGGGACACGTGGAACACAGCAGGTAGTTCAGGTGCAGATCACTCACTCGGCTGGAGGTGGATGCAGTGGCCAGTGAAGCCCCATCCCAACAGAGCTGACTTCTTTTCCCTCCCGCAGTGTCCTCTTGCAAAGCCTGGACCAAGGACTGCATGGCATTTGAGGGAATCTGCTGTTACTTTTCCACTGACAGACTCAACTGGTTCCATGCCAAGGATCACTGTGCCCAGTAGGGGGCTCACCTAGTCCTCATCAACAGCCAAGCAGGGTAGGTGGGCAGGGGAAGTTGGGTTTGGTGGGTCTTCTCCAAGTCACTGCAAGGTCCTGTACCCTGCAGAATCCAGTGCAAACCCTTCGGTCAGCTTTTCATACCACCAACCTGCCATCCTGGCATGTAGAGTGGCCACCATTCATTCCTGTCAAACTCCTGAGCAATTATTCACACCTGTCCCTCTGTATGGAAGTCCTTCCCTCTGTTATCTGCATGGAGGGCTTCTACTCCATCTTAGCAGCTCAGATTAAACACCCACCCTCAGTAGCCTTCCCTGCTCCTTCTCCATGACAGACTCAACACAGAGTGGTGCTGCCACCTTTTGTGTTCTTCATCCCACAAAGGAGGACCCCCTACTATGGCAAGGGATGGTCTGGATTCATCTTTAAGTCCATAGTGCTTGAAACTGGGCTGGACACAGAGCAGGACTCAATATTTGTCAGTAAAATCATTTTGATGGTCAGGACCAATCCCAGTGGGAAGAACCTAAACTCCTTAACCTGTCATTAAATGCCCTTTAATAATATCCCTCGTTGTTGTTATTGTTAGTTGTTATGTCATCTCTGACACATGGTGATCCCATGTGTGCACAGAAGAACTGCTCTATAGGGTTTTCAAGGCTGTGATCTTTTGGAAGCAGATCATCAAGCTTGTCTTCCAAGATATCTCTGAGTGGGTTCTACCATTTACTGATGTTCCACACTTGGCACTACGCTACTGTCTTTTCCACTCACTGAACACTCAGAACCATCATGGGAGGAAGCTGCCTTTACTATCCCCATTACACAGATGAAGAGCCTGAGGTCATAGGTGTCCCTAATGTCCTTGACAACATACACCATAATAATGGTGGAAATGGAGGTCTATCCATAGCTGTCAAGCCCGTGTTCTCAATTGCCACATTGGACAGCACTCCCTACTTCTGGGTCTTCATCTCTTTTAAGGGCTTCCCCAGTGCCCAGTCCCACCTCTGTCCCCATGTGTTTCTTGGCTGAACCTACCTTCTCCCTGTGCAGAATTTCCTGAACTCAACTAAAGATACATATTACTGGATTGGCCTCACCAAAGAGTATCCAATGGGAACTGACAAGCAGCAAGATGTCTCAGCCCTCACCTATACATGAGTTTCCCTGTAGGACTCAAGACCCATCTGCCCAGCAGATCCCCTCTGGAACTTGGGAGATGTCTTCCTATAGAATATTTCCCAATTTCCTCAAAGGTCCTCATTTCATTTATTCATATCAATCAGTTTACTTGTGGCATAAACACAACTGCCAGTCATATCTCCCATTGTCATGCTTACTATTATTTTATTAGCTGCAAAGGTGTGTGTGTTTGTGTGTGAGAGTGTAAACAATGGAGCAAAATAAACAGGAAGTTCTCTATTGCAGGAAGTATTGTATCTTCAATATGTTCAAGAGAATTGTGCACCTTCAGGACGGGAATGGATCTGTGTCATTTGGGAAGCTTATTAAGAGGCAGAGCTCCTTTGAGCATATCATTTGAAGGGTCTAGGGTCTCACAGAGCACATACAAAGAAACACTGTCAGGGGATCCAGTCTTACCTTGATAACATGCACATTATGACCACCACCTGTCTTTGAACTTTCCTCTCCTCCCACTCAGCCTTTACCAGAAGCAGACCCCAACCCTCCAGGACCACCCTTGAGTATTCCTCTTTCCTTTTTTCCCCACTGCTTCTGCCTCAGTTCTGGCCTCATGGTCTTGGGTCTGGACCATTGCTTTATCTCCTAGATCTCATCTTGTCCTTATCAACTCATGCAGTGTTCAAGCCCATGGCACCAAGTCTTTCATATGGCTTTAGAAAACTCCCCTGCTCTTCAAGGACAGACAGAAGAAGTCTAGATTCTTAAAGAAGGCAACATTCAAAGCCCACATACTAGGTACCATCCATCTTCACCTCCTCATCTCCCATACTCCCATATCCTCTCCACTTCCTTGTCCTAAACTAAGTTCTGGGTGACTCACCTTTCCCACCATTTTCCTGCACTCTCACCTTCTCACTTTACTTATGCTGTGAGGTCTACCTGGAACACATGTTTTTCTTTTGGTCTGGTGAACTGCACTATTTGTGTTGAGCCCAAGATAGAGTCCCCCTAGGAAAACCTGTCCTGTGCTGAAGATGAAGTAATCAGGTTCTGTTCATTTCCCAACCATACTCCACTTAAATTTTCATGATTGCCTTTATTATGATCTCCCTATGCCTGTACTTGTCTCCCTCATCAGACTGGATGCTGACTAATGGCAGAGAGGGGTCCCACTCATCTCTGTGTCTTCAGTACCCCGTACAGGATTTGGTACACAGAAGCTTTTCAACCAACAGTTTTGGAATGAATGAATGAGTGTTGTAAGCAGTTCAAGGGACATTTGGGAAAGAAGGCAGGGTCTCATTTGACTGACTGAGCACTTTTATATACCAGACACGCTAATGTGTCATGTCTTCAACCTTAATTCCATTTGCAAAGAGAGACCCAAAGCCAAGTCACTTGTCCACTTGGACCTCGTTAAATTCATTCATAATACAAGAGGCTGGGGCAGATGATGGATATAAGACAGTGGTTCTCATCTAGGGATGATTTTGCTTCCCAGGACATTTGGTACTGTCTGGAGATACTTTTGGTTGTCATAACTGTATGGACAATAATTGGAATTTGGTGGCTAGAGACCAGGGATGCTGCTCAATATCCTACAATACACAGAAGACCCCTTCCTCTGACAGAGAATGATATGGACCCACACGTCCAGAATGCTGAGGTCGAGAAACGCTACTCTAAGATCATCATTTGATGATTTCTTAGGTTTCTCAAGTATCCCAGAGGCTAGACCCTCGCTCAGGTGGGCCGACATCATTGAGGACCTTGGCAGTGAGAAGCACAGCTAGGCAAAGCATGGTGAGCCTTTCTTGCTCTGTGTTAAGGGGTTTTCTGATGCTTGTACATGCATTCACACAAACTGGAGTCCTAAAGAATCTGCTTTTGATGACTGCACTCACATGAAGCAATTCAGCATCTGGTCCACTGAAATTTGTTCTTGGTACACCCACGGGATCAGAGAGAAGCTCCATATCTGCTGAGCCAGCTCCTCCCCTCTGCTCCCAGCTCTTTGGAGATTCTCCTGATATGGGACCTCAGCACACTCTCCCAACTTCTCTGCAGAAGAGGACTTCACCTCTGAGCCCCAGCTTCTTGGTAGCCTCTGTGTCTTCTCTTGTCCCCGTCTTAAATTCTGCCGAGGAACAAGAAAAATGACACTGTGATGAAACCTGTAGCAAAATATAGCATGTAGGACTTTGCACATGGTTCCTGGGTGGCACAAATGGTTTGCACTTGACTATTAACCTAAAGGTTGGTGCATTTTGTTTGAGCCCACCCAGTGACACCACGGAATAGAGGCCTGGCGATCTGCTTCAGTTGAGTACAGCCAGGAAAACCCTATGGAGCAGTTCTACTCTGTAACACATGGGGTTGCCATGAGTCGGGATCAACTGAACAGCAACTTACAACAACAAGGACTTTGTATAGGACAATGATTCCATTTTTCCAACAAAGAAATGGTACAAATAAAAAAGAATATGGGATCGTTACAGAATAAAAGAGACTTAAGAGACATAACTAAATTAACGTGTGGACCTTGTTTGGATTTTGACTTGAACCAAACAACTACCAGAAGTCATTTTTTGTGGCAATCTCAATATTTGACTGTGGATTAGATATTAGGATATACTGAGGAATTTTTGTTAATTTGTTAGGTGTGGTAATGGCATGGTGATTATATTAAAAAAGAAGGTGTTGTATGTTAGAGATACAGCAATAATTATGGGTTAGGTTGCATAGTGCCTAGGATTTTCTTTTGAATACTAAAGGAAACTAGTGTGAAGAAAGTGAAGAGAAACAAAAGTGGCCAGGTGTTTATATTTATTGAAGCTGGGACATAGGAATCCATTATATATTCTACTTGCATATGTTGAAAATTGTAACATAACACTTAAAGTAATCAATGTGGTTCATTATAGCAACTTAAGAAAAAAGAAAAACATGATTTTAAAAAGGAATTTTGCAAACTTGGAGTAAAAGAAAAACTCTTTACCCTGAAAAATGTATTTACACATAATCCTACCATAAATATCACACTTAACAGTGAAGTGGTGAGACTATTCCATTTTAGGTCAGGAAGAACATATGGGGCCCCACAATTATTACTTCTCATCAACATTATACTAGTGGTGTTAGCCAAGGCAGTAAGGCAAGAAAAAGAAATAAAAGTTTTAAAAATTGGAAAGGAAGATACAAGACTACCATTATTCAGAAATGATATTTTTGTACACACAGAAACACTGAAGAATCCACACACAACTTTTAGAATTTATAAGAATGTATACCAACTTTGATGCATTAAAAATCAGTGCAGAAAGATTAACTGTAGTTTTATACACCAAGAAAAAATTGATTAAAAATAAAATATTTAGAAAAGATTACATGTACAATACCATAAAAAACTTCAAGTGCCTATAATAAATCCAAATATTTCTAGGACATTTGGTATGCATATATACCAAGACCCAGAAATATCACACCTAGGAACATACCCTAGAGAAACTTTTGCCTATGTATACAAGACTTTTCATTGTGGCATTATTTGATGTTGCCATAAATCGAAACAACAGAGATATCCATAATACCCGAATAGATAAATGATTGGGATGAATTTATTCAATGCAATACTACACAGCCTTAAAAATCAATACAGTATCCTGTTGCCGTCCAGTCAATTCCAACTCATAGCAACCTTATAGGACAGAGTAGAACTGCCTCATAGGGTTTCCAAGGCTGTAAATCTTTACAGAAGCGGACTGCCACATTTTTTTCCCATAGAGCGGCTGGTGGGTTCCAACCACCAATCTTTCAGTTAGTAGCCAAGCGCTTTAACCACTGCACCACCAGGGCTCCTTTAATACATTATAGCTACTCCTAAAACTATAAATGCATTTTACAAGCATGATATCATGTGGAAGAAGAAACAAAAATATATCCAGAATTAATAAAAGGCAGTGACAATAATACATTAAGGGAGCTTTTTATATAAAAGACCTCTTTTCTCAATTGCAAGCCCACATACCCAACTGCCTACGTGATATACTACAGGAACATCCAATACGCTTTTTGGTATACTACCAAAACTCAAGATTTTGAGTTTTATGCAAGCTAATCCTTCTGCAGACTCAGGAAATTGTATTTGGAGAAGGTAAGTGGCGGGGAAGGTAGTGAAGAGGGCAGCTGGCTCAACCAGCTGTTGCCAAACACGTACAACCCTCTACTAAATAATGTCGTAATACCGTTGAGCATTTATTGGGCATTTACTACATGCCAGAAAGTGTATATGCCCCACACTGTCAGCCAAGTGCTGTCACTAATTACCCTTCCTGTTTGCAGATGAAGCTCAGCGAAGTGAATTCACTTTTCCAAGGTCACACAGACAGAAACTGGCTGGGCCAGGCTTTGAACCCCAGTCTCTCTGATTTGAGTCAGAACCCTGAAGCACCGGGCTTCCAGGTTTCCATACAAGCCTCTCCCTGCCTATTAACCTGTGCTCAAGAACCTTAAGTGAAATGAACAATTCACACTGGAGGCCGTCTTGTCTCTTGTGCAAAAAAGAAAACAACAGCTCCCCAAAGCGACCATTTGAAACAATGTCGTGGGGTTTCCATACTTGCCAATTAGTAGAATCATCTGAACCCGGTCCCCCAGCTCCACTCCAATGCTTCAGCGCCTTGGGTCGTGGCCCCTAGGGGGCGCCTTCCTGGAGGACACGTCAGGGATGAACCAGGTTCTCACCGGAGTGGCATCAGAGAGCCCGAAGGGACACCCACCTGCCCATCTGCTCAACTCCGCAGAAATAATGATCCGCTGGAAGCCAATTCCAAGTTTGTGAGTGAGCACGCCGCAGGAATATCAGCAGCACCTGGGAGCTCATTAAAAACTGACACACAGCTCCCTACCTCCACTCCATTGTGCCAATTAGAGAGTCCCTGGGGGCCAGCCTCAGAATTGTAGGCCGGTGAGCTCTGATCTGTCGATGGGCTAAAGGTGGAGACAGAGACACAGGTTCACCCACTTGGGAAGAATGGTTCCCAGATGTTTTTAAATGATCTTTATTGAGGTATAGGAAACCCTAGTGGTGTAGTGGTTAATAGTTATGGCTGCTAACCAAAAGGTCGGCAGTTTGAATCCACCAGGTGCCCCTTGGAAACCCTGTGGGGCAGTTCTACTCCGTCCTACAGGGTCGCTACGAGTCAGAATCCACTTGACAGCAACAGGTTTGGTTATTGAGGTATAATTCATGTACATGCAATTCACCATTTAAAGTGTACAAGCCAAGGATTTTTAGTATAGTCATAGATATGTACAACCATCACCACTGTTTAATTCAAGGTATTTTCATCACCTCAAAAAGAAACCCCTTATCCTTTAGTTACTGCATCCCTACACTCACATACCCCAATCCAGCCCTAGGCAACCACTAATCTGCTTTCTATCTCTGTAGAGTTCCATGTCCTGGACATTTCATATGAATGGAATCATATAGTATTCTTGTGTCTGGCTTCTTTCACTGAGCATAATGTTTTCAGCATTCATCCATGTCATAACATGTATAGTACTTCATTATTTTTATGGTTGAATAATATTCTGTTGTATGGATATAGCAGATTTTGTTTATCCACTCATCTGTTGATGGACACTTGGGTTGTTTCCATCTTTTGGCTATTGTGAATAATGCTGCTACAATCATTTGTGTACAAGTTTTTGTAAACATATGTTTCCTTTCTATTGGGTGTATACCTAGGAGTGGAATTGCTGGATTATATGGTAAGTCTAAGGCCTGGGTCTTGTGCCCTGCATAGCACAAATGGTTTGTGCTCAACTATTAACCTAAATGTTTTTGGTTTGAACTCACCCATCGGTACTGTGGAAGAAAAGGCCTGGTGATTTGCTTCCATAAAGATCACAGCCAAGAAAACCTTATAGATCAGTTCTACTCTATAACACGAGTCGCCATGAGTCAGAACTGACTTGATGGCAACCATCACCAACAACCAACAGCATGGTAACTCTATGTTTGACTATTTGAGGAAGCACCAGTTTGTTTTCTGAACACCATGTTACACTCCCACCAGCAGTGTATTCCTCCACATCCTCCTCAACTCTGGGGAACAGTCCCCAGATTGTTTTCCCACTTAGTCTCATGTCTACACTTGGGCATTTGATTAGCAGCAAGGAATATAGATGGGGATTGGAGGTCGCCTTCTCTCTCACCCAGGCACGAGACTCCCAGTGCTCCGAGATGCCCAACCCTACAGTGTGCACCAGGGTGCCTGGCAGCAGAACCCAGAGTGTGCAAAGCCCCCGTCTGCCTGTGGCCACCATGAATGGTCACAGCTGCTGCCTGGACAGAGGCTGAAGGGCTCCAGAGCTCTGAGGGAGGCTGTGACTCCCACCTCCTCCTTCATCATCCTCACCACCCTCTGCTGAAAAAATTGCTTGTTCAACATCTGGACAGGCAGCCCCAAAGGAGAAGGACCACACTGGACTGTCCATTGTGTTCTTACTGCCTGGTACCTACTAGGTGCTCAATAAAGACTTGCTGAGAAAAGAGACATGTGACCATCTCATTGGAGCCCTGTGTAGAGTCTGTGAGTGAAAACTCCTCCTGAAATGAGAATGGCTATTCCCTCACTTATGGGGACAGTGGTTGTTCAGTGGTAGAATTCTTGCCTTTCATATGGCAGACCTGGGTTCGATTCCCAGCCAACACACCTCATGTCCATGGAGGCACGTGTGTTGCTATGATGCTGAATGGGTTTCAGCAGAACTTCTAGACTAAGGCAGAGTAGAAAGAGAGGTCTGTCAAACTACTTCCAAAAATCACCAATGAAATTTCTATGGATCACAAGGGTCCAATCTGAAACTGATCAAGGAGACGGCCCAGGACTGGGCAGCATTTCATTCCTTCCCATATGGGATCACCATGAGTCAGGGGCCTACTCAACAGCAGCTGACAACATTTCCTAATTTATCTTTCCCTTTTCAGTGTCTTGATGTCACAAGAACCCAACTACCATTGTGTATCATGGGCAGAATCCTTTGTGTAGATGAATGACATCTCATGGTTGTTGGGATTATGGGGTAATAGGACCCCTGCCTCTCTTCCTAGGTCACTTTGAGCCACTAACTCCTCCTTGCTGCCCCCCTAAACCCAGTTGTCTTTGAATGGATTCCAACTCATGGTGACCCCGTGTGTGTCAGAGTAGAATTATGCTCCATAAGGTTTTCAGTGGCTGTAATCTTATGAAAGTGGATCGCTAGGCCTTTCTTCCAGGGTGTCTCTGGGTTGGACTCGAGCCTCCAACCTTTTGGCTAGCAGCTTAGGGTGTTAACCATTTTCACCACCTAAGGACTCCTTTGCTGACCAAGTGCCTGCCATCTTGGCCTTCTTCGTTCCTTGGATGGGTGATCATTTTTCTCACTGTAGGTCTTTGCACATGCTGTTCCCTCTGCCTCATGTGCCCTTCCCTCTCCCACTGCCCCTGGAAAACCTGTTTCAATCCAAGTGTCTCAGTTGAAACATCACTTTCCTTGTGAGGCATCCTCAGCCTGCCCCGCAGGTCACAGCATCAGTTCTAGAAGTACACTGCCTTCTCCGTCATTACCCTCCTCACACTTTGTCTGAAATCCAATCATTGATCACCGCCTTGCTTTTGACTGTAACATCCATGAGAGCAGGGATCGTGTCTGGCCCCTCACTGTGTCTCCCCAGATCCTGGCTCAGCAACAAGTTCAGCTGCTGCAGGCACATATGTCGAATCTGTGTAGCTGAGTTTGGACTTCCTTTGAGATGGAGGCAAGAGTTCTCTTGTGCACGGTCTGTAGATACTAAGGCAGCCATCTTCATCAGACTAAGCAACAAATATGGCCAGTTCTAACTCCTCCTATTTATCAAAGAGAAGATCAAGGCAAGAGGTTTCTTTCCTCTACTTACCACCAGACAACCCCTTATCTCAGAAAACAGGGGTCCTCTTGAGGAAGACATTGACCACAGAATTGAAGAACCCTTCAGCCCATATTAACTTTCCAACTCTTAGTGTGAAATTATCTAGAAATATTTATGGTCCACCTACTATGCAATAAACATGAAAAATGACTGGGATCCAGTTTTCCATTGGATAGTTAGAGAGGAATTGTTTGTGAATGGATAGTGCTTCCACTGTCATGGAATATTATGCAGTCCTATAGAAATGCGAAGACTGTAGAAACATGCAAAATATTTATGACTCTGACTTATGGTGACCACATGTGTGTCAGAGCAGAACTGTGATTTACGATGTTTTCAATAGCTGATATTTTGGAAGTAGATTGTCAGGTCTTTCTTTTGAAGTACCTCTGGGTGGACTTGAACCTCCAAACTTTTGGTTAGCAGCGGAGAGTGTTCACCATTTGCACCATCCAGGGATTCATAATCAGGTAAAGAGAACGCAATGTGATGGGAGACCCAGGGGACACTAGGACCCAGAGAGGCACCTAACTGTTAGGGGAAGGAGTCATGAATGGTGTCTTTGTTACCTAGTGCTGTCCTAACAGAAATCCAAAAGCGAGTGGCTTTAAAGAACAGGGATTTCTTTTCTCATAGTTCTGGAGGCTAAAATTCCAAATCAGGGTCTCAGCCATGTCGATTCCATCTGGGGGCATCTCTCTTAGTTTCTGGTGTCTGCTGGTGATGCTTGGCATTCCGTTGCTTATAGATGATCTTCACACGGTGTCTGTCTTCCCGTGTGTGTCTGTGTCTGTTCTGCCCTTTTAATAAGACACTTCCAAGTGGTTAGGAGTCCCTGAGTGGTGCAAACAGTTAATGCACTCGGTTGCTAACTGAAAACTCAGCTATTGAAAACCCTATGGAGTACAGTTCTACCCTGACACACATGGGGTTGCTAGGAGTCAGAGTTGACACAATGGCAACCGGTTTTATGAGTGATTAGGATTAGTACGGACTCTACACGGGTATTTCCAAAACCCCTATTTCCAGGGTCATACCCACAGGTACAGGGGCTGACTTGAACACATTTTTGGGGGAACACAGTTTAGTCCGTAATAGAAGCCTTCTGGAGGAGGTGACCTGTCACCTGACACTAGCCAGTTGGGGCAGATGTGAGTGAGGGGTGCACAGAGGCCTGGAGAGAAAGCATGGCACAGTTGAGAAACTGAAAATACTCCAGTACCTTTGGAACCTCGAGATAAAAAATGGGGGTGGGGTCAGGTGGAAGTAGGGCAGGAGTTGAGAGTCGAGATGGGAGAAGCTAGCAGGGACCAGACTCCAGAGCTTTGTAGACTGCAGTGTGGCCTTGAATGGGCACTAGGGAGCCATGGTGGGGTCTAAGCAGGGAAAGGATGTCATCTGCTTTGTTTAGCAGGATCCCTCTGGCATTGTGTAGGGGCAAGGGCTGAAACAGGGAGAGCAGGAAGGGGCCTGGTGCCGTCCTCTTGTAACCCAGGCTGGGGTGCATGAGAATACGGGGAAAGATCAGGCTGGGGGTGGGGAGTGGACACTGAGCTCTGTTTTGGCCCCCTAAGAGCCTGGGAAGCCTGTTGTTGCTGTCGTTAGTTGCCACCGAGTCTATTCCGACTCATGGTGAACCCATGTGTGCAGAGTAGAACTACGCTTCATAGGGTTTTCAAGGCTGTGACCTTTCGGAGACCTGGTGGTGCAATGGTTAAGCGTTTGGCTGCTAACCAAAAGGTCGGCACTTGGAATCCACCAGCCTCTCCTTGGAAACCCTATGGGGCAGTTCTACTCTGTCCTATAGGGTCGCTATGAGTCGAATCTACTTGATGGCAATGAGTTTGGTTTTGTTTTGTTTTTTAACGTTTAGAAAGCAGATCGCCAGGTCTGCTGGGTGGGTGCCTCTGAGTGGTTTTGAACTGCCAATCTTTCCGTTAGTAATTCAGCCCTTAACCATCTTTGCTACCCAAGGACTCCCTGGCAAGCTTGGGCCGCAGAAATCCCAGCCCCAAGCCCTCAGGGCTGGAAGGGGCTCGTCTAGCCTGTCTTCTTCCCTTCTCATTCCTTCAGCCCCAGGAAGCCTGGGTACAGAGCTGGCTTTGGAGATTCGTGTTTGGACCCGCACTTCCGCACCGCGTCTTGCCTGGTACCTGTGAAGTCCAGAGGCACGCCCACCGGGGTCCCCGCCCCTCTTCTAGACCACTCCCAGTTGCTGACTGGGCTGCTGCTTGTGGGGGTGTGGATGGGGTTTGGGCTTTTGGGATGGAGTGCCCAAGCTTGTGCCTGTGGGTCTCTCCCAGAGAAGCGAGAAAGCAGGGCTGGAAAGGGGGACTGGTATTTCCTTTTCTATTCTTTCCCCTTGCGCTTTAGGGGCAGTCTTGCCACCTCTGTCCCCAGTCTAAGTGTCCTCTTCGGGAACTCAGAATAGCCTGGCTTCAAGCTGGCTTGGAAAGCCATCAGGGAATACTTGGAGGCTGTATGCGCAGAGTGGCCTGACGGGCCCCCAAAGCTCCCTGAGGCCCCCACCGCCTCCTGGGCCCCCAGAGCGTCCCCTCCCGCCTGACCCCCCGGGATGCCCTCGGAATGCGCCACTGGCAGAGAAAGGGATAAGTCAGGGCGCAGTCTCCCGCCCCGCCCGCCCGCAGTCTGAGCTCACCGTGTGAGTGTGGGGCCCCCGGGGCTTGTCCGCCATGCCCGCAGTGCACCCCCAGCCGCCGCCAAGACAGGCTAGTGCGCGCCCTGTGTAGCCTTCCTGGAAGAGATGCCCCAAGCCCATTGAGGGTGGGGAGAAGGGCTTGGAGTAATCAGAGGGTTGGGGTGGATTTTGGAACCCTGAGAACTATGTTTGAGGTGAGCAGGACCCCGAGGGAGGCGTCTCATTCCAGAATCCCGCTCCCAGGCTCGGCCTTGCGCTCCCAGCCTGGGTGCAGCTTCGTGGTAACCGCGGGTCTTAGGGTGACTGTTGTGTGAGAGGGACACCGGCGTTTACCCATTATCTAGGGGGTGTCTCCTGTGCCTAGCTGTGAGTGTGCGTTTCTGTGTGCGCCTACGTGTGTGTATAAACCTGGGACACGCTGTAGGTGTGTGTACCATCCCCTGCTTGGGGTCTTTGGGTCTGTGCATGTCTCCAAACTCGGGCCATGGACATGGTGCCCACGTGTGTGGATTTGCTCTAAGTAACAGAGCCTACAGCCTCTGCGTGGGTGGGAAGAGGCAGGGGCTGAATGTACGTGGAGGTGTGTGGGGTACATGTCTGCGCGAGAGAGACCCAGTGGGCTCCCGTGTCCCAGTGTGTGGATGAATGAGGCCACCCACACCTGAGCAGAGCGTACCTAAGTTGCCTCCCCCTCTGGTCTCAAACACACCTGGGCTGATGCTCAGTGGTTGCCCTGAGTCCACGGCCCCCCATTCAGACTCGGAACATGTACACACCGATGCAGAGACCCCATGCATGGAGATGGCACACACACCTGTAGTTTGCTGCAGGCCCATGCACACCTATGGATTACAACCGAGCAGAGGTGGTGATGTGGTTTCTCCTGCTCCTGGATCGCCCTGGCGGCCCTGAGACCTCTCCTCACCTTCCTGTGGAGAGGCTGGTGTGTAGACACAGGGGAGACAAGGTAGAAGCAGAGGGGGGCTGAGGAAGCCCCATTTTGCCTCTTTTTAAAATTGAAGTAAAATTCAGATAACATAGAACTAGCCATTTTAAAGTGTACAATTCAGTGACATTTTCTCCATCACAACGTTGTACAGCCATCACCGCTATCTAGTTTCAGAACATTTTCAACCCCCCAAAAGGAAACCTGTGCCCTTTCCCATCTCCCTCAAGCCACAAACCAAACCCAAACCTGTTGTCGGAGGGTCTATTCTGACTCATGACGACCTCTTGTGTTACAGAGCAGAATTGCTCCATAAGATTTTCTTGGCTGTAATCTTTAGGGAAGTAGATTGCCAGGTCTTTCTTCCGTGGCATCACTGAGTGGGTTCAAAACACCAACCTTTTGGTTAGCAGCTGAGTATAAACTGTTTGCACCACCTAGAGACCTCCCCCAAGCCATGTTATTTGTTGTTAGGTGTTGTCAAGTTGGTTCTGACTCATAGAGACCCTATGTATAACAGAACGAGATGTTGCCCAGTCCTGCGCCATCCTCACAATTGTTGTTATGTTTGAGCCCATTGTTGCAGCCACCGTGTCAATTTATCTCATTGAGGGTCTTCCTCTTTTTCTCTGACTTCTGACCCTCTGCTTTACCAAGCATGATGACCTTCTCCAGTGATTGGTCCCTCGGCATAGCATGTAAGCAAGAGGAAATGTCACCATCCTTCTAGAAGCATTTTGGTTGTACTTCCTCCAAGACTGATTTGTTTGTTCTTCTGGCAGTCCATGGTATATTCAGTATTCTTTGCCAACACTATCGACATAGACAACTGCTAATCTGCTTTCTGTCTGAATGGGTTGGCCTATTCTGGACATTTCGCATAAGTGGGATTATGCACTATGTGGCCTTTTGTGTCTGGCTTCTCTCACTCAGCATAATGTTTCCAAGCTTCATCCATGTAGTAGCATGGGTCAGTGCTTCGTTCCTTTTTATGGCTGAATAATATTCCATTGTATGGATGGACCACATTGTGTGTATTCACTCACCAACTGATCCAGCTTGCATTTTAAAAGATTTTTTATTTTTCATCAAGCCGGCTTGCAGGCTAGAGAGAAAGAGAGAGAGACAGAGAGCAGAGAGAAAGGCTCCTAGTGGACCCAGTGCCTGGAACAAGAGCTGCCTTCACTGGGAGCTGGGGCAGAGGTGACTGTGGTCCCTCAGGGAAGGGGACGGGGGAACTGATGGCTGAAAGCCTTGGTTCCTCCACCAAGAAGGAGAGCAGAGAAAGAGGGTGGAGGAGGGTGGAGGAGAGAGTCAGAGTTCAGAGAATGACAACAGGAAGTGGCCAGGGATAGAAGGCCCAGCTGGGGTGGGGGAATGTGACTCCATAGTAATGCCAATCACTGTCACCTTATTGTGGGGGATGCCCACAGGTTAGAACCAGCACCAACAACGATAATAATGGCTAAGTACTTAACGTGCATCACCTCATTTAAGTGCTGCAATAGCCCTGTGAGATAAAGATTGCTGTTGCTAGCTGTCATCGAGTTGGCCCCAACTCATGGTGACCCTGTGCACAACAGATCGAAACACTGCCCAGTCCTGCACCATCCCCATGATAAGTTGTGGACTGGACCAGTGTGATCCATAGCGTTTTTATTGGCCGACATCTAGAATAGATCCCCAGGCCTTTCTTCCTAGTCCATCTTAGTCTGGAAGCTCCACTGAAACCTGTTCATCATCACAGCAACACGCAAGCCTCCACTGACAGATGGGTACTGGCTGCACATGAGGTGCATTGGCCAGGATCCGGGTGTCTCATATAGAAAGTGAGAATTCTACCCTTGAACCACCACTGCACCTTTGAGATAAGGATTTTTATCCCATTTTCCAGATGGGCAATGAGGCTCAGAGAGGTGAAGCAACCTGCCCCAGGTCACACAGCTAGTAAGTGGTGGTGTAGAGAATTTACAGAGTCTATGCCCTTTCCAGGTCCCTGGGTGGTGTAAATGGTTGGCACTCTGCTGCTAACCAAAAGGTTGGAGGTTTGAACCCATCAGCCGCTCCACAGGAGAAAGATGTGGCAGTCTACTTCCATAAAGATTTATAGCTTTGGAAACCCTATGGGGCAGTTATACTCTGTTCTATAGGGTCCCTATGAGTCAGAATTGACTTGAAGGTAGTGGGTTTTTTTTTGGTTTGGACTAACCAAAAGGCTGGTGGTTCAAACCCACCCAATGGTTCCAAGGGAGAAAGACCTGGAGATTTGCTTCCATAAAGATTACAGCCAAGAAAAACCTCTGGGGCAGTTCTTCTCTGTAACACTTAAGGTAGCCATGAGTTGGGCTTGACTCAACAGCAATGGGTATTGATTTTGGATTTAGTGCCCTTTCCATGTCACAGGCAAGAGGCGCCTTCCAGCTGAAGATAGCCATTAGGGAGTAGCTTGGCCTTAAAATTCAGACATGATTTGGACTCATGGAGATGGGGAGCAACATAGAGGGGACAGCATGAACAAAGGCTAGCTGGCACAGTATAATAATAGTGATAGTAAATAGAGTAGTCATAATAATTATTGTATTGGGCAAATCTGTGGCAAAAAGATCTCTTTAAAATCTTAAAAAGCAAAAATGTCACTTTGATGACTAAGGTGTGCCTCCCAATCCATGGTATTTTCAACCACTTCATATACACATGAAAACTATACAAAGAAGAATTGATGTATTTGAATTGTGGTGTTGGTGAAGAATATTGAATATATCATGGACTGGCAGAAGAACAAGCAAATCTATCCTGGAGGAAGCACACCCAGAATGCTCCTTAGAAGCGAGGGTGGCGAGACTTCCCCTCGCTTACCTTGGACATATCATTAAGAAGGACTAATCGCTGGAGAAGGACATCATGCTTGGCAAAGTAGAGGGTCAGTGAAAAAGAAGGAGACCCTCGATGAAATGGATTGACACAGTGGCTGCAACAATGAGCTCAAACATACCAACAACTGTGAGGTTGGCACAGGGACCTGGTAATATTTCATTCTGTTATACATAAAGTCGCCATGAGTTGGAGCTGACTTGACATCATCTAACAACAACAGCAGCAATAAATATTATGGGTTTAATATTTATTCAGTTCTTACTATGTGCCAGGACCTGTGCTAAGCACTGTACATGCATGATCTTATTGAAACCTCAACACAGCTCTGAGAAATAGATAAACCAACACAAAGAAAGCCAGTTGCCATTGAATTGATTACAACTCATGGTGACCCCATGTGTGTCAGACTAGAACTGTGCTCCACAGGGTTTTCAATGGCTGTGACTTTCAGAAGTAGATCTCCAGGCTTTTCTTCCAAGGTGTCTCTGGATGGATTCAAACTGCCAACATTTTGTTTAGTAGCCAAGTGCTTAACTGTGCTACCCAGGGACTCCTGTGAAGTAGAGACCATTATTATTAATGGCATTTGCAGATAGGATAACCTTAGCTTGGAGATAAGAAAGAATCCCTCCAGGAACTTCTCCCAGGGAGGGCTCACTGGAGACCCTATTTTCCTAACTACTGGAATTCCTTTGCTTTCAGCCAAGTGAGGCTGCCACGCTGATGCAGAACCATAGTGCCGTGTCTGAGTTTGTCCTCATGGGCTTCTCCACCTCCCCCCACCTTCGGCTGATGTTCGTCCCGCTGTTCTTGCTGATGTACCTGTTCACGCTGCTGGGGAACCTGTTCATCATGGCCACCATCTGGAGAGAGCGCAGTCTCCACACGCCCATGTACCTCTTCCTGTGTGCCCTCTCCATCTCTGAGATCCTGTATACCTTCGCCATCATCCCACGTATGCTGACTGACCTGCTCTCTACCCACCACACCATCGCCCTCGTGGCCTGTGCCAGCCAGATGTTCTTCTCTTTCACGTTTGGTTTCACCCACTCCTTCCTGCTCACCGTTATGGGCTATGACCGCTATGTGGCCATCTGCCATCCCCTACGCTACAACGTCCTCATGAGCCCCCAGGGCTGTACCTGCCTGGTGGTCTTGTCCTCAGCTGGGGGCTCCGTCATAGGGATGGTGGTGACAGTGGCCATTTTCAACCTCACTTTCTGTGGACCTAATGAGGTCCACCATTTTTTATGTCATGTGCCACCACTATTGAAGTTGGCCTGTGGAGATAATGTTCCAGCTGTGGCCATGGGTGTTGGCTTGGTGTGTATTACAGCCCTACTGGGTTGCTTTCTCCTCATCCTCCTCTCCTATGCCTTCATTGTGGCTGCCATCTTGAAAATCCCCTCTGCTGAGGGTAGGCACAAAGCCTTCTCCACCTGCGCATCCCACCTTATTGTGGTCGTTGTGCACTATGGCTTCGCCTCTGTTATTTACCTCAAGCCTAAGGGTCTCCACTCAGAGGAAGGTGACACCCTGATGGCCACCACCTACACGGTCCTCACACCTTTCATCAGCCCTATTATCTTCAGCCTTAGGAACAAGGAACTGAAGAATGCCATGAACAAGAACGTCCTCAGCAAACTCTATCCTTCTAGAACTTGAACATCCAGTGTGGAGATGGTGGTGGAATATGATAATAGGAGGACCATCCTCTCATCTGTATAATGGCATTAATAATGCCTACCTTGAAAAATTGGAGTCCCTGGGTAGTGCAAATCGTTAATGTGGTTGGCTGCTAACTGAAAGGCTGGAGGTTCGAGTCCACCCAGAAGCACCTAGGAAGAAAGGCCTGGTGATTTACTTCCAAAAATCAGCCATCGAAAGCCCTAATACGTTCTACACTGACACGCTTGGGGTCACCATGCATTGGAATCGACTTGACAACTAGTGGTTACAGGTACCCTGAGAGATTGGTGTAAGGATTTGTGTATGGGACAACATCCATCACATAGCTGGTACTCCATGAATGTTAGAATTTTTTTCTTCTTCTTCTCTTGGTTTTGTGGGAGGTTTATTGAGATAGAATCCACATACCATACAATTCACTCATTCAAAGTATACAATTCAATGGTTTCAACCACACCACAATCAATTTTAGAACATTTTCATCACCCAAAAAAGAAACTCTATACCCATTAGCAGCGAGTCTTCGTTTCCTCTCAGTTCCCCTATTATGGATTGAATTGTGTCCTCCAAAAATATATGTTGTAAATCCTAACTTCTGTGGCTGTGGTTATAATCCCATTTGTGAATAGGTTATCTTTGTTATGTTAATGACACAGGATTAGTGTAGGGTGTGTCTTAAATCAATTTCTTTTGAGATATAAAAGAGATTAAACAAGCAAGCAAAAGGAGCAGAGATAGGGGAGAGAGATGCCAAGCCACATGAAGATGACCCAGGAGCAGAAGCTCAAAGACACAAGGACCTTCTTCCTGAGCCTACAGAGATAGAAAGCCTTCCCCTAGAGCTGGCACTCTGAATTCAGATTTCTAGCCTCCTAAACTGTGAGCAAATAAATTTCTGTTTGTTAAAGCCACTCACTTGTGATATTTCTGTTATAGCAGCACTAGATCTCTAAGACACCCTCCTTCCTGGCCCTAGGGAACAACCAATTTACTTTCTGTGTCTATGAATTTGCCAGTTCTGGACACTTCACACAAATGTTATTGTTGTTAGCTGCCCCTGTTGTTAGTTGGCCCCTAACTCGTGGAGACTCCATGCACAATGGAAGGAAACCTCCCTGGTCCTACACTATCCCCATGATCAGTTGCAGATTGGGCCATTGTGATCCACAGGGTTTCATTGGCTGATTTTCAGAAATAGATTGACAGGTTTTTATTCTTAGTCTGGAAGCTCTGCTGATCCTGTTCAGCATCATAGCAACACGCAACCCTCCACTGACACATTGGTGGTGCCTATGTATGAGATGCGTTGCCAGGAATTGAACCTAGGACTCCTGCAAAGAAGGCAAGTATTCTGCCTCTGAACCACCACTACCCCGTCACATAAATAGAATCATGCAATATGTGACTTTTTGTAACTGGCTTATTCACTTAGCATAATCTCCTTTGAGGTTCACCCATGTAATATCATGTATCAGTACTTCATTCATTTGCATTGCTGAGAAAAATTGTGTTGTATGAATATACTACATTTTTATTTACCCATTCATCAGTTGATGGACAGTTTTTAGTTATTATAAACAATGCTTCTATAAACATTTAGATAAAGTTTTTGTGTGGGCATGTTATTATTTCTCTTGGGTATATACCTAGGAGTACTACTGTGTGTTGCTGTGATACTGGAAGCTATGCTACCAGTATTTCAAATACCAGCAGGGTCACCCTTGGTGGACAAGTTTCAGCAGAGCTTCCAGATTAAGAGAGACTAGGAAGAAGGACCTGGCAGTCTACTTATGAAAAAATTGGCTAGAGAAAATCTTATGAATAGCACCAGAACGTTGTCTGATATAGTGCCACAAGATGAGCCCCTCAGCTTGGAAGGCAGTCAAAAGACAACTGAGGAAGAGCTTCCTCCTCAAAATAGAGTCAACCTGAGGGCGGGGCTAAGATGGCAGAGTAGCCAGATGCTTCCGGTGGACCCTCTTACAACAAAGACCCAAAAAAACAAGTGATTCTATTATATATGGCAATCTGGGAGCCCTGAACATCAAAGGCAGAGTTGAGGAACTAGGCCGAGTGGCAGGGGGAGGGAAAGACGGTTCAGAAGCAGCGAGGAGTTGCCAGACCTGACCTAGCAAGAGCCTGAGCCCTTCAGGCCTGATCAGCTTGGAAGTGAGCGTCAAGGCAGGCAA
The DNA here is from genome assembly GCF_000243295.1 of Trichechus manatus latirostris. NCBI lineage: Eukaryota > Metazoa > Chordata > Mammalia > Sirenia > Trichechidae > Trichechus > Trichechus manatus. Next base: position 7,150,592 of record NW_004444058.1, read on the forward strand.
GCATCAGTCCTCGGGAGGTGAATTCCGCACAGGGAGAGACCCAGCCACTGAGAGTCTACTCAGCCACCCGGAACCAGTTAGAAGCAGCCCTAGATTGGTGAAGGATAAGTACTTGCGTACGGCCTACCCTGCAGATCAAAAATATCCCCCTTAGGGAAAAACCTCTCTTCCATTTACCTCCCCACTCCCTGCTCTGTACTGGGTCCTGGACCAGCTTCAACAATTGCCAAGTCGCCTGGGCCGGAAGTAGGATCCGTCACACAATCAGAGCCATTCTCCTTGCTTTGGAGAGTGAATAAATTAACAAACAGGAGAAAAATAAACTGCCAGCTCCCCTAAGCCAGGAACCAGGGTAGGCACAACTCCTTTGCCTAGGCACAGGCATAAGGGATTCCATGGACTTTGAGTGCCTTTCCCCCTGCATAGACTTGTGTGGACCCATCTCAACAGCATAGGCCCTCATTACTGCAGTATAACAAGGTATATACTGGAACTCTAACTTCAACTGTTTCAGCTGTGAAGTGGCAGGTCCTTGACATTTGACATTGCTCTGCCCATTAAGCAGCATCTTCACCTACCCACTTCAGGGGTGTGAGGACTGGTGGCACCACCCATGCCACCTAGCCACCTGCTATAGGGGCTCATGAATAAGAGATGCCCCCCAGTCCTTACAGCCAACAGTATTAGGTGCTCATAGTCCAGCTGCAAAACCCACCCATATATGTGCTCTAGGGAACAGGGACATGCATTCCTCCTGGACACTTGGGTGGCTGTCAGCCCCCTGCCTTGATCAGAGTGTGTCCCCCTGCTGCAGCCAGATGCCTATGCCTACACCAATCACCCATGCCTGTCTAAGTGAAAGCCTACACCACACACTTTGTACTGTCTACCTGGGCACCTGAGCTGAATCCATACAGGAGGAGTGGGCATACTCTTCAACTTACATACCTAGTAACAGATCTAAACACCTGGTGACAGGACATTAGAGCTTCAAAGTTGCCAATAATCAAACTAGCTCTTATGAGCAGCCTATTTGGGCATATCAAGATGAAACAAGAAGCTAGGACACAGTAAGCAAACATAAAATAAATAAATATAATAACTTATTGATGGCTCAGAGACAACAGTCAATATCAAATCACATAAAGATACAATCCAAGATGGCTTCAGCAAGTTCCCAAAATAATCTAGAAATTTTCCAGGGTAGGAAAATTTCTTGGAATTAC
>NW_004444058.1:7159159-7165654 GCF_000243295.1 Trichechus manatus latirostris
TGAAGTACAATGCTGTCAGTGCTGGGATAATATCAATATGCCTACTAGGAAGACCAGTTAATATGAATATTATTCAAATTTACTCACAAACCACTAAGGCCAAAGATGAAGAAATTGAAGATTTTTACCAATTTCTGCAGTCTGAAATTGATCAAACATGCAATCAGGATGCATTGATAATTACTGGTGATTGGGATTCGAAAGTTGGAAACAAAGAAGAAGGATTAGTAGTTGGAAAATACGATCTTGGTGATAGAAATGATGCCAGAGATCGAATGATAGAATTTTGCAAGACCAACGATTTCTTCATTGCAAATACCCTTTCTCAACAACATAAATGGCAACTCTTCACATGGACCTCGCAGGATGGAATACAAGGGAATCAAATAGACTATATCTGTGTAAAGAGACAATGGGGAAGCTCAATATCATCAGTTAGAACAAGGCCAGGGGCCGACCTTGGAGCAGACCATCAGTTGCTCATATGGAAGTTCAAGTTGAAGCTGAATATAATTAGAACAAATCCACTAGAGCCAGAGTACGACCTTGAGTATATTCCACCTGAATTTAGAGACCATCTCAAGAATAGATTCGACACATTCAACACTAATGACCGAAGGAAGACCAGACGAACTGTGGAATGACATCAAGGACGTCATACATGAAGAAAGCAAGAGGTCATTAAAAAGACAGGAAAGAAAGAAAAGACCAAAATGGATGTCAGAAGAGACTCTGAAATTTGCTTTTGTATGTCGAGAAGCTAAAGCACATGGAAGAAATGATGAAGTAGAAGAGCTGAACAGAAGATTTCAAAGGATGGCTCGAGAATACAAAGTAAAGCATTATAATGACATGTGAAAAGACTAGAGTTAGAAAACCAAAGGAAAAACACACTCGGCATTTCTCAAGCTGAAAGAACTGAAGAAAAAATTCAAGCCTCGAGTTACAATATTGAGGGGCTCTGCAGGCAAAATACTGAACGGCACAGGGAGTATCAAAAGAAGATGGAAGGAATACACAGAGTCACTCTACCAGAAAGAATTGGTTGACATTCTGTCATTTCAGGAGGTGACGTATGATCAAGAACCAATAGTACTGAAGGAAGAAGTCCAAGCTGCAATGAAGACATTGGCGAAAAACAAGGCTCCAGGACTTGATGGAATACCAATTGAGATGTTTCAACAGAGGAATGTAGCGCTGGAGGCACTCACTTGTCTATGCCAAGAAATTTGGAAGACAGCTACCTGGCCAACAGACTGGAACAGATCCATATTTTTGCCTATTCCAAAGAAAGGTTGTCCAACGGAATGTGGAAATTATCAAACAATATCATTAATATCACATGCAAGTACAACTTTGCTGAAGATCATTCAAAAGCAGTTGCAGCAGTACATCGACAGGGAACTGCCAGTAATTCAAGGTGGATTCCGAAGAGGATGTGGAACAAGGGATATCACTGCTGATGTCAGATGGATCCTGGCTGAAAGCAGAAAACACCGGAAAGATGTTTACCTGTGTTTTATTGACTATGCTAGGACATTTGACTGTGTGGATCATAACAAATTATGGATAACATTGCTAAGAATGGGCATTCCAGAACACTTAATTGTGTTCATGAGGAACCTGTATGTAGATCAATAGGCCGTCATCCCAACAGAACAAGGGATACTGTGTGGTTTAAAGTTAGGAAAGGTGTGCATCAGGATTGTATCCTTTCACCATATTTATTCAATCTGTATGCTGAGAAAATAATCCGAGAAGGTGGACTATATGAAGAAGAACAGGGCATCAGGATTGGTGGAAGACTCATTAACAACCTGTGTTATGCAGCTTACATAACCTTCCTTGCTGAAATTGAAGGGGACTTGAAGCACTTTCTGTTGAAGACCACAGACTACAGCCTTCAGAATACACATATATGCACATATATCACACATATGTACACGCACATATATAATGTATATATATATTATGAATATATATATACTTCACTGCTTTTGCTTTTCTAGAGAACTGAGTCTAAGACAGTTGCCATCAAGTCACCTCCGACTCATGGCGGCCTTATGACATCATTCACGGGTCCTGTGGCATTTTCACAATTGTCAATATGTTTGAGCTCATTGTTGCAGCTATTGTTTCAATCCATTGCTTTGAGGGTTTCTCTCATTTTCGATGACCCTTGTCTTTACCAAACACGATGTCCTTTTTTAGGGATTGGTCTTTCCTGATGATGTGTCCAAAGTAGGCAAGATGAAGTGTCGCCATCCTCACTTCTAAGGAACATTCTGGTGGTACTCCCTCCCAGGTTGATTTGTGTATTCTTCTGGCAGTCCACCATATATTCAAAATTCTTCATGAACACCACAATTCAAATGCGTCAATTCTCTTTCTATTTTTGTGTCTTTAAGGTTGGCTTGATTGTCCACGAATATTCATTGCAGTGCTATTCATAATAGCCAAAGAGCAGAAACAGTCCAAATGTCCATAAGCTGATGAATGGGTAAACAAAAGGTGGTACATCCGTACAATGGAATATTATTTGACAATATGAAGGAATGAAGCACTGATCCATGCAACAAAGTGGATGAACCTTAAAGACATTATGCTAAGTGAAAGAGGCTAGTCACAAAGGACCACAGAGTATATGATTCCGTTTATATGAAATGTCCAGAACAGGCAAATGCATAGAGACAGAAAGTAGATTACTTGTTGCCTAGGGCTGGGGGAAGGGGAAATGTGGTTTCCGTGTGGGGTGATGAGAGTAATTGTGATGATGGTTGTACAAGTCTGTGAGTTTTCTAAAAACCAACGATTTATCCACTGTTGAGAAATATAATTAAAAACAAAATCTACATCCAACCCAGAAAACATCACCACAAAAATAGAAGTGAAAGAAATGCTTTATGACTGAACAAGCAACATACCAGAATGTGCTGCATCAGGGGCAATCTGCTGAAGAGAGTGCAAAGGCAGACAGCAATCTGACTTTTTAAGTAGTGGCTACAACACATCACATTTAACTGTTCAAGATAAAATTGCTGATTTTCTAGTACTTTTAAGGCCAGACGTAGATTTGCAATTTCAGGTTAAATCCCTTCCAGAAAACTGTAGGATAAGGGAGGATGACCTGAAGTTACACTTTAAAGATGTGGCTACCAGGTCCTGAGTTAACATCTTAGATTTACGTACAGACAAAGAATTTACAGTTCGTAGAGACAAAGAATTTACAATGACAAGTTATTTAAAGGGAATTCTGAAAGAACAGGGGAAGGGAGGAGTCTCTTCCCTTATTTTCAACCAAAAAACAAAAACAAAAAACCAAACCACTTGGTGTCTAGTCGATTCTGACTCATGATGATCCCATGTTTGTTAGAACAGAACTGTGCTCCACAGGGTTTTCAGTGGCTGATTTTTAGGAAGTAGATTGCCAGGGATTTCTTCCAAGGTGCCTCTGTGTGAACTAGAACTTCCCACCTTTAAGTTGGCAGCTGAGCACTTAATCGTTTGTGCCATCCAGTGACCTAATCTGCCTTGTTGTTGTTAGTTGCTGTCAATTCCAGCTCATAGCTACCCCATGTTACAGAGCAGAACTGTGCTTCATAGGGTTTTCAAGGCCGTGCCCCTAGGCCATTGCCATTTCATCCCTGATCCTGTGGCCCTTGGCCCTTCCCTTTCTGGTACTCAGAGGCATCAATCAAGGATGAGTCCATGGAACCCAATTTTCTTTTGTGGACAGAGTATGTGATCTCTCTCAACTCCTTTTCAGATGTCTACTGAGCTGGGGAAACAAACTAGGAGAGAACATCTAAAGGTCAAGTTCTGTTTCCCCAAATGTCTTAACCCAGAGCAGTTTAGACCTACGTGGAGCTTGGGTGGAAGGGATGCAGGACTCCTTCAGTCCAGACTGGAATTTACCTCCCAACCAGCCAGCTACCTTAGCATTTTTCCCGGTGTCATTCTGGCACCCTGAGTGGTCATTTTAAGGAGGTCCTCAAACTCCTTCCAATCTATCCCCAGCCTGTTTCCAGCCTCTCCTCTCTGCATGCTCAGCTCACCTCCATGCCTTTGCTCAAACCATTCTCTCTATAAGGAATGTGTAAGGACACATACAAATTGAAAATAAAAGGTTTTCATTCTCCTTGTTGTCATAGACCTCAAGCCATGGATTCTGCTTAAAGTAAAAGCAAAGAGTTTTATTCAAAAGAATCACAAATAGGGAAAACACAGAGTTGAGGATGTTCTCAACAGTGTTCTGCTGTCTCTATCTGTTATTGTTGTTGCTAGGTGCCGTTGAGTGGGTTCCAACTCATAGCAACGCTATGAACAACAAAACAAAATGCTGCCCAGTCCTGTGCCATCTTCATAATCGTTGCTATGTTTGAGCCATAGTTGCAGCCACTGTGTCAATCCATCTCATTGAGGGTCTTCCTCTTTTTCACTGACCCTCTACTTTATGAAGTATGATGCCCTTCTCCAGTGACTGGTCCCTCCTGATAATATGTCCAAAGTATATGAGACAAAGTCTCCCCATCCTCTCTTCTAAGGAGCATTCTGGCTGTACTTCTTCCAAGACAGATTTGTTCATTCTTCTGGCAGTCCAGTTCAATATTCTTTACCAACACCATAATTCAAAGATATCAATTCTTCTTCGGTCTTCCTTATTCATTGTCCAGCTTTTGCATGCATGTGAGACGATTGAAAACACCATGGCTTGGGTCTGGTGCGCCTTAGTCCTTAAAGTGACAGCTTTCCTTTTTAACACTTTAATGAGGTCTTTTGCAGCATATTCGCCCAGTGCAGTGCAATGCAATGCAATGCAATGTCTCCATCTAGTTAGAGGTTTTTATACATAGAGAAACAAAGGAAAGGTAGGGGGTTAATGATTGTAGATTATCTTCACTTTGAAGTCCTTTGAAATGTAAAGGTCATCCACCTGGTCAGGGAGGAGTGAGCTAGCTGGTGTCGTTATTCTTCATGGTGGAATCGTAGCCAGCTATTCATGATTGTAGTCAGTTCTGGGAGCAAACTGTTTACGTATTCTTCTCAAATGGTTTACATCCTGACTGGTTTGGTTACTTATGAACATATTCTTCCTGAGAACAATGGTTTACGTCTTGACATACTCCTCCTAAATGATACTACATCCTGATCTTTTGTTTCCTGGGGATGCATATTGGCCCCATCATTCTATTTGCTGAGCGTGGTTAAGTTCTCTCATTCTTTTCTAAAAGTTACTTATCTATTGGTTTCAGCGAAGCACAGTAGAAACAGAAATGACAGGCTGTAGTTTTGAAGTAGAATCTATTCTAAAAATCAAAGTAGAGTCTGACTTTGGACAAGAACATTTTTTGTTGTTAGGTGCTGTCGAGTCAGTTCCAACTCATAGCTACACTACCTACAACAGAACGAAACACTGCCCAGACCCACTCCATCCTCACAATCATTTCTATGTTTGAGCCAATTGTTGAAGCTATTGTGTCAGTCTATCTTGTTGAGGGTCTTCCTCTTGTTTGCTGACCCTCTACCTTACCAAGCATGATGTCCTTCTCCAGGGACTGGTCCCTCCTGATAACATGAGGCAAAATCTTGCCACCTGTGCTTCCAAGGAGCACTCTTCCAAGAAGGCTGCACTTCTTCCAAGACAGAATTGTTCGTTCTTCTGGTAGTCCATGGTATATTTAATATTATTTGCCAACACCCTAATTCAAAGGCATCAATTCTTCAGTCTTCCTTGTTCATAGTCAAGCTTTTGCATACATATGTGGTGATTGAGAATATTATGGCTTGGTCAGGTGCACCTTAGTCCTTGAAATGACATCATTGTTTTCAACACTTTAAAGACGTCTTTTTGAGCAGATTTGCCCAGTGCGATACATTGTTTGATCTCTTGACTGCTGCTTGCGTGGATATTGACTGTGGATCCAAGTAAAATGAAATCCTTGACAACTTCAATCTTTTCTCCATTTGTCATGATGTTGCTTATTGGTCCAATTGTGAGGGCTTTTGTTTTCTTTATGTTGAGGTGCAATCCATACTGAAGGCTGCAGTCTTTGATCTTCATCAGTAAATGCTTCAAGTCCTCTTCACTTCCAGCAAGCAAGGTTGTGTCATCTGCATATTGCAGTTTGTTAATGAGTCTTCCACCAATTCTGGTGCAGCATCTTCTTTATATAGTCCAGTTTCTCAGATTATTTGCTCAGCATACAGATTGAATATGTATAGCAAAAGGATACAACCATTACACATACCTTACCTGATTTTACACCATACAGTATTCTCTTGTTCTATTTGAACTCATGCCTGTAAGTCTATGTACAGTTTCCTCATGAGCACAATTAAGTGTTTTGAAATTTCCATTCTTTTCAATGTTATCCATAACTTGTTATGATACACACCATCAAATGCCTTTGCATAGTCAATAAAACACAGGCAAACATCTTTCTGGTATTCTTGCTTTCAGCCAAGATCCACCTGATATCAGCAATGATATCCCTG
>NW_004444058.1:7167723-7168522 GCF_000243295.1 Trichechus manatus latirostris
ACAAATATGGGTCTCTTCCAGTCGGTTGGCCAGGTAGCTGTCTTCCAAATTTCTTGGCATAGATGATTGAGTGTTTCCAGCATTGCATTCGTTTGTTGAAACATCCAATTGGTATTCTGTCAATTCCTGAAGCCTTATTTTTCACAAATGCCTTCAGTGCATCTTGGACTTCTTCCTTTAATATCATTCGTTCTTGATCATATGCTACCTCCTGAAATCATTGAACATCAGAGATAGAAAGTGCAAAAGCTCAGGGTGCCAGAGACAGGGTGCACTCAGGGACAGTGGTATGTCAGGGTGAACCCTAGAGTGGTGAAGTTGGGTAGGGGGTTTCTGTAATATGAAGGCAGAGAGGTGAGAAGGGCAAGAGTATGCAAGACTACAAAGGCTACTTGAAGAGTTTGTTCCAAGGGCAATAAAACCAAACCAAACCTGTTGCTATTGTTAAAGAGAAAAATTAGGAACACAGACATCTTACTTTGCTTTTAAAGTTTTCTTAACCACGAAACCAAATATTTGCTGTAATGAAATTCCTAACAAAAAATTAATCCTGCCAGTGGCTTTTCTTTCACCCAAAGTTGCTAATCTTTTCTTTCCTATTCCAAACTAGGCTTACTCAATTTTATTTCAAAGGTGTGGCTGCAGGTGCGGGGAGGGCCAAAGACCACCTTGTGACCTGATATCAGTTGCTCTCAGTAACAATCAATCACGTTAAGATTAGTCAGTGGTTGATCTCCTAGTCTTCTCCATTCTCTTTTCTTTATAAGCCTCATGGTGACTGGTTTACTTTCAGTCATTT
>NW_004444058.1:7169407-7206332 GCF_000243295.1 Trichechus manatus latirostris
TTGCGTTGGCTCAGTTTTGGAAGTCTATGGCTAGGCCTTTCTTCCTAGTCCATCTTAGTCTGGAAGCGTCACTGAAACCTACTGAGTAACACTCAAGCCTCCACTGTCAGATGGGTGGTGGCTGCACATGAGGTGCACTGGCCAGGAATCAAACCCAGGTCTCCCAATGGAAGGAGAGAATTCCATCACTGGACCACAGTTTTCCAAAGTGGTTGACCATGTACACTCCCACCAGTAGGTGTTGACTTTAAGCAGTAAGCAGCTTGCTCAGAGAGCCCTGGTGATGCAGTGGTTAAGCATTTGGCTGTTAACCAGAAAGCTGGCAGTTCAAATGCACTAGCCGCTCCTTGGAAACCCTGTGGGGCAGTTCTCGACTCGACTGCAATGGGTTTGGTTTTTAGCTTGCTCACATTCCTGTTTGTAGGGGATTCTCTCTGGCAGCTGTGAGGAGAACAGGCCATAGGGGGCAGGAGTGGCCTGGGGAGATGCAGGAAGAGGGTACAATCAGGGGGAGACATGAGGGCTGCCTGGACTAGGTTGAGTGGCCGGATTTGAGACTGATTTCAGAGGTGGGATGAACAGTGTTGACGATTGGGCAGTGAGAGTGGGAGACACACCACTGACACCAGACTATCTGGCTTGGATGATCAGGACAATGGGAATAGGGTAGGACTTGACTTAGAAGGGAGGTGGGGCTATCTAACTTGGCCAGAAGACACTGAACACTTATCAAACCTGTTTAAAAATAATCAAAGGACAAGTAAAGTATATGGTTATTCCGTATGCATACAGGGAGACCATTTTGTTTGTAAAAAAACAAATGACTCAATACCAACTAGTTACAATGAGGTTTTTAAGGAAAAGTGTAGGAAACAGAGTAAAAAAATTAACCATGGCTGATCTCAACCAGATTGAAATCATAACCCCCTTTCTGAGATCAGCCAACATCACCTTATTAGGTGGTCCCTGTGACCCCAATCATTTGCACAAATCCTCGATGTAGTCTGGAGGTTTTAAAATATTAAAAAACAAACTCACTGCCATCAAGTCGATTCCGACTCATAGTGACCCTATAGGACAGAGTAGAACTGCCCCATAAGGTTTCCAAGGAGTGGCTACTGGATTCGATCTGCCTACCTTTTGGTTAGCAGCCAAGCTCTTAACCACTGAGCAACCAGGGCTCCTTTAAAGTAAATAAAGGCAAGGAATCCCAAGGGTTATCTCTCAAAAGCAAAGAAAATTGCCTAAAGTAAAATTCTTCGCACAAGATAAACCCTGAACTAGTTTATGGTTAGGAGTTCCTGGGTGGCACAAGTGCTAGACTATCAACAAAAAGTTTGGTGGTTTGAACTCAACTGGTAGCGTCTAGGAAGACAGGCCTGGCAATCTGCTTCTGAAAGGTCACAGCCTTGAAAACCCTATGGAGTGCAGTTCTGCTCGGCACACTTGGGGTCACCATGTGTCAGAATCAAGTTGGGGGCAACTAACAACAACAATTCCAAGTGTTATCTCTCAAGAGGCAAGGGAAATTGCCTAAAGTTAAATTCTTTGTAGAAGATAAACTCTGAGCTAGTTTACGGTTAACAGATGTCTCTGTCACAAAGGAAAGGAGCCCTGATTGCACAGTGGTTAAATCAATTCAGCAGCTAACTGAAATGTTGGCAGTTTGAACCCATCAGCCGCTACCTGGAAGAAAGATGTGGCAGCCTACTTTCATAAAGATCACAGCCTTGGAAACCCTATGGGGTAGATTACTCCATTCTATAGGGTCCCTGTGAGTCAGAATTGACTTGACAGCAATGAGTTTTTGTCACAGAGGGATATCTGTTCACCTTTATGGTCACCGTGTCTCCATAGTATTTCTTTTTTTCTGCTCTTGGATGCATTTCACATTGGTCAGTGACCTTTGTGAACGTTCCTATATACTCAGAGGAATCTGGCAATTCCTATTCCTTAATTTCTCTTTTAACAAGCCCAAGAGAAACCGTTTTCCAAGACCCAGCTCCAAATCACCTGTTCTGGGAAGGCTTCCAGCTGCCCTCATCCTGGGCCTCTGGGTAGAGACCTTGTTCCCCGCTCTGGGCTCCCCTAGTTCCTGCCCTCCGTCTTACCTTGCCTGGACCCCAAGGGGTGGAGGACATCTTCCCAACTCCATCACCCCCACAACTGGGACCTCCTCGGGCCTCCCGGGACCTCCCTGGGCAGAAGAGAAGGGATTGGAAGCCTTTGTTGTGTGCTGATGGAGAGAGGAGGGATGGAGGCTGGCAAGTCCCCAAAGGCTCCCTGAGGTCCCTCCCACTCTCCCCATCACGAGGCACAGCCCCGTTGGAGCTTCCAGGCTGACTTCCTGGAGAAGGCCTCAGGAATGGCCAGCTGGGGAGGCCACGGCAGGAATAAGGCAGAAAGCATTGACACCAGGGGCTCCCAGTCTGCCTCCTATACCTGCGGGGGCACCACTGAGAGCACCAAGCAGGTGAGATTTTTCTGCTGTCCCTGCTCTAAGGCAGAAGCAACACACACCAAAGAAGACCAGAACAGAAAGGGTAGAAACCAAAAACCAACCCAGTTGCTGTGGAGTCAATTCTGACTCATGGAAAACCCATGTGTACAGAGTAGAACTGTACTCCATAGCGTTTTCTTGGCTGTGAATTTTTCGAAGCAGATCACCAAGTCTTTCTTCCAAGGCACCTCTGGTTGAGTTTGAACTGCCAAACTTTTTGTTAGCAGCCTTGTGCTTAACTGTTTGTGTCACCCAGGGTCTCATGAATGGAGAGGGTATGATGGCAGAACTGGAGAGTCGTGGGGTAGCACCTCCTGGTTTGGGGACTGGAGTGCAGCACTGGGGGTGCCGGAGGTGAAGGGAGAAGAAAGAACGTCTTTAGCCTTAGGAGGCTTCCTGGGGTCTACCTCAGTTTATCCTTTCTGAGTGCCTGGTGGTTTATCCAGCCTAGGCATCCACCACAACTCTGTTGTTAGTTGCTGTTGATCAGATTCTAACTCATACTGACCCCATGCAGGCAGAGTAGAACTGCACTCCATACGTTTTTCAAGGCCATGACCTTTTGGATGCAGATCACCAGGCCTTTCTTCCGAGGTGCCTTTGGATGAGTTCAAACTGCCAACCTTTTGGTTAGTAGCCGAGTGCTTAACCATCTGCTCCACCCTGGGACTCCCTCCAACTTCTAGCTCAGTGGTTTCAACTGCCTCCCAGCAGATGCTTGCCAATGTTGGAGACATTTTTGGTTGTCAAAGCTGGGGAAGGGGTTGCTACTGGCATTGTAAGGACAAATATCAATTGAAAAAAAGAGGTTTTAATTCTTCCTGTGGAAAATAAGGGAAAAGTCTCCCCTTCTCCAAGAGAAACCATTTCCCCTGTTCTTTCAGAACTCATTTTAGATAACTGGTAATTGTAGAGTCCCTGGGTAGTGCAAATGGTTAAGCACTTAACTACTAGCCAGAAGGTTTGGTGGTTTGAACCCACGCAGAGGTGCCTAGGAAGATAGGTTTGGCCACCTGCTTCTGAAAAGTCACAGCCATTGAAAACCCTAGAGAGTAGTTCTACTCAGCACATGTGGGGTCACCATGAGTCAGAATTGACTCTGAGTCACCTAACAACAGCCACAAACTTGCAGCTGTAAATTCTTTCTCAGTCTTTTTGCAAAGCTTGCAAATCAAGGAAATTTCTTCAAGGACCTGAGCCAACGCTTTTGAAATACAATCGTCAAGGAAGATCACAGCCCTGTCTCCCAGTTTCCTGGAAGGAGATTAGCATATCTTCAGGTATCCCGCCATTAAAGACACTGTACAAGAAAATGAGCAGTTTTATCTTGAAAGCGTGAATGTAATGGGTTGTATCCACTATATACAGGGTCAGCTTCCTGTCTGCCTTTGCAGTCTCTTCAGCGGATTGCCCCTGATACAACACATTCTGGTTTATTGTTTATTCAATCATATAACTTTTCTTTCTCTTCTATTTTTGTGGTGAGGTTTTCTGGGTTGGGAGTAGATTTTTTTTATAGTAACTTTCCCCAACAGCATCTAGTGGGTGGAGGCCAGGGATGCTGCTAAATGTCCTGCACTGTGCAGGAGTGCCCTGGCCACCAAGAATCATTTGACCCCAAATGTCCTTACTGCTGAGGTTGAGAAATCCTGGTCTAAATGTATCTTAAGGAGCCCTGGTGGTGCAGTGCTTAAACCACTTGGCTGCTAACCAAAAGTTCAGTGGTTTGAACCCACCAGCCACTCTGTGTAAGAAAGATGCGGCAGTCTGCCTCTGTAAAGATTACAACCTTGGAAACCCTATGGGACAGTTCTACTCTGTCCTTTACGGTCACTATGATTCTGAATTGACTCCAGAGCAACAGTTTTTTTTTTTTTTTTAAAGGAGTGTCTTACCTCTGCTGTTGTGCCCTGGGCGGGGGTAAAAGTGAGCCCTGCTAACCTGGGGGCAAAGTTCTGGGTTGTTGTTAGTTGCCATGAAGTCGATTCCAATTCATGGTGACCCCATGTATGCAGAATATAACAGCTCCGTAGGTTTCCAAGGCTGTGACTTTTCAAAAGCAAATAACCAGGCCTTTCTTCTGAGGTACCTCTGGTTGAGCCCATAACCATCTGCACCACCCAGGGACACCTTCAAGGTTCCAGGAGAGGCAGGGATATAGGGACGTAGGCTGGATGGATTAGTGTGATGTTTGCTCATCACTTGTGTGTGAGCCATCCTCCTGGAGACCAGGTATCGTCAGAATTCTATTTACCTGTCTGCCTAGCTATCTGTCTACCTGGAAGCCCAGCCTCAAGAGCTTTGGTCTCTCCATCAAGCAGGAGCAGGGAGGATGGACTGTACAGGTGAAAGAGGGGCATGAGGAGAGGGAAAAAGTTGGGTCAACTTCTCGGGGGAACTGTGTTGAGAGACTGCTAGTGCCCTCCCCAAAAAGAAAATCTGAACGATGTTGTAATTTCAAGTTTTATTTGGTATATAGATCCTGTAACTGGGAAAGGTGCTTCCTCGAGCAAAGACAGGCTAGGGGTTTGTATCAATAACAGAAAATAGGGAGAAATAAAATGGAACAAAGTGTGTTTAAAAATATTTTTTTCTGTACTTTGAAGTTGCAGCTGGACATTAATTTTATCATGCTATCAAGTCAGGCAAAAGGTAAGGTATCTGGAGCAATTAAAACTTAAGCTTGTCAGAAGAAGCAGAGAGCCTGCTGAATGTCAGCTTAGAACATTTGAGCACATACATGGGTTAAAGTTTTGTGTCAGAAGAAATGCTTTGTGTATATCAATAAGACCAAAAAAAGATGGGGGTTTTGGTGTGTGAGGCCCCTGAAGTGAATTTGTCTAAGTCCAACTTCCAGAAAATCTGGAAAAGGAAGAAAAGATTTAATTGAGGGACCTGCTGGGGTCAGAGACAATGAGTTTAGAATAGGGCCGACTGATATCATCTGGTATGGAAGGAAGGTCCCTGGGTGGTACCGATGGTTTGTGCTGGACTACTAACCTAAAGGAGCCTTGTTGGCACTGCTGCATGGGGTAAAGGTTGGTGGTTTGAACCCACCCAGTGATGCCACAGAAGAAAGGCCCGGCAATCTGCTTCCATAAAGATTACAGCCAGGAAAATCCTATGGAGCTGTTCTACTTTGTAAAACATGGGCTCACCATGAGTCAGAATCGACTTGACAGCAACGAGTTTGGTTGGTTTTGGTATGGAAGGACACAAACAAACCAGCTCAGAAGATAGAAAACGATATCAAAGACAATGCTAACTGCCTTTATTGGGGAAACTCTGTGATAAGCCGTTTACATGCCTCAGTTTTTTGAATCCTCACAGACTCTCAGAAGACAGTTTCTGGCTACTTCCATTTTGTAGTTAGGGAGAGCTGGAAAGTTCTTTCTCCAAAGACACACAGTGGGAGCTGGGGTTTGAACCCTGTGCTTGATGACTCCAGAAAATTCTCTCTGGAAGCCAGAGTGGAGTGGGAGCAGAAGAGGGGCGGCGGTGGAGCCTGGGGCAGTGGTCCCCTTGGTTTCCCGTCTTTCTGTTAACTTGATCCAGAACAGCCTTTGTTGGACAGAAATCCTTAATACTGACGTTTCCATGTCTTTTTAAAATCACGTTAACTGCTGCTTTTGAAATTGTGTTTAAGAAGCCCTTCCCCATTCCTAGATCACAAAGAGATTCTCCTACACTTTCTTGTATGAACTTGATAGTTTTATCTTTAATATTTGTGTCTTGGATTCATATGAACTCCCTCTTTGCAAATGATGCTAGGCAGAAATGCAAATTACCTTTGCTCCATAACATGAGCACTATTCCCACCACAAACTAGTAAATAGTCCGTCTGTGTGTGTGTGTGTGTGTGTGTTTTATTCATTTATTTTATTGTACTTTAGATGAAGGTTTACTGAGCAAATTAGTTTCTCATTAAACAATTAATACACACATTGTTTTGGGACATTGGTTGCCAACCCCACGACGTATCAATACTCTCCCCCCTCCACCTTGGGTTCCCCATTACCAGCTTTCCTGTCCCCTCCTGCCTTCTCATCCTTGCCCCTGGGCTGGTGTGCCCATTTAGTTTAGGTTTGGTTTTATGGGTCTGTCTAATCTTTGGCTGAAGAGTGAGCCTCGGGAGTGACTTCCATACTGAGTTAAAAGGGTGTCTGTCCGGGGGCCATACTCTCGGGGTTACTCCAGTCTCTGTCAGACCACTACTTCTGGTCTTTTCTTGTGAGTTAGAATTTTGTTCTACATTTTTCTCCAGCTCTGTTTGTAAACCTGGGAGGACATGGATCTCCTGTTCACTCCATTTTTATAAGGTTAGTTTAGTTTTTCACTGACTTTCATTCTTCTGGAGGAATTTTAGAATATTTTTATCCAATTCACAGTTGATTTGACTGGAATTGTAAATGAAATTGGTATTATAATTTGGGGAAGAAATGTTATCTTTGTGATATCAGATCATCCCATCTGCAGGAGGACGTGTTTCCTTCAAAACCTTCAACTAGAACAATATATTGCCACAGGTTGCAGAAGCAGAGACCAGCATCAAGCTGTTGTCTAGTAAATCAGACATTAGAATCTGTGAAAATGTAGAACAAGGCCACTGTTCTGTTTTGTGTGTGTGTGTGTTTTGGAAAGTGTAGTTACTTTCGAATATATTGTTATTTATATTAAAATGAAGTAGGTTTATTGTTATTTTAAAATGCTTTAGCATTGCCAATGGTTTGCACTTGACTACTAAGTGGGTGGTTCGAACCGCCCCCCCAAGTGGTACCGCAGAAGACAGGCCTGGTGATCTGTTTCTGTTAAGACCACAGCCAAGAAAAGCCTATGGAGCAGTTCTACTCTGTAACACATAGGGTTACCATGAGTTGGAATCAACTTGATGGCAACTAACTACAACTTAATACTGCATTTTAGAAGTTTCTGTTTTAATTTCATATATGGTAAATATTGATAGTTAGAACCTAGCTAGACCAAGCCCCAATTTTTAAGTGTTTAAGGGACCCTGGGACCGAAATTCTGGAGAGTTGTTTCTTTATAGTTTTATTGCTAGTGGGAATGTTATTTTACTTTTAAGAAGACTTATTTTTTTTCATTGTGGTTCAAACACACGCAGCAAAACATCCATCAATTCAATAGTTCCCCATGCACAATGCTATCTTACTTTTTATTTAAATTATATACTTTGAATGATTGTTACTGGTGTAAAGGAATACTATGATTTTTGTAAGCTGAAATTACCTTCTATAGCAATTAGTTCTCTTACTGTTCTAATTGATTGTGTTTCAACACGGGGACCAAAATATTGGAGCGTTGTTTCTTTATACTTTTTATTGCTAGTGGGAAAGTTATCTTACTTTTTAAATTTTGTTTTAATTGTACTTTAGATGAAGGTTTACAGAACAGATGGTTTCTCAATAAACAGTTAGTACACATATTGTTTTACGACAATGGTTAACAACCCACATGTCAACACTCTCCCTTCTCAACCTTGGGTTCCCTATTACCAGCTTTCCTTTCCCCTACTGACCTCTAGTCCTTGTCACTGAACTGTTGTGCCCCATAAGTCTTGTTTTGTTTGATGGGACTGTCTAATCTTTGGCTGAAGGGTGAACCTCAGGAGTGACTTCATTACTGAGCTAAAAGAGTGTCTGGGGGACATACTCTCAGGGTTTCTCCAGTCCTGTCAGGCCAGAGTGTCTGGTCTTTCTTTGTGAGTTAGAATTTTGTTCTACATTTTTCTCCAGCTCTGTCCGGGACCTTCTGCTGTGATCCCTGTCAGAGCAGTCAGTGGTGGTAGCCATGCACCATCTAGTTGTAGTAGCCTCAGTCTGGTGGAGGCCGTGGTAGTTGTGGTCCATTAGTCCATTGGCTAATCTTTCCCTTGTATCTTGTTTTCTTCATTCTCCCTTGATCTCGAAGGGGTGAGACCAGTGGAGTATCTTAGATGGCTGCTCACAGGCGTTTAAGACCCCAGACTCTACTCACCAAGGTAGAATGTAGAACATTTTCTTTATAAACTGTGTTATGCCAATTGAGCTAGATGTTCCCCAATACCATGGTCCCCACAGCCCTCTGCCCAGCAATTAGGTCCCTCAGGGAGTTTGGATGTGTCTGTGGAGCTTCCATGACCTTTCCTTGTATAAGTTGTGCCAGCTTCCCCAGTATTGTGTACTGTCTTACCCTTCACCAAAGTTACCACTTATCTATTGTCTATTTAGTTCCCCCTCACACCTCCCATCCCTTGTAACCAACAAAGATTGTTTCTCTTTGTGGGTAAACTTTTTCATGAGTTTTTACAGTAGTGGTCTCATACAATATTTGTCCTTTTGTGATTGACTTATTGCAGTCAGCATAATGTCCTCCAGTTTGATCCATGTTATGAGATGCTTCACATTCATCATTATTTTTTATTGTTGCATAATACTCCATTGTGTGTATGTACCACAGTTTATTTATCCATTCATCTGTTGATGGGCATCTAGGTTGTTTCCATCTTTTTGCTACGGTGAACAATGCTGCAATGAACATGAGTGTGCATATGTCTATTCGTGTGGCAGCTCTTACTTCTCTAGGATATATTCCTAGGAGTGGGATTGCTGGATCGTATGGTATTTCTATTTCTAGCTTTCTATGGAAGCTTCATATCATTCTCCAAAATGGTTGTATCATTTTGCATTCCCACCGGCAGTGCATAAGAGTTCCGATCTCCCCACAGCCTCTCCAACATTTGTTATTTCCAGTGTTTTTCATTCGTGCCGGTAATACCGGGGTGAGATGATATCTCATTGTGGTTTTAATTTGCATTTCTCTAATGGCTAGTGATCGCATTTCCTCATGTGTCTGTTGGCTGCTTGAACATCTTCTTTGGTGAAGTGTCTGTTCATTTCTTTTGCCCATTTTATAATTGAATTATATGTCTTTTTGTTTCTGAGGTGTTGGATTTTCTTGTAGATTTTAGAGATTAGGCCTTTGACTTGTAATGTCCAAATATTTCTTTCCAGTCTGTAGGTTTTCTTTTTACTCTTTTGGTGAAGTATTTTGATGAGCATAAGTGTTTAATTTTTAGAAGAGCCTAGTTAACTAGCTTATCTTCTGGAGTTTGTATGTTGTTGTGTACGGTTTGTATCCTGTTAATGCCATGTATTAGGGCCTCTAGCATTGAGCCTATTTTTTCTTCTATGAACTTTATAGTTTTTGTCTTTATATTTAGGTCTTTGATCCATTGTGAATTTATTTTTGTATATGGTGTGAGTTATGGGTCCTGTTTCATTTTTTTGCAGATGGATATCCAGTTTTGCCAGCACCGTTTGTTAAAAAGACTGTCTTTTCTCCATTTGATGGACTTTAGGCCCTTGTCAAAGATCAGGTGACGGTAGGTGGATGGATCCACATCTGGATTCTCAGTTCTGTTCCACTGGTCAGTGTATCTGTTGTTGTACCAGTACCAGGCTGTTTTGACTACCGTAGCTGTATAGTAGGTTCTGAGGTCAGGTAGTGTGAGTCCTCCTACTTTATTCTTCTTCTTCAATAGTGCTTTACTTATCCGGGGCTTGTTTCCTTTCCATATAAAGTTAATGATTAGTTTTTCCATCTCTTTAAAGAATGTTGTTGATATTTGGACCAGGATTGCATTGTATTTGTAAATTGCTTTGGGTAGAATTGTCATTGTCACAATGCTGAGTCTACCTATCCATGAGCATGGTATGTTTTTCCATTTATGTAGATCCCTTTGGGTTTCTTGCAGTAGTGTTTGATAGTTTTCTTTGTATAGGTCTTTTACATCCCTGGTTAGATTTATTCCTAAGTATTTTATTTTTTTAGGGGCTATTATAAATGGTATTGTTTTCCTGATTTCCTTTTCATCATTCTCTTTATTGGTGTATAGGAATCCAACCAGATTTTTGTATGTTTATCTTGTATCCTGCTACTCTGCTGAATCTTTCTATTAGTTCCAGTAGTTTTCTCATGGAGTCTTTAGGGTTTTCTCTGTATAGTATCATATCATCTGCAAACAGGGACAGTTTAACATCTTCATTACCAATTTGGATGCCCTTTATTTCTTTTTCTTGACTTATTGCTTGAACCAGCACAATGTTAAATAGGAGTGGTGATAAAGGGCATCCTTGTCTTGTTCCTGTACTCAAAGGGAATGTTTTCAGCCTCTCTCCATTAAGAATGATGTTGGCCATTGGTGTTACATAGATGCCCTTTATTATATTGAGAAATTTCCCTTCTATACCTATTTTATTGAGAGTTCTTTTTTTTTTTTAGTCAGGAATGGGTGTTGGACTTTGTCGAATACCTTTTCTGCATCGAGATGATCATGTGATTCTTGTCTTTCCTTTTATTTATGTAGTGGATGACGTTGGTTGATTTTCTAATGTTGAATCATCCTTGCATACCTGGTATGAATCCTACTTGGTCATGGTGTATTATTTTTTGATATGATACTGAATTCTATTGACCTGAATTTTGTTGAGAATTTTTGCATCTATATTCATGAGAGATACTGGTTTGTAATTTTCTTTTTTTGTGGTGTCTTTGCCTCGTTTTGGTATCAGGGTTATGCTGGCTTCATGGAATGAATTCTGAAGTGTTGCTTCCTTTTCTGTGTTTTGAAATAGTTTGAGTAGTACTGGTATAAGCCCTTCTCTGAATGTTTGGTAGAATTATCTACTGAAGCCATCTGGGCCAGGGCTTTTTTTTTGTTGGGAGTTTTTTTTATTATTACCTTTTCAATCTCTTCTCTTATTATGGGTCTGTGCAGATTTTCAATATCACTTCGTGTTAGTTTGGGTAGGTAGCGTGTTTCTAGAAATTTATCCATTTCCTCTAGGTGTTCACATTTGTGGGAATATAGTTTTTCCTAATACTCTGTTATGATCCTTTTTATTTCAGTTGGGTCTGTTGTAATGTCCCCCATTTCATTTCTTATTTGAATTATTTGTGTCCCTTCCTGTTTTTCTTTTCTCAGTCTGGCCAGTGGTTTGTCAATTTTGTTGATCCTTTCAAAGAACCAGCTTTTGGTTTTGTTGATTCTTTCTATTGTTTTTCTATTCTCTATTTCATTCATTTCTGCTCTGATCTTTATTATTTCCTTTCCTCTGGTGGCTGTAGGCTTTTTTTTTTTTTTTTTTTTGCTGTTCTCTATTTGTTCGAGATCTGTAGTTAATGTTTTTATTTTGTCCCTTTCTTCTTTTTTGATATATGTATCTACTGCTATATACTGTCCTCTGAGAACTGCCTTTGTTGTGTCTCAAAAGTTTTGGTATGATGTGTTTTCATTCTCGTTTGATTCTAGGAATTTTTTGATTCCACCTCTGATTTCTTCTATTACTCAGTGCTTTGTAAGCAGGGTGTTATTGAGTTTCCATGTAATTGATTTTTTTTTTCCTTGCTCTTCCTGTGTTAATTTCTACCTTGATGATGTTGTGGTCAGAGAAGATACTTCGTATTATCTCAAAGTTTTGGATTTTATGAGGGATGCTCTGTGGCCTAAGATGTGGTCTATTCTGAAAAACGTTCCATGTGCATTGGAAAAGAACATGTACTTTGCAGCTGTTGGGTGGAGTGTTCTATATACGTCTATGAGGTCAAGTTGGCTGATTGTGCCCTTTAGGTCTTCTGTATCTTTGCTGAGTTTCTGTTTAGTTGTTATGTCCTTTACTGAGAGTGGTGTGTTGAAGTCTCCTACTATTATTGTGGAACTATCAGTTTCTTCAGTGCTGTTAGAATCTGTTTTATGTATTTTGGAGCCCTGTAATTGGGTAGGTGGATGTTTATTATCGTTATGTCTTCCTGATGGATCATCCCCTTAATCAGTATATAGTGTCCTTCTTTGTCTTTTATGGTGGATTTTAAGTCTATTTTATCTGAGATAAAGCTGTTTGCTTGATATATTTTTTCATCCTTTGATTTTTAATAAATTTATGTCTTTATTTCTAAGGTGTGTCTCTTGTGGACAGCATATGGATGGATCCTGTTTTTTTAATCCAATCTGTCATTCTCCATCTCTTTACGGGTGCATTTAGGCTATTTACATTCAGTTTAACTATTGATAGGTGTAAGTTTATTGCTGTCATTTTGTAGTCTTTTTGTTTGTGGTGCTGACATTTTCTTTGTTCCTCTTACTGTCCTGTGCTGAATTGCTTTTGTTTGTGGATTTTTTTTCATTTCTTTTGTTTCTGTAGGTTTTGTTTCTACTGAGACTTTATGTTTTTCTTCTTTATTTTGATGAGTAGGTTTGTTAACTTTCTTTGTGGTTACCTTGAAATTTACCCTTATCTTCCTAGATTTGAACCAGTCTACTATTACTTGGTATCGCCTTGCCTTCCTCTCCATTAGAAGGTTCTATACCTATACCGTTTATTCCCTCTTTTATTGTTCTGATGTTGTTGTCATTTACAGATTAACCGCTCTGATTCCCTGTTGTATTACTTTTGGTTTTGGATAGTCCTTGAGAGTTCATTTCCTAGATTAGTAACTGGCTGGTACAATCCTGGGTCCTAGATTCAGCCTGTGGTCTGATGTCATTTATTCTCAGGTTGAAGGACTCCCTTTAATAATTCTTGTAAGTTTGGTTTCATTTTTACAGAGTCCCTTAATTTCTGTTTATCTGGAAATGTCTTGATTTCATCATCATATTTGAAGGAGAATTTTGCAGGATATATTATTCTTGGCTGGTAATTTTTTTCTTTCAAGGTTTTATATATGTCATCCTATTGCCTTCTCGCCTGAATGGTTTCTGCCAAGTGCTCCAAGTGACACCTCAAGGTTAGTGTTTTACCTTTCAGAAAAGAAATCTTAAACTCAAAGAGATTTTGCAGCTCGACCAGGATCACCCAGTTAATAAGTGGTAGAAGCAAGATTCAAACCAAGGTCCCCTGGCCCGTACCCATTCCACCAGGATGAGGTCCAACTGAAGACATTGCTGCCCTAACTCACCCCCTTTTTGTTTTGTTTTGACAACTTTATGTGAACCCAATCAGGTAACATCCTAAACCCTTATACTGCCAGCCTCTACAGAACATTACTGCAGTTCCCCACTGTGAATTAAGCCCCAAATATCGCCTTCAGCTTAGAGATCTTCATGAGCAGCAAAGTACAGGAATGGATAACACTTTTAGAAGTGGTGGTATCACCTGGGGTCAGGAAGAGTTGTGGACATACGATGATAGAGTTGCTTAAAAAAGAGTAACTGACACTATTCCAGAAATGTAGACATGTATAGGATTTGTTGTTGTTAGTTGCCATCAAGTCAATTCCCACTCATAGCGACCACGTGTGTGCAGAGTAGAACTGTGCTCTATAGAGTTTCAAGGCTGTGGCTTTTTGGAAACTGATTGCCAGATCTGTCTTCCAAGGTGACTTGGATGGTTTCAAGACACCAATCTTTTGGACTCCAGTATGGGATTGCCATTATTGTGTGCCATCTAGTTGATTCTAACTCATAGTGACCTTATAAGACAGAGTAGGACTGCCCCATAGGGTGTCCTAGGCTGAAATATTTACAGGAGCAGATCGTCAGCTCTGCAGAGGTGCTGGTGGGTTCGAACTGCTGACCTTTTGGTTAGCAACCGAGCACTTAACAATTGTGCCACCAGGGCTCCTTCCTGTATAGGATTAATGAACTAAAAACTAAAGTGGTTGAATGAGGCAGAAATTTTAGAATATCGGGAAGCAAAATCTAGATAGACCGAAGAAGGGCAAATCTCGAAAAAGGGGGATTATACTTCACTTGGAGAAGCACAGATTATTAAAAGTTTCAGAGGATGAGATCAAAAGAGAATTAAAAATCTTTCCACCTACAGCAAATTTCAGGCAGACCAAACTAAAAGACGTGATAGCATTTTTCTTTTAAAACTCCACAGGAACAATGATAAAAGAATGAACTATGAAACTAAAGGCTAATGATCATTTCACTTCCTTCAGATGACTGAAAGTGACAAAAGCATGACCCAGTGGTTGCCTGTTCTGGGGGATGTGGGCAATGGTATTTTTAGAATCATGAGTGGCTTGTACTTACTGCCAAAAGAGGGAAGATAAAATAAGGTGCCCTTTCCTGCCAGTTTTGCATCCCTATCTTCCCATCCCATGCGGTTCCTCCATTTCTTTATCATTTGTATTTGCTTTGCTAAATGTTCCACTTTGAACGTGTTTTCAGCCTCTCCTTTCCCTTGAAGAAAAGAGAAGTGGGTCCCAACCTCAGAGCTCACGTTGTAATATAACTTTGTTCCACCTTTGGAGCACAGAGCCAGATTTATAGAAACTGTTTGGACTTCCTGAACAGTGACTCTCCACCAATCTCACACCAAAACCAAAGACCAAACCAGTTGCCATTAAGTCCATTACTACTCCTGGCGACCCTGTGTGTGCAGAGTGGAACTGCTCCATAGGGTTTTCAAGATTGTGAACTTTCAGAAACAGATCTCCAGGCCCATCTTCCAAGGCACCTCTGGGTGGATTCGAACCTCCAATTTTTTAGTTAGTAGTCAAGAACTTAACAGTTTGCACCACCCAGGGAGTCAAATATCCATCTTAATCCAGTCCTAAAACATAAATTGCTTTTCTGGCAATCCAGAGTTTCCTGAGAAGACTAACACCTACTGACTTACTCTGCTTATATTTTCTGATTATCTTTTATTCTGATTATGTTTTTGTTCTGATTATTTTCTCTTGCTATATTTTATGTATGATGTCCTCGATGTCATTCCACAACTTGCCTGGTCTTCAGTCATTAGTGTTCAGTGTGTCAAATCCATTCTTGAGATAGTCTCTAAATTCAGGTGGGATACACTCAAGGTCATATTGTGGCTCTCGTGGACTTGTTTTAGTTTTCTTCACCTTCAACTTGAACTTGCATCTGAGCAATGGATGGTCTGTTCCGCAGTCGGCCTCTGGCATTTTCTGACTGTTAATACTGAGCTTCTCCATCATCTCTGAGGATGGCTAGGACTGGGGAGTTTTCACTCTGTTGTACATAAGGTCGCTATGAGTCGGAACCGACTCAATGGTACCTAACAACAACAACAATATATTTTATATGGTGGCAGTGGTGGCTCAGTGGTAGAATCCTCACCTTCCATATGGGAGATCTGAGCTCGATTCCCAGCCAATGTACTTCATATATAGCAACCACCTGTCTGTTAGTGGAGGCTTGTGTGTTGCTATGATGCTGAACAGGTTTCAGAGGAGGTTCCAGACTAAGATGGACTAGGAAGAAAGGGCTGGCAATCTACTTTCAAAATCAGCCAAAGAAAACTCTATAGATCACAATGGTCCTATCTGCAACCAATCATGGGGATGGCAGAGAACTGGGCAGTGTTTCATTCCAGTGTGCATGGGGTCACCATGAGTTAGAGTCAACTCCACGGCAGCTAACAACAGCAAGTATATTTTATGTTTACCGTGGCATTCCAAATACAGTTTACTATGTTAATGGCTCTGTACATGTGAAACGGGTGCCTAAATATTTCTCAGAAATAGTGTATCCCAGCAGTCAGAGGAGTGTGATAGCAACAAGCCTGTTTTTTGAGTAGAAGGATCTGGATCTGAGACCCAAATTTGGCACTTCCTCACTCTTTCTCCTCTGAGTTGGTGGTTCATGAAGGCAAAGTGGCTTAGTTGATGAGCAGTGATTGAAAACCAAGGAAAGGGCTTTCTTTACACCCCCAGGGCTGCTAATTCTATTACCATGCAGTTCCACTGTGCATCTGGCCTTTCCAGGGGATTCTACCTTAGGAACAGAGGGCTCACACACAAATTGATGTGATTAACCAGCATTACAAAGGAAAGGAACCATAACCTGGTTTTCAAGATGCTCTAGCATGTTCATATGTAGTTTTTGTTCAGAAAACGGGAATTGTTCTTTTAGGAAAGTGCCATTTTAAAAGCTTGATCTTCTAGAAAGTTAAAAACAAACAAAATGACACTCTAGAGAAATCCCTTGGTGTACGGGCTGGAATGGAGCAATATGGCACAGGACTGTCTGACTCCAGAAAGTGAGCTATCAGCTGCCACCTTAAAAAAAAAAGTAAGATAAAGAAAGGTGTTATCACAGCAGATCTAGAAAGTCTGAATGAGAAACCAGCACTGAAGAGCCAGACTTTTTTTTATTGTTGTAATTAAATGAAGTTTACATTTCAAGTTAGTCTCCCATACAAAATTTCTTTTTACATACATTGTTATGAGACCCCAACCGCTCACCCCATTCTGCGACAGCACACTCCTCCCCTCCGCCCCTGATTCCCCATGAACATTCAACCAGCTCCTAACTCCCTCTGCCTTCCCATCTCACCTCTGGACAGAAGCCGCCCCTTTGGTCTCTTGTATCTACTTGACTAAGAGGCACATTCTTCACGAGTATCACTTTATGTCCCACAGTCAAGTCCAATCACTGTCTGAAAAGTTGGCCTTGGAAATTGTTTTAGTTCTGGGCTGATAGAGAGTCCAGGGGCCATGCTTTCCGGGGCATCTCCAGTCTCAGTCAGACCATTAAGACTGGTCTTCTTACTAGAATTTGAGTTCTGCATCCTTTCCTTCTACTGCTCCATCTGGGACCCTCTGCTGTGTTCCCTGTCAGGAAGTTCATTGGTGGTAGCCAGGCACCATCTAGTTCTTCTGGTCTCAGGCTGATGAAGTCTCTTGTTTATGTGGTCCATTCTGTCTCTTGGGCTAATACTTTCCTTGTGTCTTTGGTGTTCTTCGTTCTCCCTTACTCAAAGTGGTTGGGACCAATTCATGCATCTTAGATGGCCACTTGCAAGCTTTTAAGAACCCAGACGCCACTCACCAAAGTAAGATGCAGAATATTTTCTTAATAAGCTTTGTTATGCCAATTGACCTAGATGTCCCCCGAAAGCATGGTCCCCAGACCCCCCATCCCTGCTACTCTGTCTCTCAAATATTTGATTGTATTCAGGAAACTTCTTAGCTTTGGTTTAGTCCAGTTGTGCTGGCTTCCCCTGTAGTGTGTACTGTCCTTCCCTTCACCTAAGATGATTCTTATCTACTATCTAGTTAGTGAATAATCCTCACCCTCCCTCCCCACCCCCGTAACCATCAAAGAATGTTTTCTTCTGTGTTTAAACCTTTTCTTGAGTTCTTCTGGTAGTGGTCTTATACAGTATTTGTCCTTCTGTGACTGACTAAATTTACTCAGCATAGTAAGTTCCAGCTTCCACCATGTTATATGATGTTTCACAGCTTCATCGTTGTTCTTTATTGTTGCGTAATATTCCATTGCCACCCAGAGGCACCTTGAAAGAAAGTCCTGGCAATCTGCTCCCCAAAAAATCAGCCATTGAAAACCCTATGGAGCACAGTTCTACTCTAAAACACATGAGGTCATAGTTATCAGAAGTGCTCCTGTGAAGCCACAGGTGGGCTCGAACCGACAATCTTTCGATTAGTAGGGGAGCGCTAAACTGTCGTGCCACCAGGACTCTTAGGACACGTGTAAGACATGCAATTCTGTATTACGGGGCTGGCATGAAATGAGATTGAGTTGCCAGGAAGCCAAACCAAAGTCACGGTGTGCAGGTGGGGCTGTGGGAGCTGGCTGAAGTCCACGTGCTTCTATGTGGACTTAAATCTTCACCTCTCCGGGTTTTAGTTTCCTCGTCTTCACAATGAGGAAGTCTGAGCAGATGCTTGCCAGGGTTCCTCCTAGCTCTGAGACTCCAGAGTTATCTAGGGCCAGAGACTCATTTGGACATGTTGAAGCTGAACATTCGGACGGCAGTTAGCAGAACAATGGCCCTAGGTTATTTCCTGCACCATTGTTTGTAATAGGAAAAGACCAAAACCTTAAGTGTCTGTCTATGAGGAAATGACCTAATAGCTCCTGCACTTTCAAGCTCCCAAGGCTTACTGTTGAGGGGAAAAAGCAAGTTGCAGCTTCTAATTGATGTTAACTCCCTCAAAAATTCTACTATAGATTTTTTCTTTTTTATTGGAGTAAAAATGTATATAACAAAACATTTGCCATCTCAACTTTTTTTACATGTGCAATTCAGTGACATTAATTAAGTTCATCATATTGTTCAACCATTACCACTATCCATTTCCAAATTATTCCATCACCCTTAACAAAAGCTCAGTTACTCTCAGGAATAACCCCCTCCCACCTCCCCCCTTCCTCTCACCACTGGTAACCACTAATAAACATTGGTCTCTAAGCATCTGCCTGTTCTACATATTTCATATAAGTGGGATCATACAATATTTATCCTTTTGTGTCTGACTTATTTTGCTAAGCATAATGTTCTCAAGGTCCATCCATGTCATAGCATGTATCAGACTTTCATTTCTCTTTATGGCTGAATAATATTCCATTGTATGGATACACCACAGTTTGTCCATTTGTCTGTTGATGGACATTTTTGTTGCTTCCACCTTTTGGCTATTGTGAATAGTGCTGCAGTGAACATTGGTGTACAGGTTTCTGTTTGCATTCCTGCTTTCAACTCTCTTGGGTATACACTTAAGGGTAGAATTGCTAGGCCATAAGGTATTTTTTTATTATTTTTTTATTGCGCTTTAAGTGAAAATTTATAGAGCAAATTAGTTTCTCATTAAACAATTAATACACATATTGTTTTGTGACATTGGTTGCCAACCCTGTGAGGTGTCTATACTTTCCCCTTCTTAACCTTGGGTTCCTCATTTCCATTCATCCAACTTTTCTGTCCCTCCTACCTTTTTGTCCTTGCACCCTGGGCTGGCGTGCCCTTTTACTCTCATATATGTGGTTGAACTATGTGTTTTATTTTTGTTTCATAGGTCTGTCTAATCTCTGGCTGAAGGAGTGACTTAAGTACTGAATTAAAAGGTGTCCAGGGGCCATACTCTTAGAGTTTCTCCAACCTCTGTCAGACCAGTAAGTCAAGTCTTTTTGCTATGAGTTTGATTTTTGTTCTTCATTTTTCTCCAGCTCTGTCTGAGACCCTTTGTTGTGATCCCTCGTATGACAGTTTTGTTTAGCTTTTTGAGGAACCCCCAAAACTGTAGGCCATGCCTGTGCTGCTTGGGGGTGTGATGTTCAGTGCATGGTGCAGGTAGGCAGGAAGAAGAGGGGAGATTGTGATTTATGTAGCTAAGATGGGTATGGGAAAGAGGAGAGAGAGGAGAGAGGAACAGGAGAGAAAAACAGACAAACAAATAAACAAAAAAGAGTGCTAAGTGAGCTTGCCGTTGGAGTGGAGAGATGAGAGACTGAGAAATGAAGAAAAACAAAAAGAAAAAGGTAAAAGAAAAAATGAATAAATAAAAATTAGAAAGAAAGAAAAGAAAGCCCCAGGGATCTCATGGTGCACCTAGGAGGACTGGGGAAGTTGCTCCCAGGCCGTGAAGTACAGCCTGGCTAGAAGGGGTACAGATGTCACACAGTGCCAGGTATTCAGGAGACAGGAAGAGAAGGTAAACATAGAGAGATGAAAAACTGAGAAATGAAGAAAGACGAAAAGGGGAAAAGAGAGAAAAGAAAAGAAAACAAACAACAATAAAAAAACAAACAAATAAAGAAAAAAGAAATGACCCCAGGGATCCCACTGTGAGGCTGCACAGACTGAGGGAGTAGCTCCCAAGCCAAGCAGTACTGCCGGGCTAGAAGGGGTTCCCAAGCTGAGAAAAGAAAAAGGAAACAAAGAAACAAACAAATTAAAACAAACAAACAAAAGCCCTGGGGATCCCACCAGCATGGCAGCACGGGCTGGGAAGCAGTTCCACAGTCGAGTGACGTTTCACAGCCTTTCAGAAAGAAGCAAAGATGGCACACGGAGCCAGGTATTTGAGAGAAAGGAAGGGGAGGTGGTGAGAGGTATGGAAGAAACCAAAAGTGGAAAAAAGCAACATCCACAACCAACAAATGGCACTCAGAGAGCCAGCCAGTGCTGTTGAGTGGAATCCAAGTGTCACAGGTGTGAAGCCGGTACTTCCTGGACAAGGGACTGTAGCTGCAGAAAGAAGAGAAGGCCGAGTGGGGGTGAAGAAGCGGGGGTGGGAAAACATATATCTCTGGTTATCGGTTGTTCTGTCTCCTGCTGGGAGCTCCCTGAAGCTGCCTTCCCATACTCCTTGTTTGCCAATGTCTGACAGGAGTCCAAGATGGCAGATCAGTGCTGCATTAGCTGATGGGGGACCTCTGCATGTATCTTTCCTCGCTCTCTGTTCTCTGTCAGTTTCTTTCTCCATTCAGTGCTTGGCTGAGTTCTTTACCTCTTCATTTGATGCTTAAGGTTTCAGGATTGATGTTTGTCTCTGTTTGACTTAGTTTTTTGGATTTTTGCTGTGGAGGGATGGTGTGGTGCTTCTGTCTATAGTGCCGTGTTCCCTGGAAGTCCTATCTTACTTTTTTTCCTCAAGAAGAGTTATGTTTTTCTCATTGTGGTTCAAACAAACACAACAGAACATCTGTCAGTTTGAGTTTCCCCATACATAACGTTATTTTACTTTTTATTTAAATTATATACTTTGAATGATTGTTACTGGTGTAAAGGAATGCTGTGATTTTTGTAAGCTGATCTTACCTTCTGCAGCAATTAGTTCTGCCTTACTGTTCTAATTGATTATATCTCGACTCTCTTAGCTATTCTGGTAGATGAGCGTCTCTTGCCATCAATCCGTATATACCTTATTTCCTTTTCTTTCCTTGTAGCATCACTCAAGGCTTTCAGTTCCATGTTAAAGCATGGTAGAGTGAGTATCCTTCACTTGTTCCTGGTTCCAAAGAGAACGTATCTAAAGTTTCTCTATTTATTGCATTTTTGCTAGGTTTGTAGAATCTCTTCTTTAATTGAAAGTAGCCCTGGTGGTGCAGTGGGTAAAGCATTCAGCTGCTAACCGAAAGGTCGGGGATTCAAGCCTGCCAGTCACTCCAAGGGAGAGAGATGGTGCAGTCTGCTTCTGTAAAGATTACAGTCTTGGAAACTCTATGGGGCAGTTCTACTCTGTCCTATAGGGTTGCTATGAGTTGGAATCAACTCAGTTGCAACCAGTTTTTGTCACAAAGGGGAATCTGCTTGACTTTATGGTCACTGTGTCTCCACATTATTTCTTTTTTTCTGTTCTTGAATGCATTTCACATTGGTCAGTGACCTTTGTGAATGTTCCTATACACTCAGAGGAATCTGTCAATCGACTCAATGGCAACGGGTTTTGGTTTATTCTTTAGTTAAAAAAAGTTCCTACGTGGCGCAAAAGGTTTGTGCTCAGCTGCTAACCTAAAAGGTTGGGCATCTGAACCTACCCAGCAGTGCTGTGGAAGAAAAGGCCTGGTGATCTGCTTCTATTAAGATTACAGCCAAGAAAACCCTATGGTGCAGTTCTATTCTGTCCTATAGATCGCTATGAGTCAGAATTGACTCCACAGCAACAGGTTAATCTTTACAGAAGCAGACTGCCACATCTTTCTTCAATGGAGCTGCAGGTGGGTTCCAACTGTGAACCTTTTGATTAGCAGCCAAGCGCTTTAACCACTGCAACGCCAGGGCTCACGTTGTTAAAATTTCTAACTACAATTGCTTAAGGAGCCCTTAAGGAGCCCTGGTGGGGCGAAAGTTAACCACTTGGCTGCTAATCTAAAGGTCAGCGATTCGAACCTACCATCGGCTCTGTGGGAGAAAAGACCTAGCCATCTTCTCTCATAAAGATTACAGCCTAGGAAACTCTATGGGGCAGTTCTACTCTGTCATATGAGTTGGAATCTCCTAGATGGCACACAACAAGAACAGCAATAACAATTGCTTATATAAGTATGTATGTATGTCTCTATATTTCTAGGTATTATCATTTCTATTTTTTATCTATCTCAATGAAGTTGTGTGGATTATTTATTACTTGATGTTCTGAGACATATTGTTGTATAATTTATGATATTTATGCTGATTGCTACAATCTTCTTCTTACCAGTGTAAAGTATTCTTCTTTGTCCCTTAGTGTGTGTACGTGTGCACAAATGTACTTTTAAAATTTCAGAATGCACTTAAAAACTAAGAATGTTTTCCTCATAACTGAAATAACAAGATCACACTAAAAATTAATAATAATTCTTTAATACTATTCCTATCTAGTCCATAATCAAAATGTTCTCAGTTGCCTTAAAAGTACTTAACATCTGGTTTATCTAAATTAGGATAACCTCATTTCATTTGGTTGTTAGGTCCCTTGAGTCCTTTTTGTAACCCTAGTTTGTTGATGAGATCCGACCAATTGTCCCGTAGATGTTCCACTTTCTGAATTTTATTGTTTCTAGTAGTATTTAGTTTATTCCTCTGTCCTCTGTACAATGATTATTCTTTTTGATGCTCAAGTTGTCACAGTTTTGGCCAAAGGCTGTCTTTTCAATCTGGGTTCTGAATCGTTTCAGCATGATCCCATTACTTAATGGAAGTTTCCTTTCATGCTTGCACAAGATATCCGCGAGTTATTTCTACGTCCACACCAGGAATCTGCTGTTTCTCCTGGGAACCCTCATTCCTTTTTGACTGGCATACATTATTAGAGACATTATAATCATGATTGCTTCTTTAAATACATTTTGTCTATTATTAAGATTGTTGCCTCAGCTTTCATGTGATTTGGTTCATATTTTCCTGGGATATATTTGTCCATCCTCGTATTTTGAGTTCAGTACTTCCTGTTCAGTACCTTTATAGTAATAAATGCAAAATATGAAATAACATGGAATAAGTGAGTACCAATAAAACAGTACTACAATAAATATAAATGGGTTAGTAATAAAAGACAGACTCTCAGAGAACTTTTTTAACACCCCAAGATCCAAATATATATTTTCTAGAACAAACACATTATTAAAGAGAATCTGACCCTGATCACGTGTGCCATCTCTAATGACTCCAAACATGAGGCCTATTCTTTATTTTAGTTACCATTAATAATGCACAACTAGTAGCCAAACTCTATCCTAAGCATTTAATATATTGATCTCATTTTCTTTTTATTTCAACACTTAGTCGTAGGAACAGTTATTATTTACTTCATTTTACAAATGAAGAAACTGAGACCCAGAGAAGTTACGCAAGTTGTCTGAAAGTATAGAGCTCTCAAGTTGTCATTTAATCTGTGTCTTAACCAGTTATTGTCAAGGAGATTCCAATGCATGGCGACCCCATGTGCTGTAGAGTAGAACTGTGTCCCATAGGATTTTCAATGGCTGTGACTTTTGGAAGTAGATTACAAGGTCTTTCTTCCAAGGTGCCTCTGGGTGGGTTCAAACTGCCAACCTTTCTGTTTGTAGCTGAGTACTTAACCATCTGTGCCACCTAGAGACTCCAATCTATGTCTAGAGCCTATGTTTTAACCACTGTTCTTCACTCTGTTTCTGATCTCATCAGATGAAGCATCCATGCCTGGTCAGAACCATAGCACTGTGTCTGAATTCATCCTCATTGGCTTCTCCAACTTCCCCCAGCAGCTCATACCAGCTTTCTTCCTCTTGTTTCTGCTGATGTACCTGTTCACACTACTGGGGAACCTGCTCGTCATGGCCACCATCTGGAGTGAGCGCAGCCTCCACACGCCCATGTACCTCTTCCTGTGTGCCCTCTCCATCTCCGAGATCCTCTACACCTTCACCATCATTCCGCACATGCTGGCCGACCTGCTCTCTACCCACCACACCATTGCCCTCGTGGCCTGTGCCAGCCAGATGTTCTTCTCCTTCATGTTTGGCTTCACCCACTCCTTCCTGCTCACAGTCATGGGCTACGACCGCTATATGGCCATTTGCCATCCTCTGCGCTACAACATCCTCATGAATCCCCGGGGTTGTGCTTGCCTGGTGGCCTGGTCCTGGGCTGGGGGTTCTGTCATGGGGATGGTGGTGACAATGGCCATTTTCAACCTCACTTTTTGTGGCCCCAATGAAGTCCACCATTTCTTCTGCCATGTGCCGCCCCTTGTGAAGTTGGCCTGTGGGGACAATGTCTTTGCTGTGGCCAAGGGCGTGGGCCTGGTGTGCATCACAGCTCTGCTGGGCTGCTTTCTCCTCATCTTCCTCTCCTATGCCTTCATTGTGGCCACCATCTTGAAAATCCCCGTGACTGAGGGTCAACACAAAGCCTTCTCCACCTGTGTATCTCACCTTATTGTGGTTGTTGTGCACTATGGCTTCGCCTCTGTCATCTACCTCAAGCCCAAAGGTAGCAACTTTCTGGAAGGTGACACCCTCATGGGCACCACTTACACAGTCCTCACAACTTTCCTCAGCCCCATCATCTTCAGCCTCAGGAACAAGGAGCTGAAGAATGCCCTGAAGAAGACCTTTCTCAGCAAAATCTTTCCCCTGAGCTTCTAAAGTGGCTGATTTTGTGACAGGAGTTGTGGAGATGTGGTGTGCCTCAGTCTTCTGGTTTATAAAACAGGTACGATTACGCTGAACTTGTGGTAAGTCATGTATATAAAACCCCACTTCTCTTAGCAAGGGCTCACTCACCCTCCCTTCCTTCCCCTTTCCTTTCTTCCTAATAATTATGCTGGTAAAAGCTCCCAATTTTTTGAACACTTAATCAATAGGTAGGGATGATCTTTTTTTTTAATAACAACTTTATACCATATAATTCACCCATTTAAAGTGTACAATTCAATAGATTTTAGTATAATCACAGATATGTACAACTATCTGCAATTTTAGAATATTTTCATCACTTCCCTTTCCCTTTAGCTATCTTTAATCCTCCATCCTCCCTGCCCAAGACAACCACGAGTCTACTTTCTGTCTCTGTGGATTTGCCTGTTCCGCACATTTCATATAAATGGAATCATATCCTATGTAAGGAGCCCTGATTGCACAGTGGTTAAGCACTTGGCTGTTAACCAACAGTCAACAGTTCAAATCCACAGCTGCTCTGCAGGAGAAATATGTGGCTGTCTGCTTCCCATAAAGATTTATAGTGTTGCAATAATTGCACAATCCAAAAAGAAGAAAGGGCCAAAATAAAAAAATTAACCCTACAACTCAAACTAGTAGAAAGAGAGCATCAAAAGAAGTCTTCGGGCACCAGAAGAAAGGAAATAATAAGAATTAGAACAGAATTAGATGATAAAGCATAGAAAAACAATAGTAAGAGTTAACAAGACCAAAAGTTGGTTCTTTGAAAACAGCAACAAAATCTATAAACCACTGGCCAAACTGATAAAAGAAAAACAGGAGAGGAAGCAAATAATCTGAATGAGATATGAGATAGTGATATCACAACAGACCCAACTGAAATTAAAAGAATCATAACAATACTATGAAAAATTGTACTCTAACAAATTTGAAAACATAGAGGAAATGATCAAATTTCTAGAAACTCACTTCCTACCTAAACTAACACAAACAGAGGTAGAACAACTAAATAAACCTATAACAAAAGAAGAGATTGAAAAGGTAATTTAAAAACTTCCAACCAAAAAAGCCCTGTCCTTGATCGTTTCAGTGGAGAATTCTACCAAACTTTCAAAGAAGAATTAACACCACTACTACTAAAGGTATTTCAGAGTATAGAAAATGATGGAATACTCCCAAACTCATTCTATGAAGCCAGCATAACCCTGAGACAAAAACTAGCTAAAGACACCACAAAAAAGAAAATTGCAGACCAATATCCCTCATGAACATTAACTCAAAAACCCTCAACAAAATCCTACCCAATAGAATTCAACAAAAGATCAAAAAAATAATTCACCATGACCAAGTGGGATTTATACGAAGAACTCAGGGATGGTTCAACATTAGAAAATCAATCAATGTAATCCATACATAATGTCTTAGTCATCTAGTGCCACTATAACAGAAATATCATGAGTGGATGGTTTTAACGAAGAGAAGTTTATTTCCTCATAGTTAAAGTAGGCTAAAAGTCCAAATTCAGGGCGTCAGCTCCAGGGGAAGGCTTTTTCTCTCAGTCATCCTTCTTCTTTTCTGTTTTCCCCCAAACTAGGAGCTTCTCTGTGCAGCCACCCTAGTCCAAAGGACGCGCTCGGCTCCCAGCACTGCTTTCTTGATGGTATGAGGTCCCCAACTACCTGCTTGCTTCCCTTTCCTTTTGGTGCAGGCCACACCCCAGGGAAACTCCCTTTACATTGGATCAGGGATGTGACCTGGGTAAAGGTGATGTTACACTCCCACCCTAATCATCTTTAACATAAAATTACAATCACGAAATGGAGGCCAATCACACAATTCTGGGAATCATGGCCCAGCCAAATTGACACACATATTTTTGGGGGGACATAATTCAAACCATGACATGTAAATAAAACAAAAGACAAGGATCATATGATCTTATCAATTGATGCAGAAAAGGTATTTGACAAAGTCCAACACCCATTCATGATAAAAGCTCTCAGCAAAATAGGAAGGGAAGGGAAATTCCTTAACATAATTAAGGGCATTTATACAAAGCCAACAGCCAATATCATCCCAAATGGAAAGAGTGTGAAAGCATTCCCCCTGAGAATGGGAACTAGACAAGGATGCCCTTTATCACCACTCTTATTCAACATTGTGCTGGAGGTCCTTGCCAGAGCAATTAGGCTAGAAAAAGAAATAAAGGGCATCCAGATTGGTAAGGAAGAAGTCAAAGTATCTCTATTTACAGATGATATGAGCTTATACACAGAAGACCCAAAAGAATCCACAAGAAAACTACTGAAACTAGTAGAAGATTTCAGCAAAGTATCAGGATACAAGCTAAACATACAAAAACCAGTTGGATTCCTCTACGCCAACAAAAAGAACTTCCAAGAGGAAATCAGTAAATCAACACCATTTACAAGAGCCCCCAAGAAGATAAAATACTTAGGAATAAATCTAACCAGAGACGTAAAAGATCTATACAATGAAAACTACAAGACATTACAGCAAGAAACCGAAAGAGACCTGCATAAGTGGAAAAACATATCTTGTACATAGATAAGAAGACTCAACATTGTGAAAATGTCAATTCCACCCAAAGTGATCTACAGATACAAGGCAATCCTGTTCCAAATTCCAAAGGCATTTTTTAATGAGATGGAGAAACAAATCACCAACTTCATAGGGAAAAGGAAGAGGACCTGGATAAGTAAAGCATTACTGAAGAAAAAGAACAAAGTGGGAGACCTCACACTACCTGATTTTAGAACCTATTATACCACCACAGTAGTCAAAACAGCCCAGTACTGGTACAACAATAGATACATAGACCGGTGGAACATAATTGAGAATCCAGACGTAAATTCATCCACCTATGAGCAGCTGATATTTGTCAAGGCCCAAAGTCAGTTAATTGGGGAAAAGACTGTCTCTTTAACAAATGTTGCTGGCTTAACTGGATATCCATCTGCAAAACACTGAATGAAACAAGACCCATACCTCCCACCATGTGCAAAAACTCAAAATGGATCAAAGACTTAAACATAAAATCTAAAACCATAAAGATCATGGAAGAAAAAGTAGGATCAAAGCTAGGAGCCTTAATACATGGCATAAACAGAATACCAACCATAAGTAACAATGCACAAACACCAGAAGAGAAACTAGATAACTGGGAACTGCTACAAGTCAAACACTTACGCTCATCAAAAGACTTCACCAAAAGAGTCTCAGAAGACAACCTACAAACTGGGAAAAAAATTTTGACTTCGACAAATCCAATCAGGGTCTAATCTCTAAAATCTACAAGAAACTGCAAAACCTCAACAACAAATAACTTAATTAAAAAATGGGCAAAGGATATGGTCATGGATGGAATTGTGCTCCCCCAAAATATCTGTTAATGTGGCTAAGTCATGATTCCCAGTATTGTATGATTGTCTACCATTCTATCACCTGATGTGATTTCCCTATGTGTTGTAAATACTATCACTATGATGACAAGACGGATTAGTGGCAGTTATATTCATGAAGTCTACAAGATTAGGTAGTGTCTTAAGCCAATCTCTTTTAAGATATAAAATAAAGAAGTCAACAAAGAGACATGAGGGACCTCATACTACCAAGAAAGCAATTCTGGGAGCGGAGTGCATTCTTTGTACCTGAGGTTCCTGAGCTGAGATGCTCCCAGACCAAGGGAAGACTGATGACCAGGACCTTTCTCCAGAGCCGATGGAGAAAGAAAGCTTTTCCCTGGAGCCAGCGCCCTGAATTTGGACTTCTAGCCTACTGGACTGTGAGAGAATAAACTTCTCTTTGTGAAAGCCATCGACTTATGGTATTTCTGTTATAGCAGCACTAGACGACCAAGACAAATATGAACAGGCACTTCAGCAAAGAAGACATTCAGGTGGCTAACAGACAAAGAAATGCTCAAGATCATTAGCCATTAGAGAAATGCAAATAAAAACTACAGTGAGATACCATCTCACCCCAACAAGGCTAGCATTAATTCAAAAAACACAAAATAATAAATGTTGGAGAGGTTGTGGAGAGACTGGAGCACTTATACACTGTTGGTGGGAATATAAAATGGTACAACCACTTTGGAAATTGATTTGGCGCTTTCTTAAAAAGCTAGAAATAGAAGTACCATACGATCCAGCAATCCCACTTCTTGGAATATATCCTAGAGAAATAAGATCCATCACACGAATAGATATATGCACACTCATGTTCCTTGCAGTACTGTTCACGTAGCAAAAAGATTGAAACAGCCTAGGTGCCCATCAATGGACAAATGGATAAACAAGTTGTGGTATAGTCACACAATGGAATACTAGGCAATGATAAACAGCAACGATGAATCTGTGAAACATCTTATAATGTGGAGGAATCTGGAAGGCATTATGCTAAGTGAATTTAGTCAGTTGCAAAAGGACAAATATTGTATAAGACCAGTATTATAAGAACTCAAAAAAAGTTTAAACACAGAAGAAAACATTCTTTGATGGTTACGAGGGTAGGGAAGGAGGGAGAGGAGTATTCACTAGCTAGATAGTGGACAAGAATTATCTTAGATGAAGGGAAGGATAGTACACACTACCAGGGAAGTCAGCACAACAGACACTTCACCAAAGAAGACATTCAGGCTGCTAACAAACATATGATGAAATGCCCATGATTATTAGCAATTAGAGAAGTGCAAATCAGATAACATTTAACCCAACATTACCAGCACTAATACAAAAAAAAACAGGAAATAACAAATGTTGGAGAGGTTGTGGGGAGATTGGAACTCTTATGCACTGCTGGTGGGAATGCAAAATGGTACAACCGTTATGGAAAACAGCTTGATGCTTCCTTAAAATGCTAGAAATAGAAATACTATATGATTCCTAGCTATATATGCTAAAGAAATGAGAGCTGTTGCACGAATACACATATGTACACCTATGTTTATTGCAGCATTATTCACAATAGCAAAAAGATGGAAGCAACCTAAGTGCCCATCAGCAGATGAATGGATCAACAAACTGTAATACATGCACACAATGGAATACTATGCAATGATAAAGAATAATGATACATCCGAGAATCATCTCCCAACATGGATGAATCTGAAGGGCATTATGCTGAGTGAAATAAATCATCACAAAAGGACAAATATCAAGCAATGTTAAATATTGCAACTAATGTCACAAAAAATTTGTGTATAAATTTTGGGAGAGAAACTAATTTGCTCTGTAAACTTTCACCTAACTCACACACACACACACAAACCTGCTTAAAAACTAGTGGGTAGTTGGAGAAAACAAAGACAGAATTAAAAAATTCCTAGAATCAAATGAGAACAAAAACATAACACGCCAAAACCTTTTTGGTCACAGTAAAGTCAGTGCTTAGAGGTCAATTTATAGCAATAAACACACATCAAAAAAGAAGACAGGACAAAAAATCAAAAAATTAACCCTACAACTCAAACAATTAGACTGAAAGCAGCAAAAGAAGACCAAGGTCACCAGAAGAAATGAAATAATAAAAATTAGAGCAGAAATAAATGAAACAGAGAACAGAAAGCCAATAGAAAGAATCTAAAAATAGAAAGACTAAAAGCTGGTCTTTTGAAAGGATTAATAAAATCGACAAACCACTGGCCAAATTGTCAAAAGCAAACAGGAGAAGATACAAATAACTAGAATAAGAAATGAGATGGGTGACATTACAACCGAACCGACTGAAATAAAAATGATCGTAACAGAATACTATGAAAAATTGTACTCCAACAAATTTGAAAACCTAGAAGAAAAGGAAAAATTTGTAGAAACACACTACCTACCTAAACTAACACAAACTGAGGTAGAAAATTTGAACACTCATAACAAGAGAAGAAATTGAGTGATCATTAAAAAAAAAGCCCCAGTCCAGACGGCTTCACTGGAGAAGTCTAGCAAACATTCAGAGAAGAGTTGACACCATTTCTACTCAAACTATTCCAGAGCATAGAAAAGGAAGGAATACTCCCAAATTTATTCTATGAAGCCAGCATACCCCTAATACCAAAATCAGGCAAAGACATCACTAAAAGAGTAAACTAAAGACCAATAACCCTTATGAATATAGATCCAAAAATTCTCAACAAAATCCTAGCCAATAGAGTTCAATAGCATATCAAAAAAATAATACATCACAACCAAGCAAGATTCATAGCAGGCATGCACGTTGGTTCAACATTAGAAAATCAATTGACATAATCCTCCACTTAAATAAAACAAAGGAAAAGACTCAGATGATAGCAATAATTGATGCAGAAAAGGCATTTGATAAAGTCCAATACCTATTCATGATAAAAGCTCTCCATAAGATAAGAATACAAGGGAAATTCCTCAACATAATAAAAGGAACTTATACAGAACCAACAGCCAACATTATCCTCAACTGAGAGAATTTGAAAGCATTCCCCTTGAGAATGGAACCCAGAAAAGGATGACCTTTATCACTTCTCTTATTCAACATTGTATTGGAAATCCTAGCAAGAGCAATAAGGCAAGGAAAGGAAATAAAGGACATCCACATTAGTAAGGAAGAAGTAAAACTATCCTTATTCGCAGATGATATGATCCACAAGAAAGCTATTGGAACTAATAGACGCATTCAGCAAAGTGGCAGGACACAAGAGCAACATACAAAAATCAATTGGATTCCTCTACATCAACAAAGAGAACTGTGAAAAAGGAAATCAGGAAAACAATACTATTTACAATAGCTGCCCCCAAAAGAAAATACTTAGGAATAAATCTAACCAGGGATGTAAAAGGCTTATACAAAGAAAACTACAAAACACTACTTCAAGAAACCAAAAGAGACCTACATAAATGGAAAAATATACCATGTTCTTTGATAGGAAGACTTAATTAACACTGTGAAAATGTCTACACTACCCAAGCGATATATAGGTATAATGCAATCCTGATCCAAATACCAACAGCATTCTTCAATGAGATAGAAAAACTAATCACTAACTTTATATGGAAGGGAAAGAGTCTCCAAATAAGTAAAGCTTTATTAAAAAAGAAGAACAAAATAGGAGGCCTCACACTACCTGATCTCAGAACTTACTATACAGCCACAGTAGTCAAAACAGCCTGGTACTGGTACAACAACAGACACATAGACCACTGGAACAGAACTGAGAACCCAGATGTAAATCCATCCACCTATGGATAGCTGATCTTTGACAAAGGACCAAAGTCCATTAAATGGGGAAAAGACAGTCTTTTTAACAAATAGTGCTGGCAAAATTGGATACCTATATGTAGAAAAATGAAACAGGATCCATACCTCGCACCATACACAAAAACTAATTCAGTATGGATCAAAGACCTAAATATAAAACCTGAAACAATAAAGATTGTAGAGGAAAATTTAGGGACAATGCTAGGAGCCCTAATATATGGCATAAATAGGACACCAAATATAACTAAAAACGCATGCACAGAAGAAGATGAACTAGATAAAGGGAACCGCCTAAAAATTAAATGCTTATGCTCAACAAAAGACTTCTCCAAAAGAGTAAAAAGAGAACCTACTGATTGGGAAAAAAAAATTTGGCTATGACATATCTGACAAGGGTCTAATTTCTAAAATTTATAAAACACTTCAACACCTCAACAAAAAAAAAAAAGGCAAATAATTCAATTAAAAAATGGGCAAAGAGTATGAACAGACACTTCATCAAAGAAGACATTCAGGCTGCTAACATCCATATGAAGGAATGCTCATGATCATTAGTAATTAGAGAAATGCAAATCAAAACTACAATGAGATGTCATCTCATCCCAACATTATTGGCACTAATAAAAAAAGTTGGAGAAATTACGGGGAGATTGGAGCTCTTATGCACTGCTGGTGGGAATGTAAAATGGAACAACTACTGTGCAAACCTGTCCACCATGGGTGACCCTGCTGGTATTTGAAGTACAGGTGGCATAGATTCTAGCATCACAGCAACACACAAGCCACCACAGTATGACAAATTGACAGATGAGTAAGGATGGTGCTCCTTAAGAATAGAAATACTACCTGACCCAACAATCCCACTCCTAGGTGTATACCTTAAAGAAATAAGAGCTATGACATGAATAGACATATGCATACCCATGTTCATTGCAGCTTTATTCACAATAGCAAAAAGATGGAAGCAACCTAAGTGCCCACCAACAGATGAATGGATTAACAAACTGTGATACATACTCACAATGGAATGCTGTGCAATGATAAAGAATAATGACAAACTCGCAAAACATCTCACAACATGGATGAATCTGGAGGGCATTATGCAGAATGAAATAAGTCAATCCCAAAGGACAAATACTGTATGAGACTGCTATTGTAAACTAACAGCAAAAAGTTCACACACAGGAAAAAAAAACCCAAAACTCTTTGATGGTTACCAGGGATGGGAGGAGGAGGGAGGTAAGTCGCCGAAGTGATAGTAGACACATGTTAATACTGGTGAAGGGAAAGGCAATACACAATATGGAAGAAGTGAGTACAACAAGACCAAGGCAAGAGAGGACACTGACAGGAACGCAGGAATAAAGGACGACTATAGTAACTACTATAGCATAGACAATCCTGCAACAATAGTATTAACGAACGGTGATCTATGAATGGATACATAGATAGATATGCCAAGAGGTGGGCTGGGGGCAGGGGGTAATGGAACACACCCTCTGGCAGATACAGGTTTGGTGGTGGAAATTTCTAAATACATGACTACAGGTATTCCTCACAAATTAATATAGACAATGAAGTACACAAGTGGCACATTCAGGGAAACCTCTTAGACATAACTAAACACCTCATGGGAGGAAGTTTCAGGCTCGAAGGCAAAGGACATAATTCTTAAAGACAAAGTTCTACATCCTACATCCTACTTCGTGAGTAGCGTCTGGGGTCTTAAAAGCCTATGAGTGGCCATCTAAGATACAATTATCGGTCTTTTCTAGTCTGCAGCAAAGGAGAAGGAAAAAAAGTAAAAACTCAAAGGAGCAATTAGTCCAAAACACTAATGGACCTCAAGAACCAGAGCGTATAGGACCAACCCCGAGACCAAAAGAACTAGGTGGTGCCCGGCTACTGCTACCAACCACTCTGACTGGGATTACAACAGAGGGTTCCAGACAGAGCAGGAGAAAAAAGTAGAAAAAAAGATCAAATCCACAAAAAAAGACCAGACTTATAGGTCTGACAGAGACTGGAGGAACCCCCAAGACTATGGGCCCCCTAACACCCTGTCTTAGTCATCTAGTGCTGCTGTAACAGAAATACCACAAGTGGATGGCTTTAACAAAGAGAAGTTTATTCTCTCACAGTCCAGTAAGCTGCAAGTCCAAATTCAGGGAGTCAGCTCCAGGGGAATGCTTTCTCTGTCGGCTCTGGAGGAAGGACCGTGTCATCAATCTTCCCTTGGTCTGGGAGCTTCTCTGCACAGGAACCTCAGATCCAAAGGACTCGCTCTGCTCCCGGCACTACTTTCTTGGTGGTATGAGGTTCCCATGTCTCTCTGCTCGCTTCTCTCTTTTATATCTCAAAAGAGATTGGCTTAAGACACTATCTAATCTTGTAGACCTCATCAACAAAACTGCTGCTAATCCATCTTATTACATCATAGTGATAGAATTTACAACACACAGGGAAATCACATCAAATGACAAAATGGTAGACAAACATAAAATACTGGGAGTCAGGACCTAGCCAAGTTGACAGATATTTTGGGGAACACCATTCAATCCATGACACACCCTTCTAACTCAGAACTGAAGCCACTCCCGAAGTTCACCTTTCAGCCAAAGACTAGGCGGCCCTATAAAACAAACAATAATACACATAAGGAACGTGTTTCTTAGATCAATCAAGTATACAAGACCACATGGGCAACACTTTTCCTAAAACAAAGACAAGAAGGTGGGAAGGGACGAGAAAACTGGACTGAATGGAACCAGGGAACCTGAGGTGAAAAAGGAAAGAGAGAGAGCGCTGACACAATGCGGGGATTGTGACCAATGTCACGAAACAATTTGTGTATACATTTTTGAATGAAAAACTAATTTGCCCTGTAAACTTTCACCTAAAGCATGCAAAAACAAAATTCTCGAAATTCGGAGCCGCAGCTCCGCTACTCATATGCTGTGACCTCAGACAAGTCACTTAACCTCTGAACCTCAGTTTGTGCCTCAGTAAAATGGAAATAACAATGCCCACCTCCCAAGGACACCTCAGGGTTGAAAACACGGCGCCTGGTGGCTCATAAGAAATGGACATAAATTCGGCTATGAATATTGCTAAAGGGTATGGTACTGCTCTTAAACCCAGGCCACCAGGACACCTGCTTGGGCCCTGAACCTCTAGGGTCCCACGCTTTTGAGTGCTTTCCTCAAAGGCATTTGTCCTCTGGTGCCTGTGACTGTCTGGGCTGTCAGTGCATTCTGGAGGGGCGCCCAGGCCCAGACTAAATCTGAGTAGGTCCCAGTCATAGGAAACACCTCAAGATTTCTCAGTCCCCTCTGCTTCCTGGCACCGGCCAGGGCCAGGTCTAATTCCCATTTCTTCCCTTTTGGCCACTCTTGATCCTCAAACCTACACATGGGGTTGGTCAGATGTTCCAAGTAGGTCTGAGCCCTGCCACTGTGCCCCATTGTCATAGCATATCTTTTATGGGTTCACCTGGGAACCAGCAACTAAACGGCACTAACGTGTTGATTTTGGGGGACACTCGCCTTGGAGTCTGAATGAGTTCAGGCTGTGGGTTACAGGTGGATCAACACCAACACTTGGGTCTGAGCTGGATATGAACCTGTGTGTGTCTGCTCTTGTGTGTTAATTTTCTGGTGCCACCTCTGATCTACAGTATCCAAAGGGGGCAGGGATGGTGGCAGGAGCTGTTTCCCCTTTCTCTCCCTGCTCTTGGCCCCCGAAGTGGTCACCCACATGTCATCCACTGGCTCCATGCCACATGTCTGACACTCCTCCAGCGATGGCCAAGCTTCTCTCCTCCAAGTGCTCTTGCAATGACAGTGGGCCTTCAGATCGATGTCCTCTGTAGAGCCCTGGGTTTGGTCCCCATCGCCATCATTACCATGCTATTTACCCTCAGAAAAAATGACTCAGATCTCTGAACATCAGTTTTCTCATCTTCAAACTAGAGGAACAACAGCACCTACCTATC
The DNA here is from genome assembly GCF_000243295.1 of Trichechus manatus latirostris. Classification (NCBI taxonomy): domain Eukaryota; kingdom Metazoa; phylum Chordata; class Mammalia; order Sirenia; family Trichechidae; genus Trichechus; species Trichechus manatus. Next base: position 7,205,504 of record NW_004444058.1, read on the forward strand.
AGGGTGGTTCTGATGGTTGGATGAGTTAATGTGAACACAGTATGTGGCACTTACTCAAGAAATGTGCATCTAGCATTTGAACACCAGGCTATACGGTTTGGACTCTGGACAATAGGAAAGGCTCTGCCACTGAACTCCATACAAGTGGCATCTGTTGAGTCAGTACTGCACATGCCCAGCACTGTTCTAGGCCCTGGGACACAGAGATAAATCATATTCAGCCCCAGATCCATGATCCCTCAGCCACAACATAATGTGAAGGGCTGTGATGGAGACATCTGCTGGGCACTATGGGAAAAATGTGGAGGAAGGGATGTTTTTCTCTGGGTTTTAAAGGATGAATAGGAGTTCTCTTGGCTGTGGTGAACAAAAGGGCATTCCAGGCAGAGAGACTGAAATGAATAAAAGTATAGAGTAGGTTTATTAGTGATTACTATGGGTAGGTTGGAGGGAAGGGAGAGGAGGATCCAGTGCTTAGGAGGCACTGAGCTTCTGTTAAGGGTGATAGAAAATTTTGGGTTTGGAGAAAAGTGATGCTTGAACAACATGATGAACACAATTCATGTCACTGAACTGAACAAGAGAAGAATGTTGAAATGGCCGTGTTTTGTTACATATTTATTTTGTTGTTGTTGGGTGCCATGAAGTTGTTTTCCACTCATAGTGACCCCACGTGACAGAGTAGAATTGTCCCGTAGGATTTTCTTGGCTGTAATCTTTATGGGAGCAGATCACTAGGTCTTTCTCCCATGGAGCCCCTGGGTGGACTTGAACCACCAACCTTTCTGTTAGCAGCTGAGTGCTTAACCATTTGCACCACAAGGGCTCC
>NW_004444058.1:7206432-7242053 GCF_000243295.1 Trichechus manatus latirostris
TATGCATATATTTACTTGATAAAAAATGCTTATGTCTGGATATTGGGTCAATGAACCATTTTAGAAACCAGCAGAGGAGTAGGTCTAGGGGTAAAATCAAGTTTAGTTTGGACATACTAAGTCTGAGATGCCTATTCGACTTCCAAATGGAGATGACAGTGGCAGTTGGGTAAAGAAGTTTATCACTGAGGTAGAGGTGAAGTCTTCTATTTGCAAAATTTTGTTGGGTTAATTGAGATCCTTCTGCCCTCTGTCTCACCTACAAGCATGGTGTGAATGTTAGACGTCCTACTACAACCCTTTATGGTTTCATTTAAGGAGGTCTGGTGGCACACTGGTTAAGTGCTTGGCTGCTCATCAAAAGGTTGGTAGTTCAAACCCACCCAGTGGCTCCGTGGGAGAAAATACCTAGCAATCTGCTTCCCTAATGATTACAGCCTTGGAAACCCTCTAGGGCAGTTCCACTCTCTCCTACCTGGTCAGTATATGATCACTATGAGTCGGAATCGACTTGATGGCACACAACAACATGGGTTTCATGTAAAGATTTATTTCATTAGGAAAGAATTTAGATTTACTAGCTTTCTGGGATTTTTTGAAATTTCTGTTTTTGTTTGGTTTCCTTTCTCTTTTCCACTTTTTGTAAAATTTCATACTGCTACATTTTATTGTTGATTTTAAGGAGCCCCGTTAGCGCAGTGATTAAGCACTCAGCTGCTAACCAAAAGGTTGATGGTTCAAACTCACCAGGAGAAAAATGTGGCAGTCGACTACCCTAAATATTTATGAGCTTGGAAACCCTATAGGGCAGTTCTACTCTGTCCTATAAGGTTACTATGAGTTGGAATTGACACAACAGTAATGGAAAATTCTTTTATTTTGGTTTAGTCATATATAAAAAAACCCCACAAAACCCATTGCTGATTCCGACTCATGGTGACTCCTTGTGTTACAGAGTAGAACTGCACTCCACAAGGCTGTCTTAGCTGTAATCTTTATGGAAGCAGATCACCAGGACTTTCCTCCAAGGCACTGCTGGGTGTTTGAACCTCCAACCTTTCAGTCAGTAGTCTAAAGCAAGGACCTCTTAGTCATATACAAACCTGGTTAAAAAGAAATCAAACACTACATACAGAGTGATCACTGAAAATGAAATCCACCTTCTGCCTGCGAAACTAGAGTCTCCAAGGACAACTCCAAGGACAATCAAGGAAACTGTTAAAGTTTCGTTGTCATTTTACAAATGTTCTCTCTTCTAGATGCACTTTAGAATCCTCTTGTCAAGTTCCATGAATATCCTGTTAGGGTTTCTTTTTACCGCAATTAATTTATAGATTAATTTAGGTATCTTATTTAATCCTAAATTTCTGTGATTGCATTCGGAATTTATGACCGATTCCTTGTTTTAATGGTATTTTCTTCTATGGATACACTGTTTTCTCAAGTCTCTCTGCAAAATAGAAGTGAGAAAATTCTTGTGTTGTCTTCTGTTTCTTCCGTTGTCTCTATAACATGTGGGTCAGTTCTGCTGCATCTGGCTCCTTCTGGCCATTAGGTAAAAGTTGGGTGAATGTGGGACGTTTTATTGATGAATGGAGATCCCCAGATGGTGCAAATGGCTTGGGCTCGACTACTAACCTGAAGATTGCCTGTCCAAACTCAACCAGTGGCACTGCTGAAGAAAGGCCTGGTGATCTGCTTCTGTAAAGATTACTGCCAAGAAAACTCTATGGGGCAGTTCAACTCTACGATACATGGGGTTGCTATGAGTCAGAATCAATGCGCTTGGGTTTTTGTTTGTTTTGCTTATTTATGAATGTCGATGTTGATTGGTGTTGCTTCTGTCTGGTGTGTGTAGGTTTCTGTTTCCATCAGGTCACTTTGTGGGTTGATGGATCTAGTGGGCCATGACCATATCAATGATCATCAGTGGGGGGCTGGCAGGCAGTCAGAGGCACCTTTCCCTGTTGCTGGATTTAGGAAAACCTTCCTTGGGGAGTCTGGGCATTAGTAAATTAATTCCCTTTGGTCTGCTGTTCTTTGTTCTATTTTCTCTCTACTCTTGGTGGAGGTCTGGAATAATCACAAGCTGTGATGAACTTCTCTCCCAGACTCCATCACCCATTAAGAAGTGCCCTCCACCCTTATAGATCACAGACACACACACATACACAGAGACACACACATACATACACACAGAGAGACAGAGACACACAGACACACACACACATACACCTGGGCAACATCTGTCCAATGTTTGCAGGGCAATTCCTGGGCTTGCCCCAGAGACAGGATCTGCAGCCTGTCCGGGTGAGCTTCTGGGGGTAGAAGCCCACTTACTCCAGATGTTCCGAAGGGCGACCTTCAATTAATTTCCTGATGATGTCCCATAGCACCCTCCTGTCCTTCTCGTGGGTGGACATTACATTTGTAATTTCTTCAGGGCACTATTTGTAATCACAACTTCTAATTTTGTACCAAGCCTCCCCCCAGATGGTGCTCAAATCTCAGTTCCCCTTAAGGACTAGAAGACCTGGGGCTCAGTATCTGTATCTCTGCATGACTGGTGCATATTAGACACATACTGAATATTAATCATCTTGCTTTACCAACCATATTTGCAAAATAGTGCATGCTTGGGGCCCTTCTTCCAAGCTCCCAGTAAAGATTAGAATTTTAAATACTCTGAGAAGTCCTGCAGGAAAGAAATCTACTTGTGCTTAACTCAGATCCCTGGGTGGCGCCAACAGTTTCCATCCACTACTAAATTAAAAGTCAACAGCTTGAACCCACCCAGTGGTGCCATGGAAGAAAGGTCTGGTGAACAGCTTCTGTAAAAATTACAGCCAAGAAAACCCTATGGAGCAGTTCTACTCTGTACCATGTGGGGTTACCATCGACTTGATGGCAATCGGTTTTGTCTGTTTCCTTGTTTGTCTTGGTGTTTAACTCCAGGATTCCAAACTTTTAAAACCATGGCTCCATTTTTTTTCCAGACAGCTATTAATAGGTGATTTTGTGTAATACCAAACGGCAGACTCTACCCTAGAGGTTTGTGCAATTTCTATCTTGTATTGAATCTTTGAATTGAGGTCAAAGTATTCTCTGGGCCCTTTATCTAGTTTTAGGCTGTGGGTCATCTAAGCATCAAAGGCACTTGTAGATTTGATGTAACGATGGGTATGTTCAACTTAGTAAATATTCCACATAACCAGCAAATAAACAAGATGGTTTCAGATGATAAGACCTATAAGGAAAATAAATAGAGTAATGGGGTAGATGGGATGGGGGTGGTACATAGATAGTGTAGGAAGAAGTTCTCTGAGGTGACATTTCAGCTGAGACCTAAGTGATGAAACTCAGGCATGAAAGAGCTGGGAGAAGAGCATCCGAAGCACAGGGAATAGCACATGCAAAGGCCCTGGGGAGAGCGAAGACTGGGTATATGTTCTCCTAATAGGAGATCATCATGAGCCAGAATTACCTCGATGACAATGGATTTATTTGTTTTCTTTTCTTATATAAGGACAGTGGCTGTTCAGTGGTAGAATTTTCACCTTCCATGCAGGAGACCTGTGTTCGATGCCAGGCCAAGGCACCTCATGGACACTCACTACCCATCTGTCAGTGCAGTCTTGAGTGTTTCTAAGATGCTGAACAGGTTTCAGTGGAGCTTCCAGACTAAAATGAACTAGGAAGAAAGGCCTGGTGATCTACTTGCAAAAACCAGTCGATGAAAACCATGTGGATCACAATGATCCAATCCACAATCGATCATTAGGATGGCGAAGGAATGGGCATCATTTTGTTTCATGGTGCATAGGGTCACCATGAGTTGGGCCAACTCAATATCAGCTAAAAACAGGAGATCAGAATTGAGGCCAAAGTGCTGGAGTGCAGTGAGGGATGGGAGATCAGCCAAGAGGAAGTTGGAGGTGTTTGCAGGGACTCAGTAATGCAGAATCCCTTAGGCTATAAAAAGAGATCAACATTGTATCAGGATCTTATTCTGGGACACTGAGGTTTCTCTGAAGTCCCCACCCCCTTGCCCCTGTAGGTGCCCCACAATCTCAGAAACAAATGCTCCTATATGCACTCCAAGGGGAAGAGCTGATTCAAGGAGCACCAAGATTCAAATTCTTCCCTTTGAGTTCCAATCACACTTTTGAACTCATAGCACAGTTAATAGTCACAAAAGGAAGCATGCGCTGATTTGCAATAATCAGGTTTTCTGAGAGGGTAAAAAGGCCACGTTTATTCATCACTGACTGTGTGCCAAGCACAGCTCTGAGTCCTTCACATTCAGTCCCTGGGACCACCTGAGGAAGAGACTGCTATTAATTCAGATGAGGAAACTGAGGAACAGAGAGGGAAATTCACTTGTCCAAATTCTCACAGCAGAGCTGAGACTTGAATCCCAGCGGTCTGGCTCCACTACCTATGCTCTTGCGGTTATTTTTTGTTTCTGATGGTCTGGCTTTGAGTATCAAGACACCCTGCCCTGGCTACCCCAAGATGAGTCAAGGTTGATCCTGCGGGCCTATAATGGGAAAGGAGGAACCTAGAGGTGAGGGACCAATAAGCCTCCTGCTGACTCACTGACTCTCCCGTGAGATCACTAGGCACACAGTGGGGCTCTGCCTATATCTGTTGGCCAGGCTGCCTGGGCTCAAGGGGGGCAGAGGAGAAAGGAAGGGGGCCCCTGAAGGCACAGTAAGGGGGTCACCCCGGAACTGACTGGGATAGGCAGACGTGGGGAAAGTGGTGGTTTTGGGCAATAGCAGGGAGGAAAGTAAAAGTCCTGGACAGGTTGTCTGGGTGTGGGCTGCGTGGACCCCCTCCTCTCCTGTGCTGGGGTGAACAAGGGCCTTCCTCTTGGTGAACACCAGCAGCTCAGAGGAAGACATCTGCCACTATGGGTTCCCCTCCCTGTCTCAGGGCCTCAATCTTATCCTTTAAGTACATACTCAACCTTGGTATCTCTCTTGCTCTAACAACTCCCGTGGCTCCCCATTGCTCACAGGTTAATTCCATGATCAACTCTAGGAAAAACTGCGGGCGCCTTCTCCCAGTCGCTCCCACCCCCAGGTCCCTGTGGTCCCCAAACGCCCCTGCTGGCTCCCAGGGAGGCTCAGGCAGAAGTGACAGCAGAGTTTTATTTCTGGGAGTCCGCTAAGGTAGGTGGATGGGTCGGGGAGAGGAGTTACTGCGGTCTCGCGCCCAGCTGCTCTAAGCGCAGCCACAGCCCGCCCTCGGCGCGCAGGATCAGCTCTGGCTTCCTCCGGGGCTCAGTGTCGTCGGGCAGGACGCGGAAACGCAGCAGCGTGAGCGCCAGGACCACCTTCATCTCGGTCATGGCGAATGTCTGCCCGATACAGTTCCTGCGAACCAGGTGGGGTCTGACTTAACCCAGGACCCCCATCTGGGCCTTATCGTGCCTGGGACCGGCCCAAGACCCCCATCCCCGCCCTGATCAGCCTGAGGGATAAAGAGAGGGGCTGACCAAACCGGAACCCCCAAGAGCGCTTCCCTGTCCCCTGAACTTGACCCAGGCTTCAACTGCAGATTCAGAAGAGCAGATGGGGGAGGGGTTCTGATCGCCTGGGAACCCTTCCTTGGATCCCACCTCCTTTCCCCCAGATCCTTGTCCAAACCTTGGGGGAAGGGGAGGAAAGGAGGCTGGAACTCGGACCACCTGAGCCCTCCACCCCCAATCAGGCCTAGGTGAAGTCCCTGACGCCTCCCCCCCCCCCAGGTCTCACCCCATCCTCACCTGGGACCCGCAGAAAAGGGAATAAAAGCCAGAGGCGACCTCTTCTGAGTGTTTTCTAAGTTGAAGCGGAAAGGGTCATAGACCTGGGGGTGGGGAGAGAGGGCTGCTGGGTGAGGTATCCCAAGACAGACCACCTTGGAAAGGCAGACGTGCATATAGTGCCAGATATGGTGTCTGATTCCCCACTCAGGACCCCCTCCCCTCATGTTCCTGCAGTGAATAAGGATGGTGGGGGAGGGTGGCACCTCAGGGTTCGGCCACACAGAGGGGTTGTGATGGGTCCCGAAGATACTGATCAGGCAGATGACACCTGTGGGAGGAGGGGGCAGTCATATCAAGATCTCCACTGCCTGGTGGGCTCCCCTTCCTGCCCAGGACCTCCCCCTTGCCATTGTCGGCACCTTTGGGGATGACCCGGCCATCTGGAAATACTATGTCCTGGGTACAGCAGCGCGAGATGCTGATGACTGAAGGATGCAGCCGCAGACTTTCCTTGATGCACATGGTCAAGAAGGGCAGCTGGACCAGGTCATCCCTAAGGAACCGCCCCCCAACAATTAACCTGACAGCAAAGACTCTCCAGGTCCCTCCCACCTGGTGACACTTTTTTACCACCTCTCTCTGACCCTCACTCCCTATAACAAAATAAACTCCAGATTGATCAAAGATAAGCATTAGATGACTAGATTAACAAAATGTGGTCTATACACACAATGGAATACTACTCAGCCATAAAGAGAAATGAAGTCCTGATGAATGCCACTGCCTGGATGAACCTTGAAAACATCATGATGAGCAAAATAAGTCAGTCACAAAAGGACAAATACTGTATGGTCTCGCTTATATGAAAGAAGCAAACTTATGGAAACCAAGGATTATTAGTGGTTACCAGGGGTTGGAGGGAGGGGGAAGGGAGGAGCTTTTGCTTAAGTGGCCTTGAGATTGTATTAATGGTGGTGAAATGATTTGGAAAAGAATAGCAAGAACGGTCGCACAGCTTGAAGAATGTAAGCAATGTTACTGAATTGTGCATGTAGAAATTGTTGAAATGGTGTACGTTCTGTTACGTATATTTTCACCACAGTAAAATTTTTAAAAAATTAAGCATTAGAAAAGCAATATCACATAAGTAGCAGAGAAAATTTAGCTGGGTGTTTTTAGCAGCCTGTCTGAGCAAACCACAACACGCAAAAGCCATCCCTGAAAAGGTTGACAGATTTGCAGAACAACAAAATATTCTTTATGGTTAAAACAAATCAAAAGGTAAATGAGTCAAAAACAAAGTAAACATATCCAAAATTCTACTGTTATTTCATATTGTACCGGAGACACTAGCTGATGTGATGAAGATAAGAGAAAAATGTATAGTTATTAGAAATGTGAGGGAATGTATCTGTACTGGCAAATAGTGGTTTTATACTTGGAAAGCACAAGAGAATCAACTGGGAAACGTTTATGAACAGCGAGCATTCTGTAACCAGTTCCAGTTGCCATTGAGTTCATTCTGACTCCTGGAGACCCCATGTGTGTCAGCGTAGAACTGTGCTCCCCAGGGCTTTCAATGGCTAACTTTTCAGAAGTAGATCACCATGCCTTTCTTCCAAGGCACACCTGGTGAACCTGAACCGCCAGCATTTCAGTCATCAGCTGAGTGTGTTAATTATTTTCACCACCTAGGGACTCCAAGGATTCAGTAAAAGGGCTGAAATTTTTAATCCTCTTCTTTTTGTGTAACTATTTACATTTTTAAATAGCTGATACAGTCAATAGGTTCAAACTTCAAAAACTATGAAAGAACACCCTTGTGGCCCAGCACCACACACATTCCCTCCCCACAGGTTGTCCAGGTTATTATTTATTCATGTGCCCTTCCAGAGATACTTTTTTGCATCTCCAAATACTATATACACCTTCTCCTCACTTATTGTCTATCTTCTTATCCAGCATTTTGCGTTTACAACAATAGTAAAAAATCTACTTTTCAAATTTTTTGCACATTAACAATGTATGTCTGGCAGTAATAAATTCTGAGGTGCGAGGCGAGAGTAACACTGGCTTTGATGGTTAAGGTTACATATCACCTTGGCCGGGCCATGATTCTCAGAGGGTTGAGAGTCATGTAATGATGTAATTTGGCAGTTATAATGACATAATTTGGTAGCTATGTAATGATGTAGTCATCCTGCATTTTTGTGATCTGATGTGGTCATCCTCCATTTTCACATAATGCCAATTTTGCATAACGACGGGGTCTTTGGAACCTAGCCATGTCAATAAGTGAGAAGACAGTGCAGTAACATACTACATACTATACACACTACTCTGTATCTTTTTCATTTGACAGTTTCCATCTCCTCTTGCATACACCCTCAAACTTGTTTCAAAACAGGATCTTCACTATAAAATAACTTTCCATGTTTTTTTCTAGAGCTTTTAAGATATTTTTCTTTAAATTTTAAATCTTTGATTCATCTGGATGCTATCTTGTTACAAGACATGAGAAACAGATTGAATCAACTTCTTTTCAGGCAGCTTCTCAGTAGTCCCAAGAGCTTTTTATTAAATGATCCCCATCAGATATAAGACAACATCCTAAGCATTTACTAAGTTCACTGGGCACAAAATTTATATACATAAATCACAAATTTTTCTAGATAGATAACTGGAATGTATATAAAATAAAATATGCTAATAATAAAACAAAATACCTGGATTAAATTTAACAAGAAATGTGAAAGTTCTGTATTCCAAATACATTTATAAATCTCACTCAATCCAAATGAAATACTGATGGAAGATATTATTCCCCATAGCAACAGAAGGATCAAAGAGTTCATTTAATAAAGCATGCACAAGATCTCTAAGCAGACATTTTCTACTCTATTAAAAGATGGTAACACCTGGATATCCATTCTATACTCTGGTATAGTATGTGTTAATATCACAAAGTGTTCCATTTTCCACAAATCTATCATACATTCAGTACAAATAAAAATCCAGCTGATTTTCTTAGGAACTTCACAAGCTTACTCTAAAATTTTTCTGGAAGAATGAAAAATCATGAAGACCTAGGACTATTTAAAAATTAAAGATCAAAGAGAAGGAACTCATTCTACCAGATTTAAGATCTATTACAAAGCTGTAGTAAGATACTGTTGCAAGAAAAGGATAATCAATCAGGGGACAGACTAGAAAGCTAGGAGACAGACACATGAATCGGTAAAAACTTAACATCTAATAAAAGAAATTGACCCATAATACCCTGGAGAATGGATGGGTAGTTCAGCTGTAAAAGAAAAGATGGATAAATTTGACTTCATAAAAATTAACAAAAAGTTCAAAAAATCAAAAGGCAATCTTTTGCAACACAAAACAGAAAAAGGATTAATTTTTTAATATACAATGAGGTCTTATCAGGAAATCTGAAAAAAGTACTTCCAAAAGATTACAGCCAGTCGCTCACTACTCACCAGAGTGGGATGTCTAAGATACATCTATTGGTCCCATTGCACTCGGAGCGAAGGAGAATGAAGAAAACCAAAGACATAAGGAAAATACTAGCCCAAAGGACTAAAGGACCAAATGAACCAGAGACTCTACCAATCTGAGACCAGAACTAGATGGTGCCCAGCTACCACCAATGACCGCCCTGACAGGGAACACAACAGAGTCCCAGACAGAGCAGGAGAAAAGTGTAGAATAACTCAAATTCAAGTTAAAGACCAGACTTAGTGGTCTGACAGAGACTAGAGGAACACCCAAAACTACGGCCCCCAGATGCTCTGTTAACCCAGAACTGAAACCATCCCCAAAACTCACTCTTCAAACAAAGATTAGACAGGAGTATAAAACAAAAAATAAAATAAAACACATGAGGAATGTGCTTCTTAGTTCAGTCAGATATACGAGACCAAATGGGCAGCTCCTGTCCAAAAGCAGGATGAGAAGGCAGGAAGGGACACGAACTGGTAGAATGGACACAGGGAACCCAGGGTGGAAAGGTGCAGTGTGCTGTCACATTGTAAGGATTGCAACCAATGTCACAAAACAATATGTGTATAAATTTTTGTATGAGAAATTAACGTGAGCTGTAAACTTTCACTTAAAGCACAATAAAAAAAAAGATTACAGCCATTGAAAACCCTCTGAGCAGTTCTACTCTGACACACATGAGGTCACCATGAATCTGAATCAACTTGACAGCAAGTGGTTTGGTTTTTTTTTTCCTTCGTTTGGTAGTTCCCCTCTCTGTCTCTACTCTGTCTGTCTCCCTCCCTCTCTCTCTCTATCTTTTCTTGGACTTTGCCTAGGTTGTTTACTTGGCCTCACTCTTCCCAGTTGCACCTAAATGGTTACTAACAATCATTCAAAGTCTCAGTTGAGGCATCCTCTCCATCCCACCCTGAGCCTGGCTTCTCTCTCTCTCAACCAGAGTCGTATCTATGTGAGCTGGGACTGTTCCCACACCAGGCTGGGAGCTCCTGGAACACGGGACCTTGAAATGGCTCCTTCCTGGGATTGCAGGACTGAATGGAACTGGGCACAGCGTTGGGCATGGAGATTGAGTTGGGCACAGTGAAGGAGTGTCTGCTGGGTGAGGACTGGATGGAGAATGATGCAAGTGTTCCTGGACAAGAAACGGAAAACTTTTACCCCCAGATGTCCCATGTGAATCTCTGGACTGGACAGTAAAGTAGAAATTGGGAGACAGAAGGGAAAACATCCAGGGGAGTAAAGACCTTTGAAAAAATGTGATTTTAAGGAGAAAAACAAGGGGTGGAGGGGAAGTTCATTTACGGAACACGTGCTGAGTGACATCCACCCTCATACATTGTCACTATTCTCTCAACAGACCAGATCTTTCTGACCCAAAGGCCACAACCTTTCCCCTCTTGACCAGGTTGGGTACCAGGCCTGCATCTGGCCTCTACTCCTATTCTCACTAAGCAATTAGGGCAGAATCAGTAGAAAGATCTTTCACCGTCCCCACCAGAGCCAAGGAAAGATGCTCAGGGAACAGGTCGTGAGAGCCTGCACTCACCATTCAATCTCCTCTGGCCTGCGGTCCTTCAGGAGCTCTTGCACCTCCTGCCGGCAACGCTCCTGGTATTCTGGGTGCTTGGCGAGGTTGTACAGAACCCAGGAGATGCCGCTGGCCGTGGAGTCATGGCCTGAGGGCAGCCAGGCAGGCTTGCGTCACTGGGCTGCTTCAGCACCAGAGGGCAGAGAGCTCCCTTGCATTGAGGTCCTCAAGAAGGGTGGGGGAGGGTGCAGCAGGATGAGGAGGGGGCATTCTAGGGTCCACTTGCCAAGTCCCTGGGCAGGAGACACCCCTGCCCCTAATGCAATCCCGGGCTGGGACCCTCACCCCCAAACATGAAGGTGTTGGCTTCTGCTCGAATTTCCTCATCTGACAACTCCTTCCCATCTTCATCCTGGAGAGAGGCAAGACCACCATTATTCCTGAATCACACCAGCTCTAAGGTTTCCTGAACCTAACCTGCAGAGTCTCACACAGTGATCAAGTTTTCATCGGAGCATCTAGACTGACACACTAAGAAGAAAGGCCTGACAATCTACCTCCGAAAATCAGCCAGTGAAAACCCTTTGGATCACAACAGAACTGTGTTAGTTATCTACTGCTGCTATAACAGAAACACCACAAGTGGATGGCTTTAACAAAGACAAATTTATTCCTTCACAGTCTAGAAGGCTAGACGTCTGAATTCAGGATGACAGCCCCAGGGGAAGGCTTTCTCTGTCGGCTCTGGAGGAAAGTCCTTGTCATTGATCTTCCTCTGGACTAGAAACTTCTCAGCATGGGGATCTCTGGTCAAAAGGACACACACTCCTGGTTATACTTTCTTGGTGATATGAGGTCCCCATGTCTCTCTGCTCGCTTCTCTCTTTTACATCTCAAAAGAGATTTGCTCAAGACATAATCCAATCTTGTAGATTGAGTCTTGCCTCATTAACATAACTGCCACTAATCTGATATCATTAACACCATAAAAACCCAAAAGCCACTGCCACTGAGTCGATTCCGACTCATAGCAAACCATAGAGATGGGATTTACAACACATAGGAAAATCAAATTAGGTCACAAAATGGTGGACGATCACACAGTACTGGGAATCACGGCCTAGCCAAGCTGACAGATATTTTGGGGGGACACAATTCAGTCCAATGACAAGAACATTGTCCAGTACAGTGCTGGAAGATGAGCCCCCTAGGTTAGAAGGCACTCAGAATATACAGTAGCCACAACAATGGACTCAAACACACCAATTGTGAAGATGATGCAGGACCGGGCAACTTTTCATTCTTTTGGGCACGGTGTAACCATGATTCAGAGCCAACACTATGACTGAGACCATCTGCAAAGATTCATCTTCTATCCAGAAACCCAAGCCCACCCTACAGTCTTAGACCGCAATTTCTTCACCATCTCAAAAGCCCCCTCCCCTCAGGCCTTCTCCCTGTTCTCCTTGCCTTCTGATTTATTCCTAGTGGGAGGATTAATTGCTCCATTAACATTTCCATGTTTCTGCAGATGAGGGCTTTCTGAGAAAAAAAAAAAAAACCACCGGCAACCTGAGTTCCATTGAATGACAACTTTCCCTGGATGTTAGAGACTGAGTATTGCTCCAGAGCCATTTGCTCACAACCTAGAGTAGTAAGTCCATAGAGTCCAGTCTTATCTCCCCCAGAGGCATTTGCTTACATGTCATTGGTTGTAAATGTGGAAACTTTGCCCTCTCTCTGGAGAGGATTTGTTTATACTCCAGAACAAAAGTCACTACCTCTTTCCCCTCTGTATCTCTTTGAAGAGAGGAAGGCAGATGTGCCACCTGTTCTACATAAACTAAAAGACTGATATTGTGGGGGTCATTTCCTATGGTGCAAACTCTGTGGCATGTACAGGTAAAAAATTGGGGCGACACCTTGTGGCCCTTGGTATAATTTGGAAAGGGGGAACCAGCATTAAGATGTTGCTCCGGCTGCTGTTATTGCTGTGAAATAAATGGTCTATTTTGATCCAGAAGTCTAATATAAAATATATATATGGACATATCTGTATATCCACTACCCATCTGTCAGTCTGTTGTATTGTGGTGACTCGCATATTATTATGATGCAGGAAGCTATGTTACTAGTATTTTAAATACTAGCAGGGTCACCATGTTGAGCAGGTTTCAGTCGATATTCCAGACTAAGACAGACTAGGAAGAAAAGCCTGGCAATTTACTTCTGAAAATCAGCCCGTGAAAGCCCTATGGATCACAACAGAAAATTTTCCAATGTAGTGCTGAAAGATAAGCCCCCTAGTTGGAAGTCACTCAAAACACACAGTGGCCACAACAATGGACTCAAGTCCACCAAAAATTGTGAAGATAGCACAGGACAGGGCAACATTTCATTCTGTTATAAATAAGGGTTATATATATGAGTTATACATACGAGTAGGAGCTGATGCGACACTAATAAAATACGCAACATCGTCTAGTCCATTCTGAGTCATAACGACCCTATAGGATAGAGTAGAACTGCTCTGTAGGGTTTCCAAGGAGCTACTGGTGGATTCGAAATGCCATACTTTGGTAAGCAGATAAGGTCTTAACCACTGTGCCACCATGTATATTATATGCTATAGGTTACATAAACACAGACACACTCTGTGGCAGTGTGAATTATTAGTTTGTTAAGTAGAGTAAAATCTCAGGCCCTTCACAGTTCCAGATTTACCAGTCCTGCAGGTTGCATTTTAAGAGTCCTCTAAAACATCTCATACATGGCCCTCCCTTCTTCAAAAACTTCCTATGGCTCCATAGTACCCTCTGGATCACATTCAAGCTCCTCTATCTGACATTTGAAATTGAGGTCTTGCTCACTTCTCAAACCAGAACATACAGGTACTCACCTTGCTCAGCAGGAGCACATCGATGAAGTCCAAAGTCTTGGCCTTGGTCTTAGCCTTGAGGAAGTCGTCGACACCCTGTTCTGAGAGGGTGCAGCGCCGCTGCTGGATGGCAGCATCTGTGAAGTCATGCACCAGGCGGCAAGCCCTGCGGAAGCGCCGCCCATCAGGAGTGAGGTGATACAGGAAGTCGAAATGCAGGAAGATCTGCTGGTGCCTTTTCACCACAAGGGCACTGAGCTCCAAGATGGCAGCAATATATTTACTGGGCTTCCTGAAGGACAAGGGCAAGAGGGAAAGCAATAAATTCACATACCTAAAACCCAGGGTGCACCTCCCATCCGGAAGTCAGGCTCTACTCCCACCATGGAACTGAACATCCAGGAGAAGATGACCTCAAAGATGCATGGTGGGGATGAACCAGGAGATAGGACTATCCACATTTTCTTCTCTCCCTGCATTCCTACCCCTGGGAGCGGCCTCCAGGCCGCAGTCGCCAGGGAGAGCTTGGGCATCATGTTCATCACTCTCACCGGCCCCTTCTTCCATAAACTGTCCATGTAGCTCATACTTCATCCTCTCCCTACTGGTCCTGGGCCCAGCCTCCTGCCTGGTCTCCTGACTATCCAATGTCAACACCATCCAGGGTCTACATGACAATCAGTCTTCCACAGACACAAATTTCTAGACCTCAGCTCTGACCATGCCCCTCGTCTGCTCAAACGCCTTCCATGGCTCCATGGAGACCCCAAGATAAAGTCCATACCTCTTTGTCAAGCTCTTTAATAGCCTTAAGACCTAGCCTCTGCCTACCTCTCCATCTTCATTTCCAAGGTGGCCCCTCACTGTTGCACATGCTCTGCTCTTCCTAGCCTTCTTGCCTTTTTACTCAAACATTTCCACCTACCTGAAAGGACCTTTCTTTCTCTCCCATTCCCTGTCCTTCAATGCCCAGCTCTTATCCAGCTCCTCCAGGAAGGCACTTCTGATTGCCTTGGTCAGTCCTCCCTTTCCACCTACTCCCTTGGGTCAACGGTCCGAGTTCCCAGATCCAGGCTTAGGGCTCACTCCTGGCAGTGGCTGTCAAAGCTGAAGACGCATTTCTGCAGACTGTCCAGGGTCATAAGGCTGATGTGCTCAAACATGTCCAGACGGGTGCTGCCATCAGAGGCCAGGCACTTCCACTTGGCCTGGCAGAAAAGGGGGCAGAGCTGGGGCTGAGATTTTCCTCCTCTGGGACCCCCTCTCCATCCCAATCACCAAGCTGAACTCCACCCAGAAACCAACTTCCAAGTCCTCCACCCAAGGCACCCATCCCCAGAGTGGACCAGGCTTGTGTGGGAGTGGAAGTTGCCACTGTTAAGATCTGAAGACCTCACTGCTGGGAGTCAGGAGACCTGGGTTCAAGACCTAGCTCTGCCTCTTATGCTCTATGTGCCCTTGATCAACTCATTGTCCCCACTTAGGTCCCAACTGTTACATGTTCACTGACAGTGTTCCTCAGTGTCATATAAGGCAGGTTGAAATCCCAGCTCCACCACTTACTAGTCCACTTACTAGCTGAGTGAAAATGGGCAAGTTGCCTAACCTCTCTGAGCCATAGTGTCATCATCTGTAATGAGGCAAAAATAGCCATCTCTGCCTCATAGCATTCTGAGAATTTAATTATTTGGTATATGTCATGAAATGGCACACACTTTTGGCATATTCTGAGTGCTCAGTAAATGCTATCTTTGCATCATCTTCATTATCATTGTCCTTATTCTAGATTGACTGCAAAAACATCCCCTACGTTGGGAGAGGCAGTCCTCCATGGGCCCTTAGCATCCCTGCCAGTTCTTCCTGGGTATAACAAGAATCTAAGGCCCTTATGCTCTTTACTTGGGCCATTTTTCAGATATGAGTGTTTGCAATGAGCAACCTGAGGGATGAGAAAATGTCTTCCCTTGGACAAAACTCAGGCTTGGTTCTGCTTACTATGAAAGTTGCCAATTCCCTAAACTCAGTGCTCCTCCCCAGTATTACAACATACTGCATCCATATAGGCGCACCTGTGTTGCTCTCTTGGGATCTGGGTGGCTTGGGGAAAAGATGCAAACCAACATGAAGCACATGCTGCCTGCTGTGCTGTGAATAAAAAAATCCTTTGTCTCTGACCCAGGAGACTCATGTCTTCAAGCAGAATTCATGAAATAATAACAAGCTAATTTATCAGTTTGCCAATCCCAGACACTTATTTCCTATTTTTTCACCTCTTCTTATATCCACACCCTTTGCAATATGACTTTGCAGCAACTTCAGTTAGGAAGTGGCACCTTTTCCCCCACCCTCTGATTCTGGGATAGTCACAGGATTTGCAGTAGTCAATGAATCTGGTGAAAACAATGGTTTTATAATTCTAAACCTAGACCTCAAGAGGCATTGAAGCTTAATCTCACTCTCTTGGAACCATGCCTTTACTATGTGAACAAGCTTGGGCTGCCAGCTGGAGGGTGAGAAACCACATGGAAGAGACCAGTAGTCCCAGCCAAGGTCATCCTAGATAAGCCTGTAGCCAGCCAAGCCCCAAACAGGTGAAAGAGCTCAGGCTAAGTCAGTTGAGCTGCCTACCTTATCCACACCTGACCACAGATGCATGAGGGAACCCAGACAAGATTAGAAGAATGACCTAGCTGGCCAGTGGACTCAGGAGCAATAGCAAATTCTAATTATATTTTAAGCTAGTGAGTTTCAAAGTGATTCGTTACTCAGCAATAGCTACTATACAATTTTTACCACTATCATCAACACTGTATCAGGATTCAGAGACGGGAACAGACACTAACACATTCTGTGCACCTACTATGTGCCAGGGACATGATTCCATTGTGTTATCTTGAACATCCTTCAAAGTGGAGATCATTATTCCTAATTTACAGATGAGGAAACTGAGGCTTAGAGAGGAAGAGCAATGGCCCCAAACCCACAAAGCAGAAACAGGACTCCAAAAAGATCTGTTTGTGGCCCCTCACCCCAAGGCTCCATGAGGGACACTAGGTTCACAGGACTCACATGCATGATGTTTGTGCTCTCATTGAAGATCTTCATGTAGGGCTTCAGGATGTTGAAGTGGAAAGCAGGTGTCAGCATGCGGCGGTGGCGGCTCCACTTGTCACCACCACTCAGCAGAAGCCCATCTCCTAGTAGGGGCATCCATGGGTAGTGGGCAAGGGCAACACCTTCCTCTGGAACCCAAGGTTGTCCCCAGTCCACTTCAGCATAGTTACTCACCCAGCCAGGGCTTCAGGAAACCATAGAAGACCACATCCTTGGGTGCAATGGCAGCTGTTATCAATTAGTGACATCAGGGGCCATGGAGAGGGGTAAGGGAGAGACTCTGGGTGAGGGTGTGAGCTCCCAGCCAGGGGTCTGCACCACCCTCCAAGCCTAGAACAGCAGAAATGGGGCAAAAGGCAGAGGAAGCAGGGAGGAGGCAAGGGGAGACCAGAACAGGCTGAAGAGTCAACAGTAGAGCAAAGGTAGAGCTCACAAAGACACCCCAACATGACAGACATGCTCTAACATGGCACAACACATCTCAACATGCCTGGACTTGTCTCCTCCACATCCAACATTTCTGAAACAGTGAACACAGCCCAATACCCTACAAAGTGCATTACATTTACTGAGGGCACCCTAGCATGGCCCAACCTCCTCTGACATCTCCTGATACAGATCTGAAACAGCTAACAAGAGACCAACATGTCCCAACATGGTGACAACATATATGGGACACCCTGACATGTCCATAACATGACATAACATGCTCTGATATGGAGCTGAGATGGTTGACATGGCCCAAACATGTGCTTACATGCTCTGCTATGCCCCATAACATACCAGACACAACCTAACATGTCTATAACATGACATAATTTGCTCTGATATGGACCAGAGCCATCTGACATGATCTCAGAATGCCCCACCACCACAAGCCCCAGGCAGGATTTAAATAGAGACTCATTAGCCCCAGATGTGGCCTAGGAATGGCCCAGGTGTGAATGGGCATACCCTGGATCTGCCTCACACAAGGTTAAAATAACCTCCCAGACACTTCACAGAGAACCCTGAGTCCCAGAAACAGCCCAGGCCTGACATAGGACAAGTCCAAACATGACCCCCACATGACCAACAGGACACCTGGACAATCTCAACTGGCATCTTAGACAGACCTCATCAGGCCCTGATGTCCTGGGCTACAACTGAGCCCAGATGTGATCGAGACAATCCCCAAATGGTCCCAGGTGCATACACCTGAGGTGGCCACACAGCCGGCATCACACAGACATGCCCTAGATGTGACCAGACACGACCAGGGTCAGACAGTTGGGTCCAGGTGCATCAGGGGCAGTGCCCCCTCCTCATAGCTCTCCTGTCCTCCCACCCGCTCACTTGCCAGCTGAAAGGAAGCACAGGGCTGGGCGGCAGCAAGCTGTGGGCAGCAGGCTTCTACCTGGGGCCAAGAGGACAGGCTTGATGAAGGTGGGGTGGAAGATGCGGACAACGGCGTGCAAGGGCCCCACCCACCAGCAGCACACATCCCCGAAAGTGCTGGCCAGGCCCTGTGTGTACTGGAGACCCTCCTCCGAGCTCCGAATCTGGGGAGGAATGAAGAGGACCGAGTTCATGCCCTTGTAGGTGTCAGAAAGAAGGGCTGGAGGCAGAGATCCACCCAAGCCCTTAGACTCCTGCCCAGCTGTTTGTCCTCTCTGTGGCTAGCCCCCTCCTGGCCTCATAGCCTGACGCATAGCCATTCAGGGTCCTTCAGTCACAGGGGTACTACAGCTCCTTCCCGTTGGGTATCCAACACCACCTTCACCTTGGTGCTCTTCTTACCTCCATTTTCCAGATAAAGAAACTAAGCCTCTGAACAATGATGTCATTTGCCCAGGGTCCCCCAGAGAGGAAATGACTGCCTAAGACCTGAACCCAGATCTTTCTGAATCCACAGCCTGAGTTCTTAGACATTGAGTTGCTTGTGTCCCCAAAACATAAGCTCTGAGAGCCCCGTACCCACCAAGATTGGACAAGCATAGTTCCAGTAATTGTCTTGGGAGTTAGTGGGAATTAGTGGGCACTCTGGGGGGTGGGGGGAGACTTGCTTTCCCATTGGAATGGAGCTTTTTGGTTCATCATTTACAATGTGAGGAAACAGCTTCCTTGAAGGTAAAGTTGACAAGGAAAGTAGAACCAAGAAATGAAGACAGATTCGTGGTTGCATTGTTTGAGGCCTGGATTCTGCAGTGCCTGAAGGCCATCCTCCCTGGAATTTTCAGTCAATAGACTCCCTTTCTTTGCTTAGCCACACATGGTTGAGTTTCCATCACTCACAACTGAAAGGGACCTTGGCAATTGAAGAGTCAGGTACATGCCCAGAGTTGCTGAACAGGATAGTGACATAGTCACGATCTCTGTTGGACACTGTCCATTCCCGATCTCTGTTGGACACTGTCCATTCCCTTGTCCAGGATGCAAAAGGAAGAGGGCAAAGGAAGGGAGCAGAGACCAGGCAGGGTCTTGTAGGAGACATCTGGGGTCTGGAGCAGGTGAAGAATGGAATTAGAGTGGACAAGTCACAGGATGGAGTAGAAGGGACCCACCCACCAGAGGTGGACATCATGGGAAGTAGCAGCCCAGAGCCCTCTTAATAGTGCTGCACCTGGGTGGGTGGTAGGCCAAGGCCAGGCCTGACAGAAGGCTCAGAAGCTACCACTGCCCACTGCATCACCCTCCCCCAGCTTAAAAACCTTCTACACATCATTCCACACCCAGTTCCAGCAACACCTCCTCCAGGAGGCCTTCCTTCTCCTCTGGGCTGCTGCTGCCCATCTCTCTCTCTAGCCCCACTCCTGACCACATGAGGTTGGGGGTGTCTCTGTCCAGATCATTCTCCCTATGATTGGAGGTTCCTCCAGGATGGGGCACTGAATTCAGAACACGAGGGAGTGTTGGCAGATGGTGAGATGGGGTCTGGTGAATGCATAAAAGAAAGAAAAGAAGGCTGAGAGAAGAAGGGAGGGAGCTGGGGTCCTGCAGGAGCCACCCAGAAGCTGAGGGGCAGAGGGACACTAGCCTTTGGATGCTGCCATGGTGCCCACTACCACAAGTTCTGCATGAGTACTTGAGGCATTAACAACAGGACGAATGATGTCGGGGTGGCACAGAGTGATGATGGGTTTGATGGGGCCCAGCCAGCTCTTAATGCCTTCAGGGTAGGTTGCCACCAGATGAGCCACCTCTGTCAAACCCTCCTCCATGAGGGTGATTTGCAAACAACCAAGAGTGGTCACTACCCAAGAAAGAGCCACAAGCATCCACCCCTTCTTGTCTTCCAGAGGTGGCACATCCTCTGCTGTGAAGGATTGTCAGGATTCTGCCCTGAGGGAAGGACTCCCTGCTTCCTCCTGCTCGGTCCAAAGGAACAAGGCTCCCTCAGGGGTGGGAGGATCCTGGTGGCAATCTCCAAGTCTAAGGGTGTATCCAAGAGTAGAGGGGGAAGGCACATTCTCTAGCCACAGAGATTGGCTCGAGTGATGCGTTTTGTCATCCTGGGTATGGCTGCAGGGAGAGGTCCCCGTGGGGATGTCTGCAGGCAGCAGTGTGGTCTCAGGCCTATAGTATAGGAACTTCTTCACACATTCTTTCAGGGCCTTGGCAGTCATCACCGAGGACTCTGGATCTTCCACCCAGGAAAGTCTACAGACCTGGGACCTTCCAGCCTTGCACGCTCCCAAGGAATAGACATAAACTTTGACTGTCCAATACACAGCAGCCTCCCTCAACGGAGGACCTCATGCGTGCCAGGTGGTCACAGGTGCGTCTGGAGTATCCTCTCTCTGAACCTATAGATTCACCCCTTCTTGGTGCCAAGGGCAGGAGGGACTGAGGGATGTAGAGACAATGAAGAGGAGGAGGTTTCTGAGATTTGTCTTCGGTCCTTGGGACACCCCAGCAGTCTGAACTTGAGCCCCAAGACGTTTCCTAGAGTCCTCGGGAAGCCTCGGTGGAAATCGACGTCCAGGACATCCTGGGACACCCTGTCCATTCAAGCCTGACCTCTTAGTCATCTTCTCAAGAGTCTATGGGACACCCTGTTCACATGACCCCCAAGACACCCCCTCGGGTTCTCAGGACACTCTAGTTGTGCCCGACCCTCAGGCTGCTCCAACCAAGTGAACATAAACCACTTTCACCTGTTGATCTGCTCCCTGCTCCCCAAGGAACCTGAGCTGAGGATTCAATGTACTTCATGAAACTGATCCAGAGAGGGAGAGTGACTAGGCCAACATCACACACAAGAGGGGCTACAGGAGGGGAAGAGTGATCTGGACCAGACCAGCCTGCCAGTCCCAGCCATTGGAAAGGGAGGCAGGACTGCAGGTGACCTATGACATTTCCGTGGACTCCAGGGCCCTCTGAGGACACCCCAGATCCCGGAATCTCAGGAAACCTTCACGGTGACCTTGGGAGCATCCCATTCTGAATGAAGTTTGTTTTGATAAGCAGTAGAATCACAGGAAGCTCTTCCCCAAACTGCTGTTGTCCTCTCTGCAGAGGGGGAAGCTGGATAGACATGCTTGTCCCCAGAGTGGTCTGGTGGAAGGAAGAGGCTAAGGCCTGTCCCTTTGGTCTCAAATGTCTAAAGGAGGTGATGGTCACCCAGACTGAGGATGTGTCCTCAACCACTGGGTTCTCAAACATTTATTAAGCGCCTACTGTATGCCAGCTCCAGGGCTGGGCACTGTTGGTAGAGTTCTGCCTCCTAGAGCTACAATTTTGTGGGAGAGATGAATGATAATCAAATGACTGGACAATTAAACATTTAATTACAAGTGTGAGCAGGGCCACAGCAGAGGTCAAGGAAGGCCTCTCAAAGGGGAAGTGGCCAGCATTTATCCAGGTTGGGCAATGGGACCCATTGGTACATCTTGGGGGTGGAGGGGAAGATAAGAAGAGGAAGGGGCCCCAGGAAGGGGGTGGGCTGGGGAGACTGTCTGCACCTCTCCTCTGGCCCAGCTCTGCCCCTGTGGGTGCGCAGAGAGGGTGGGGAACTACAGCCCTCAGAGGGGTGGACACAGGCTTGAGGCCAGTAGAAGTGGGACAGGCAGCGGGTGGGGAGACCTTGGACTGTGTCTCTGATGAGGCTCCCCATTTCGGGTGATTCTGTGGGAAAGTCAGGGGGTCTGGCTCTGGACATCCTGCCCTGGGAGCCCCCGAGGGGAGCCAGAGGTGCAGTAATGGGAGAAACACAGGCAGGAAAATGACCCAAAGCAGGCTGGGATGGGAGAGAAAAAGAGTGAGAGAAAGGGCTCAGACATAGGTGGCAGAGAGGAAAGGAGTGGACCTGGGGGGTGAGGGAGGAAAGAGGGGTTCCCCCTTGGCCTCCCTCACTTCTATGCTGTCCTAGACCCATTTGCTGCTGGTCCTTAGCTCCCTGACCATGATTGCCCTGGTCCTGAGACCCCGGATCTGTCCTACTGCCCCACTTACCAGGCCCAGGTGCCCCAAGAACCAGCTCCGCAGTGGGGGCTGCGGGAAACATCGGAGACGGCGGCAGTTGTCATAGAAGGTGTAGGTCGAGACCAGGATGCAGACCAGGAGCCAGGAGGCCACAGCCAGCAGCAGGAGCAGCCATGGAGAGGCAGTCCCAGGCCAGAATCCCAGCCATGACAGTTTGAGCAGCGACATCCTGCAGGGCTAGACGAAGAGTGCTAATGGTGAGCTCAGGAGCCTGGTGGCGCAATGATTAAGAGCTTGACTGCTAACCAAAAGGTTGGCAGTTCAAATCCACAAGCCCCTCCTTGGAAACCCCATGGGGCAGTTCTATTCTGTCCTATAGGGTCGCTATGAGTCAGAATCGACTTGATGGCAATGAGATTTTTTTTGTTTAATAGTGAGCTCAAAAGCAGAGGCGGGACGGGCATAAAGTACAGGAACGGGCCAAATATGTGGGCTCCAGGGACAGGGGAGGGGGCAAACATGGGCAAACATGGGGCCAGAGAGGGGAGGAAAGCCCATGGAAGGTCAGGGGAAGACATGGGGAGACAGAGAGAGAGAAATGGAGAAAGAGGTGGCTGGAATTCAGAAATTCCTGCCCTAGAAGTGCCAGGGAGGTTGTCAGAGGATCCAGTTACTCATTAGTCACAGTCCCCTAACCAGGTTCTTCCTTGGAGCCCCAGCCATGGGTAGCACACCTCCCCCCAAGATCAGGTCCCTCCCAGCCCTGCCACCCCCAGCCTAGCACCTTCTGTCCTCCACGGCTTCTCCTGCACAACCTCCTCTCCCCTCTGCCTGGGACCTCTTTACCCTTGGGGACAGCTGGGAGGGACTGGCCCAGGCCAGCCAATCCCTGCTGGGCTGGCTCCCTTCTTCCTGCTAGGCACTGCCCAAAAAAGGGGGTGGGTGGGGCCCAGAGTTTCAGTGGTGTCCAGAGAGGCTGAAGAGCTGGCTCAGGTCACACAAAGAGGACACCGGATACTGTAGACCAAGTACCTTCCAGGAGGGGAGAGAGAGAAGTTGGGGAGCAGGTAGCAAAGGTTATGCTAAGCCTGGAAGTTAACAAGCACCCCCGCCCTCCCGCCACCAGTGTGCAGCAGGTAAAAACCTGAACTTAAAAGTTCAGGGGCCAAGGGCACAGGGCCAAGTTCTTTCCCCAGAACATCTGCTGGGCTCCTGTACACATTGTGGGCCACAAAAGGGTCGTGTCCCCACTTCTGGGAGCAGGAATCAGAGGCTAGGGGACAGGAAGCTCCTGGCCCTGGCCACCCTACCCTACCAGAGTCCAATCCTGACTCCAGCCAGCCTGAGACGTAGCAGGAACAAAGACTTCAGCCTCACCAGGATTACCAGAATCAGATTCTGGGATAAAGGGCACAGGTGAGGATAGGACACCTGGAGGCTGGGCTCGAGGAGGATGGAGAGGACGATGAAGAGGAAGATAGAGGGATCCGCTTGGTCCTTACTGTGACTATGAACTGTGCTGGCCCTTCTCTGAGCCTCAGTCTTCCCTTCTGGGAAATGGGGCATCAGATAGGGTCCTTACAAAAGGCAGAGGAGAGCTCCATAGGATGGTGGGAAGGGTTAGGAGCCCTGAAGAGAGGTAGAGAAGGGAAGGGGCTGGCACCTGGTACTGGAGCTGCTTGTGCATCAGGTATTCTGCATAAAGCATGCCCACTTCGTGTCAGGTACTCCACATAAATCGTGCCTACTGTGTGCCAGGTACTCCACATAGTGTGCCTACTGTGTGCATCCGATGATGTTTTCCAAAATTGCCCTATGGGGTGGTCTCAAATGAGGTAAAGTTTGAAGAAGGGGTTGCAAGCAGAGCTGCTCAACAAGAGGGTGGGGCAAAGACCATCTTCCTGATACTGGTAGGATGTTGGGAGACACCATACCTCCCTCATCCCCCTACAATGCCCTTTCCAGCCTAATATGGCCCCAGGATCCCTTGATTCTTGGAACCATGGATTGTGACTATAGCAGAAACAGCACCATATATTTGACACTGGTTTAGAGAATAAACAGCCTCCTGGGAAACATTGTCCCAACCCTGTAATGCATTGTCACCTAGCTGGTGCTGCAATTGTGTCTTTAGAAGGCCATTCATCATTCTATCAGGCCAGCTGCTTCAGGATAATATGGAACATAAGATCAGTGAATTCCATGAGCATGTGCCCATCGCCACATTTCATTTGCTGTGAGGTGAGTCCCTTGATCTGAGACAATGCTGTGTGGGATACCATGATGGTGGATAAGGCATTCTGTAAGTCCACGGATGGTAGTTTTGGTAGAAGCATTGCATGAAGGGAAGGCAAATCCATATCCAGAGTAAGTGTCTATTCTAGTAAGAATAAAACACTGCCCTTTCCATGATGGAAATTCTCCAATGTAATCAACCTGCCACCATGCTGCTGGCTGATCACCTTGAATAATGGTGCCATATTGGGGATCAGTGTTGGTCTCTGTTGCTGGCAGATTGCACAATCAACAATGGCTGTAGCCAAGTCAGCCTTGGTGAGTGGAAGTCCATGTTGCTGAGCTCATGCATAAACTCCATCCCTGCTACCATGGCCACTTTGTTCATGAGCCCATTGAGCAATGACAGGAGGGCAAAGGAAAGATGATAACTGGTTTCCACAGAACTCACCATCCTATCCACTTGATTGTCAAAGTCCTCCTCTGCCGAGGTCACCCTTGGGTAAGCATTCACATGAGACACAAATATCTTCACTTCTTTGGCCAATTCAGAGAGGTCTATCCACCCACCTCTTCCCTATACCTCCTTTTCACCAATTTTCCAATCATGTTCTTTCCAAATCCCTGAATATCCAGCCAAAGCATTGGCCACAGCCCGTGAATCAGTATATAATCGCACATCTGGTCATTTCTCCTTCCAAGCAAAGTGAACAACCAGGTGCACTGCTCGAAGTTCTGCCCATTGAGAAGATTTCCCTTCACCACTGTCCTTCAGGGAGGTCCCAGAAAGGGGCTGCAGTGCTGCCACTGTCCAGTTTCAAGCAATGTCTGCATATGATGCAGAACCATCTGTAAACCAGGCAAGAGTTTTCTCTTCTTCAGTCAGCTGATCATAAGGAACTCCCCATTAGGCCGTAAGTGCAGACTGGGAGGGGGAAGATAATATGATAGGATTGGAGACCATGGAATTTGGGCCACCTCGTCATACAACTTACTTGTGCCTTCAGGTCCCGCTCTAGCCCAATCTTGTATATACCTCTTCCATTCAATGATGGAGTGTTGCTGTGTATATCCAAATTTATAGCTCTGTGAGTCAGACAACACACAGTTCATGAGGGGCAACTTAGGCCTCATGGTGACTTGGTGGCGCATGGTTAAGTGTTCAGTGTCTACTAAGGCCTGATAACAAGCCAAAAGATGTTTCCCAAAAGGATAGTGGTTATCTGCACAGGATGGCATGGCTTTGCTCTAAAATCCTGATGGTCCTGCCAAAGACTCCAAATAGCATCTCTATTTGCCACTGACACTTCAAGCACTGACAGATCAGTATGGCCCAAGTGGCAGAGCGGCATGCACGGCAGTCTGCATCTGTTGCAGAGCCTTCTCTTGGGCTGGATCCCACTCAAAACTAGCAGCTTTTCAAGTCACTTGATAAATAGGCCAGATCAGCGCACCCGAATGGGGAATATGTCGGCTCCAAAATCCAAAGAGGCACAGTAGGCATTATGCCTCCTTTTAGATGAAGGATGAGTCAGACAGAATAACTTATCCTTCACTTTAGAAAGACTAATTCGACATGCCCCACACCACTGGATCCCTAGAAATTTTACTGAAATGGAAGGTGCCTGAATTTTTGACAGGTTTATTTCCCACCCTCTAACACACAAATGTCTTACCAATAAGTCTAGAATCATTGATACTTCTTTCTTCTTAGGTCCAATCAGCATAATGTCATTAATATAATGGATTAATATGACATCTTGTGGAAGGAAAAGGCCATTAAGCTCCCTGCAGACTAAATTGTGACATAGGGCTGGAGAGCTGAAGTACTCTTGACATAGGACAGGGAAGGTGTATTGCAGGCCACACCAGTTAAACGTAAACTGCTTCTGGTGTTTCTTTGAAATAGGTATGGAGAAAAAGAAATTAGCCAGAACAATAGCTGCATACCAGGTACCAGTTTGTTGTTGTTGTTGTTAAGTGCCATCAAGCCGGTCTGACTCATAGCGACCCAATGTACAACAGAAGGAATCACTGCCGGGATCTGACCCATCATAATCCTTGTTGTGCATAAGCCCATTGTTGCAGCCACTGTGTCAATCCGTCTTGTGGAGGGTCTTCTTTTTCAATGATCCTCTACTTCACCAAGCATGATGTCCTTCTCCAGAAACTGGTCCCTTCTGGTAACATGTCCAAAGTATGTGAGACGAAGTCTCTCCATTCTTGCTTCTAAGAAGCATTCTGGCTGTACTTCTTCCAAGACAGATTTGTTTGTTCTTCTGGCAGTCCATGGTATACTCAGTATTCTTCACCAACATCGTAATTCAAAGGCATCGATTCTTCTTCAGTCTTCCTTATTCATTGTCCAGCTTTCACATGCATATGAAGCAACGGAAAATACCATGGCTTGGGTCAGGTGAACATTAGTCCCCAAAGTGATATGTTTACTTCTTCACACTTTAAGGAGGTTTTTTGCAGCAGATTTGCCCAATGCAATATGTCATTTGGTTTCCTGACTACTGGAAATATAGTATTCATGAGCATTGATTGCAAATCCTAGTAAAATGAAATCCTTGAAAATACCAATATTTTCTCCATGTGTCACTCGTTGCTTATTGGTCCAGTTGTGAGGATTTTTGTTTTCTTTATGTTGAGGTGCAATCCATACTGAAAGCTGTAGTCTTTGATCTTCATCAGAAAGTGCTTCAAGTCCTCTTCACTTTCAGCAAGAAAGGTTGTGACACCTAAATATTGCAGTTGTCAATGAGTCTTCCTCCAATCTTAATGGCACATTATTCTTCATATAGACCAGCTTCTCAGATTATTTGCTTAGCATACAGATTGAATAAGTATTGTGAAAGGATACAAGTCTGATGCACACCTTTCCTAATGTTAAGTGATTCAGTATCCCTTGTTCTGTTCAAATGATTGCCTCTTGATCTATTCACAGGTTCCTCATGAGCACAATTAAGTGTTCTGGAATTCTCATTCTTCACAGTGTTACCCATAATTTGTTATGATCCACACAGTTGAATGCTTTTGCGTAGTCAATAAAACACAGGTAAACATCTTTCTGGTATTCTCTACTTTCGGCCAAGATCCATCTGACATCAGCAATGACATCCCTGGTTCCACGTCCTCTTCTGAATCCAGCTTAAATTTCTGGTAGTTCCCTATTGATGTACTGCTGCAACTGCTTTTGAATGATCTTCAGCAAAATTTTATTTGTGTGTGATATTAATGATATTGTTCAATAATTTCCACATTCTGTTGGATCACCTTTCTTGGAAGGGGCACTAATATGGATCTCTTCAGTCAATTGATAAGGTAGCTGTCTTCCAAATTTCTTAGCATAGACTAGTGAGCACCTCCAGTGCTGCATCTATTTTTCAAAATATCTCAACTGGTATTTTTCACCAATGCCTCAACACCACTTGGACTTCTTCCTTCATTACCATTGGTTCTTGGTCATATGCTATGTCCTGCAATTAATGAACACTGACCAATTCTTTTTGGTACAGGGACTCTGTGTATTCCTTCTATCTTCTTTTGATACTTTCTGCCTTGTTCAATATTTTGCCCATAGAATCCTTCAATATTGCAGCTCGAGGCTTGAATTTTTCTTCAGTTCTTTCAGCTTGCATAATGCTGAGCATGTTCTTCCCTTTTGGTTTTCTAATTCCAGGTCTTTGCACATTTCATTATAATACTTTACCTTGTCTTCTCGACCAGCCGTTTGAAATCTTCTGTTCAACTCTTTTACTTCATCATTTCTTCCACTCACTTTCGCTATTCTACATTCAAGAGCAACTTTCAGAGTCTCTTCTGACATTTTGGTCTTTTCTTTCTTTTTTGTCTTTTTAATAACTTTTTGCTTTCTTCATGTATGATGGCCTTGATGTCATCCCACAACTCGTCTGGTCTTTGGGCATTAGTATTCAATTCATCTGATCTATTTTTGAGATAGTCTCCAGATTCAGATGGTTTATACTCAAGATTATGAGGAACCTGCACATGTACCAAAAGGCAGTCTTTCAAACAGAACAAGGGGATACAAAGTGGCTTAAAGTCAGGAAACGTGTGCTTCTGGGTTATATTCTTTGATCACACTTATTCAGTCTGTCTACTGAGCAAATAATACTAGAAGCTGGACTATGTGAAGAAGAAAGTGGTATCAAGATTGGAGGAGGACACCTTACAACCTGCTTTATGCAGATGACACAACCTTTCTTGCTGAAGTGAAGAGAACGTGAAGCACTTACTGATGAAGATCAAAGAGTAGAGAATTAAGTACGGATTGCACCTCAACATAAAGAAAGCAAAAATCCTCATAACTGGACCAATAAGCAACATCATGATAAATGGAGAAAAGATTGAAGTTGTCAAGGATTTCATCTTACCTGGACCCACAATCAACACCCAAGAAAACAGCTGTCAAGAAATCAAAAGCTTTATTGCATTGGACAAATCTGCTGCAAAAGACCTCTTTAAAGTGTTCAAGTGCAAATATGTCACTTTGAAGACTAAAGTGTGCCTGACTCAAACCATGGTGTTTTCAATCACCTAGTATGCGTACAAAAGCTGGACAATGAATAAGCAAGACTGAAGAAGAATTGACTCTTTTGAATTATGGTGTTGGTGAAGATATATTGAATATACCATGGACTTCCAAAAGAACAAACAAATATGTCTTCGAAAAAGTGCAACCAGAATGCTCCTTAGAAGCGAGGATGGAGAGACTTCTTCTCACATACTTTGGGCATATTATCTGGAGGGATCAGTCCCCAGAAAATGACTTCTTGCTTGGTAAAGTAGAGGATCAGTGAAAAATAGGAAGACCCTCAAGGAGACGGATTGACACAGTGGCTGCAGCAATAAGCTCAAGCATAACAATGATTGTGAGGATGGCGCAGGACCGAGCAGTATTTCCTTCTGTTGTACGTAGGGTTGCTATAAGTGGGAACAGATTCGACAGCACTTAACCTAACAACAACATGCTTAAGATTATATTTTGGCTCTCGTGGATTTGCTCTAATTTTCTTGATCTTCAACTTGAACTTGAACTTGCTCATGAGCAATTCATGGTCCATTCTGCAGTCAGCTGCTTGTTCCGATTGATGATATTCATCTCCTCCATCATCTCCTCCACAGATGTAGTTTATTTGATTTGTGTGTTGCTGTGATGCTGAAAGTTATGCCCCCGATATTTCAGATACCAGCATGGTTACCTGCAGTGGACAGGCTTCAACTGAACTTCCAGATTAAGACTGACTGGGGAGAAGGACCTGGTGGTCTACTTCTAAAAAAAAAAAATATATGGCCACTTAAAACCTTACGAATAGCAGTGGAATACTGTCTGATATGGTGCCAAAAGATGAGCCCCTCTGGTTGGAAGGCACTCAAATTACAACTGGGGAAGAGCTGCCTCCTCAAAGGAGAGTGGACCTTAATGATGTTCATGGAGTAAAGCTTTCAGAAACTTTATTTACTGACCTGGCACAACTCAAAATGAGAAGAAACACCTGCAAACATCATTAATAGAAATGTGGAAAGTAG
This sequence comes from Trichechus manatus latirostris, assembly GCF_000243295.1. Lineage (NCBI taxonomy): Eukaryota > Metazoa > Chordata > Mammalia > Sirenia > Trichechidae > Trichechus > Trichechus manatus. Next base: position 7,236,415 of record NW_004444058.1, read on the forward strand.
AAAGCATGAATCTAGGAAAATTGGAAGTCATCAGAAATGAATGGACCACATAAAGATTAATATCCTAGACATTAGTGACCTGTAATGGACTGGTATTGGCCATTTTGAATCAAACAATCATATGGTCTACTATGCTTGGAATGACAAACTGAAAAGGAATGGCCACACATTCATCATCAAAAAGAACATTTCAAGGTCTATCCTGAAGTGCAAGGTTATCAACGGTAGGATAAAATCCATATATCTACAAGGAAGATCAGTTATTATGAATATTATTCAAACCTACACACCAAACACTGATGGCATGGATGAAGAAATTGAAGTTTTTTTACCTGCTTCTGCAGTCTGAAATTGATAAAACATGAATACATTATGTATTGATAATTACTCATGATTAGAATGCAAAAGTTGGAAACAAAGAATAAGGATTGGTAGTTGGAATATGGCCTTGGTGATAGAAATGACACTGGAGATCGCATGATAAAATTTTGCAACATCAATAACTTATTCATTGCAAATACCTTTTTTCAACAACATAAATAGCGACTATATACATCAACCTCCCCAAATGGAATGCACAGGGAGCAAATCGAATATGTCTGTGGGAAGAGACGATGGAAAAACTCAATATCATCAGTCAGAGCAACGCAGGGGCAGACTGCAGAACAGACCATCAATTGCTCATATGTAAGCTAAAGTTGAAGCTGAAGAAAATTAAAGCAAGTCCACAAGAGCCAAAATATGTTTTTGAGTATATTTCACCTGAGTTTAGAAACCACCTCAAGAATAGATTCGACACATTGAACACTAACGTATGAAGACCAGATGAGTTTTGGGATGACATTGACGACATCATACTTGATGAAAGCAAAAGGTAGTAAAAAAAAGACAGGAAAGAAAGAAAAGACCAAAATGAATGTCAGAAGAGACTCTGAAACTTGCTCTTGAACGTGAAGTAGCTAAAGCAAAAGGAAGAAATGATGAAGTAAAAGAGCCGAACAGAAAATTTCAGGAGGCTCAAGAAGACAAAGTAAAGTATTATAATGAAATGTTCAAAGACCTGAAGTTAGAAAACCAAAAGGGAAGAACACTTTCAGCATTACACAAGCTGAAAAAACTGAAGAAAAATTCAAGCCTCGAGTTGCAAAATTGAAGGATTCTGAAAGATTGAAATTGTCAAGGATTTCATTTTACTTGGATCCACTATCAACACCCATGGAAGCAGCAGCTAAGAAATCAAAAGACGCATTGCATCGGGCAAATCTGCTGCAAAATACCTCTTTCAAGTGTTGAAAAGTAAAGATGACACCTTGAGGACTAAGGTGCACCTGACCCAAGCTATGGTGTTTTTTATCATCTCATATGCATGCGAAAGCTGGACACTGAATAAAGAAGACTAAGGAAGAATTGACATCTTTGAATTGTGGTGTTGGGGAATAATATTGAATGTACCATGGACTTCCAAAAGAGGAACAAATCTGTCTTGGAAGAAGTACAGCCAGAATGTCCCTTAGAAGCAAGTATGGTGAGACTATGTCTCACATTGGACATGTTATCAGAAAGGACCAGTCCCGAAGAAGGACATCATGCTTGGTAAAGTAGACGGCCAGCAAAAAAGAGGAAGACCTTCAACGAGATGGACTGACCACAGTGGCTGCAACAATAGGCTCCAGCATAACAACGACTGTGAGGATGGCCCAGGACCAGGCAGTGCTTCGTTCTGTTGTACATAGGGTTGGAATCGAATTGAGGGCACCTAACAACAACAATCTCTTTTTGTTTCTTTTGAAATTGCAGAAGCTTTGGATTTATGCATGTTTAAACATCCTGGGTAACACCAAGATTTTCTTCAAAGTTGTACTGATTTACACTTCCACCTACAGAGAAGAAGTGTCTCTGCTGCTCCGCAGCCTCACCTATGCCAATTGTTTTAAAATTAAAACCAAAACAGTTGCCGTGGAGTGGTCTCTGACTCACAGCGACCCCAGTTGTGTCAGAGCAGAACTGTGTTCGGTAGAGTTTTCAATGACTGGTTTTTCAGACGTAAATCACCAGGTCTTTCTTCCAAGATGCCTCCGAGTGGACCTGAACTACCAACCTTTCTGTTAGCAGCCAAGTACATTCACCCAAGTACCCCACAGTAACAAGTAGTGGCTAACAATAACAAAGGCTCATTTCTTGGTCATGTTTCTGCCCATCGTGGGCCGTTGGAAGTTCTGTTCTAGGGTCTTCTTCCCTCCAGGAGGGAAAGAACAACCTCCACCCCCCACCCCCACCCCTGGAGTGAGTCAGGCTGGTGGCAAAACAAAGATGGCAGAACGACACGAGGCTCTTAAGGAACACATGCCAAATCCCATCACATTTCATTGGCCACACCAAAAACGTAGCCAAGTCTGACTTGATGGGGGGGATTATAATCTTCCTGCAGGGAGGAACCCGAGATGCTTCAGGAACATTTCTTCAGCTCAGCACAAATCAGGAAAGGAGCTAGAGGGTGAGTAGGTCTTGTGCCAAGGAAAGGACTCAGGGTTTTGGAGAAACATTCTTTTTTGCTGCCTCTGGGGTTCAGAGAAGGCAGGCATGGGGCTAAGGATGCACAGTAAAGGGTCTATACCTCTTCTGGGGGTAGGGTATAGGGGCCTGGGTCAGTAGCTCTGCCGATTCTCACAGATGAATGTGGACTCAGATTTGCAGGAGAAGCCCTTCCAACATCTGAGGTGGAGCATCATCATGCAGATTGTGGCAATTCCACCACTGGGCAGCTCATTGGAGCCTAATTTGCTGTGAAGAGATGCCACTAAATCCCTCAGTGATGGGGGCAGAGGCCGGAGCCCCTAGTCCTGACCTACATGAGGGAGGGTCTCACCTGGGAGGCCCCCAATGGGATCATTTATTGATTCCATCTTTCCATAACCACCATGTCAAAACAAAACAAAATTCATTGTCATTGAGTCAGCTCCAACTCATGACGACCCCACATGTGTCAGAGTATAGCTGTGCTCCATAGAGTTTTCAAGGGCTATAATCTTATAGAAAGGAGTCACTGGGTTGTGCAAATGGTTAGGCACTTGACTATTAGCCAAAAGGTTGGTGGTTAGAACCCACCCAGAGATTCCTTGAAAGACAGGCCTGGTGATCTGCGTCCGAAAGGTCACAGGCTTGAAAACCCTATGGAGCACAATTCTACCCTGACACACAAAGGGTTGCCATGAGTTGGAATCGACTAGACGGCAACTAACAATGACAATATAGTAGCAGATTGCCAGGCATTTCTTCCAAGATGCTTCTGGGTTGATTTGAACCATCAACCTTCCCGTTAGCAGCTAAGCACATTAACTTTTTGCACCACCTGTGTACCTAACCTCCAGGCCAATCTCCTCCACATTTCTATTTTCCAATTGGAGAAACTGAATTCAGACAGGCGTAGTGACAAGTCTTCAGAGGAGTAGTGCAGACTGGCAGAGGGTCACCCAGCTCCTGCCTGTCCCAGGCCTAACCCTCTACCCCTCTCTGAGGTCTATTCACCCTGGAGCCAGACAGAAGCTGTCCCAATCCTAGCTCTGCTACATGCACCTGTGTGACCCAGGGCACATACCTCAATGCCTCTGAGCCTCCATTTCATCTTTTGCAAAAAGGGATGAGGAGACATATTGTGAATGTAAGGCGTCTGCATACAGCAAGTGCTCAAACTTTGGAGGAGTTTACCATGGAGGCTGCTTCTGCCCTGGGTCTGGACCCACACAGAGCAGTTTTCCAGGCAGGGAGAGATGATGCAGGCAGAGAAAACCACCTGAGCAAAGGCACACAGCGTAAGAATGCAGGTCGATACCCTGAAGGTGTCATGGGGTTACATGGTGGCCCCCCAAAGGATATATCTGCACACTTACCTCCAGTACCTATGAAGGTGACCTTATTTGGAAAAGGGTCTTTGCAGATGAAACTAAGTGAAGGATCTCAAGATGAGATCATCCTGGATTAACCAGGTAAGCCCTAAATCCAATGACAAAGGAGAGGACTCAGACACAGAGGAGGAGGCCATGTGAAGATGGAGCAGAGATGGGAGTGATGCAACCACAAGCCCAGGAACTCCTGGGGCACCCAGAAGCTGGAAGAGGCAAGGAAGGATTTTCTCTTAGAGCCCACAGAGGAAATGTGGCCCTGTCAACACCTTGATTTCGTACTTCTGGCCTCCATAACTGTGAGAGAATGAATGTTATTTTAAGCCGCCCAGTTTTTGGTAATTTGTTACAGCAGTCACAGGACACTCATACAGTTGGCAAGTGCTACATTGAATACTCCTGCTAAATAGTCCCAGTTTTTATTAGCATATTCAAAGCTCTGAGAAGTCCTGCAACAAAGAAGCCAGTGTGACAGTAACTCATTGTTTCTCAAGTATTTAACCTGGGAACATTCTTCTTAATAACAAAATAACTACAATGGGATGATAACAGCCCTGACAGATAAATAATTATAAATGGATGACAGAGAAACATCTAGACTGCTCATAAACTTACTTCTTGAAAGCCCAGCCAGCTTCCCAGGGGAGATTATCTTGGATGGTGAGGGGCACCTCTTTGGAGAGGCCTATCCAGAATGCCAGGTGCCCAGTTGGTGTGAGGAGGTCCTAGATGCAAAGAAGCCACGTTTGAGTGATAGGTCTCCATCAAAGCTGCAAGGAGAGAGGTGGGAGCGTCCAGAGGGCTGGAGAGGGACGAGGCACAGAGGCAGCCTTAGGTGGACAGACAGAAAAATGTTTCTGTCCTAGGTGTGAATCCCAGATCTACAGGGTTGTTCATACTCTATGATCTCAGACAAGTTACTAACCCCTCTGTTTCCCCCATCTGTAGAAGAAATAGAGTCCTCACATGCTAGCATATACTTAAGATGGAAAGAGTCAATGGTGTAGGGTGCCTGACACCTAGAAAAAAACACTGGACAGATACTGGCTGTGAGCTTCCTTAAAGGACAGTACATGTCAGAATGAAGAGTTTGGTCCGCAGCTGACACTACTGAGGCCCTACCTGGCGTCAAGCCTTGTTTTAGATCCAGGGAACTCAGAGATGATTCAAATCCAGCCCCGAACTTGTGATCAAGCAGCCCCAATACAGCATGAGTGCTATGATGTAGGTTTCTGACGGTGCTATGGTGCTATGACACAAAGTGGAGGAAGGAGAATTTTTGTTAGTGTTTTCATGGGTGCATAGGGGTTCTACCTGCAGTAGAAAGCAAAAGGACAGTCCAAGCAGAAGGGCCCACTTGAATAAGAGCTCAGAGGCAGGGCCATGGTGCACAGGGGCCATTTTATTTTATTTCATTTTAATGTAAAGTTATTTTATTAGGGAACAATCTTATTATTATTGTGATGTTATTTGATGCATCAGGAAAATCTACATTAATGACCATAAGCCACCAAAAGCATGACAAATGTTACCTACGGTAGGAAAAGGTCTGTATAAAAGTGAAATATTTGATAACAATAGAAAGAGCAAGGAAAAAAAATCAACTACATGGAAACTGAATAATGCCCTGCTTACACATCATTGGGTAATAGAAGAAATCAGAGATGGAATCAAAAAATTCCTAGAATCAAATGAGAATGAAAACACATCATACCAAAACCTTTGGGACACAGCAAAGGC
>NW_004444058.1:7243235-7257257 GCF_000243295.1 Trichechus manatus latirostris
CATAAAACAACATGTGTACTACTGTTTCATGAGAAACTATTTGTTCTGTAAACCTTCACCCGAAGTACAATAAAATATATATATAAAAAAAAAGCGAAATATTTGAATATCTGAAATATCTGAAATTTCCCATTTTGTAGATGGGAAAACTGAGGCCCAAGGCAACAAGCTGTTAGCTGAGGTCAACTCGGCCCCCAACTCATGGGGACCCTAGGCACAACAGAATGAAGTGCTGTCCAGTCCTACACCAACCCCATGATTGGCTGCCGATAGGACTGTTGTGATCCACAGGGTTTACATTGGCTGGTTTTCAGAAGTGGATCGACAGCCATTCTTCCTAGGCAGTCTTAGTCTGGAAGCTTCTCTGAAACCTGTTCACCATCATAGCAACACACAAGCCTCCACTGATGGACGGGTGGTGGCTGCACTTCAGGAGCATTGGCCAGGAATGGAACCTGGGCCTCCAGCAAGGGAGGCAAGAATCCTACCACTGAACCACCAGCCAACAGCTAGTGAGTGGCAAAGCATGATTTTAATGAAGTCTATCTGCCTGTAAAAGGAACCCTGGTGGCACATTGGTTAAGTGCTTGGCTGCTAACCTAAAGGTCAGTGGTTTGAAGCCACCAGTCTCTCAGAGGGAGAAAGATACATAAGTCTGTTCTATAAAGATTATGGCCTTGGAAACCCTACGGGACAGTTTTACTCTGCCCTATAGGGTCACTATGTGTTGGAATTGACTCGACGTCAACGGGTTTTTGTTTTTGTTTTTTTCAGTCTGCCTGTAGCATCAACTCCCTATATGGGGGAGACTGGGGTCCTGGCCCCAGCCCAGGGATGGGCTTTGAGGAAACATCACCAAAGACTTGGACCAACTTGGACATCAGCTCCCTTTTGCCACTATTATCATCCCCAGGGGCACAGACCATCCCCAGAGACTCCACCTCTCCCAAAGCCCTGTTGTCCCGCCTCTACAGATTGGGGGCTGGTGTGCCTGCTCCCCTGGGCTCACCAGCTCCCCACTACCAGCCCACCTGCCTTACTTTTGGGCAGAACCACACTGAGGATAATGACCGTGAGAAGCAGGGTCTGAGATACCATCAGGCAGATGCACTTCCAGGTCTTGTCCTGGGGCTTCTGTCCCCATCGGCCTGGAGGGAAGCCAAGTCAGCCTCCCTCTCCCCAGAGACACAAATTCTCCCCCTAGGGTGCCTGAGTCTACTTTCAGACCTACCAGGGAGACCACCAGCACCCCTCCGTGGTATTCTGGGTTCCTCAATGGAGCCACTTGATATTAAGGACTCAGAAAAGTCTGGAAAAAGAAGCCAAGTGTTATGGATTGAATTATGTTCCCCCAAATATGTGTTGGAATCCTAACCCCAGTACCTGAGGATGTGATCCTGTTTGGGGTTAGGGTTTCTTTTTATGTTAATGATGCCAGATCAGTGTTGTTGCTGTTGTTAAGTGCCTTCCAATCGATTCTGACTCATAGCGACCCCACGTGACAGAGTAGAACTGCCCCAGAGGGTCTTCTTGGTTGTAATGTTTACTGAAGCAGATTGCCAGTTCTTTTCTTCCATGGAGCCACTAGGTGGATTTGAACCTCCAGCCTTTTGGTTAGCAACCAAGTGCTTAACTGTTGCACCACCTGGTCACTTCTGAGATATACAAAGAACAGATTAGGCACAGAGACAAGCAGACACAGTGGAGAGACAGACACCATCTGAAGACAACAGAGGCAAATGCATCTACAAGCCCAGGAACTCCAAGGATTGCCAGCAGCTACTAGAAGATGAAGGTCCCTAGGTGGCACAAATGATCTGAGCTCAGCTTGTAACTGGTTGAAAGGTTGGCATTTCAAACCTACCCAGTGGCACTGCTGAAGAAAGGCCTGGTGATCTCCTTCCATAAAGATTACAGCCCAGAAAACCCTATGGAGCAGTTCTACTCTGTAACATGAGGTCAACATGAGTGGAAATCAACTGTAAGACAGGAAACAACAGAAGCTGAAATAGACAAGGAAGGACCTGCCCCTAGAACCATGCCCTGAATTTGGACTTCTAGCCTCCAGAATTGTGAGAACATAAATTTTTGTTCTTTGAAGCCACTCACTTGTGGTATTTCTGTTACAGCAGGAGAAGGAGGCTAAGACACCAGGCCTTCTGGAATGAGGAATCATGGGGATGAGGGATGATGGGTGAGGAGGGGCAGGGGACGATAGGACCCAAAGATTTCTCTTCATCCTATCTGTGTTTGGAGTGTAGGAATAACCCCAACATTCAGTTCTTTGTTGTATGGATAAGGGCTCCTGGTTCCTGATTTTTTCTTTGTGTGTGTGTGTGTGTGTGCTTTAAGTGAAAGTTTACAATTCAAGTTAGTCTCTCATACAAAACTTTATACATACATTGTTATGTGACCCTAATTGTTCTCCTTATAATCTGAAAGCCCACTCCTCCTTTCCACCCCAGATTTCCCGTGTTCATTCAACCAGCTCCTGACCCTCTCTTCCTTCTCATCTCACCTCCAGCAGGAGCTGCCCGTTTAGTCTCAGGTATCTACTTGAGCTAAGAAGCACACTCTTCACAAGTATCATTTTATGTCCCATAGTCCAGTCTGATCTTTGTGTGAAGAGTTGGCATCGGCAATGGTTTAGTTTTGGTCTAACAGAGAGTCCGGGGGCCATGGTTTCTGAGGTTCCTCCAGTCTCAGTCAAACCGTTAAGTCTGGTCTTTTTATGTGAATTTGAGTTCTGCACCCCACTTTTCTCCTGCTCCGTCAGGGACTCTCTGTTGTGTTCCTTATCTGGGCAGTCATTGGTGGTAGCCAGGCACCATCTAGTTCTTCTAGTCTCAGGCTGATGAAGTCTCTGGCTTAAATGGCCCTTTCTGTCTCTTGGGTTAATACTTTCCTTGTGTCTTTGATGTTCTTCATTCTCCTTTGCTCCAGGTGGGTTGGGACCAATTGATGCATCTTAGATGGCCGCCCGCTAGCTTTTAAGACCCCAGACCCTACTCACCAAAGTGGGATGCAGAACATTTTCTTAATAAACTTTGTTATGCCAATTGACCTAGATGTCCCCTGAAACTATGGTCCCCAGATTCCCACCCTTGCTACTCTGTCCCTCAAAGTGTTTGGTTGTATTCAGGAAACTTCTTAGCTTTGATTTAGTCCAGTTGAGTTGACTTTCCCTGTAGTGTGTTTTGTCTTTCCCTTCACCTAAGATAATTCTTGTCTACTATCTAGCTAGTGAATACCCCTTCTCCCTCCCTCCCTACCCTCGTAACTATCAAAAAATGTTTTCTTCTGTATTTAAACCTTTTCTTGAGTTTTTATAATAGTGGTCTTATACAATATTTGTCCTTCTGTGACTGACTAAATTCACTCAGCTAATGTCTTCCAGATTCCTCCATGTTATAAGATGTTTCACGGATTTATCGTAGTGTAGTATTCCATTGTGTGAATATACCACAATTTGCTTATCCGTTCAGCCATTGATGGGCACCTAGGTTGTTACCATGTTTTTGCTATCATGAACAGTGCTGCAATGAACATGGATGTACGTATATCTATTCAGGTGATAGCTCTTATTTCTCTAGGATATATTCCAAGGAGTAGGATTGCTGGATCATTTGATACTTCTATTAGTAGCTTTTTAAGGAAGCGCCACATCACTTTCCAAAGTGGTTGTACCGTTTTACATTCCCACCAAGAGTGTATAAGTGTTCCAGTCTCTCCACAACCTCTCCAAAATTTATTATTTTGTGTTTTTTGGATTAATGCTAGCCTTGTTGTGGTGAGATGGTATCTCATTGTAGTTTTGATTTGCATTTCTCTAATGGCTAATAATGGTGAGCATTTCCTCATGTGTCTGTTAGTCACCTAAACGTCTTCTTTGGTGAAGTGCTGGTTCGTATCCTTTGCCCATTTTTTAATTGGGTTATTTGTCTTTTTCTTGGTGGAGTTTTGCAGTATCTTGTAGATTTTAGAGATTACACCTTGATTGGATTTGTCGTAGCCAAAATTTTTTTCCCAGTCTGTAGGTTGTCTTTTGACTCTTTTGGTGAAGTCTTTTGAGGAGCATAAGTGCTTGATTTTTAGGAGCTCCCAGTTATCTAGTTTCTTTTCTGGTGTTTGTGCGTTGTTACTTATGGTTTGTATTCTGTTTATGCCATGTATTAGGGCTCCTAGCATTGTCCCTATTTTTCTTCCATAAGCTTTATCATTTTAGATTTTATATTTAGGTCTTTGATCCATTTTGAGTTAGTTTCTGTGCATGGCTTGAGGTATGGGTCTTGTTTCATTCAGTTTTTTGCAGATGGATATGTCAGCACCGTTTGTTAAAGAGACTGTTTTTTCCCAATTAATGGACTTCATATCAGATGCTCATAGGTGGATGAATTTATGTCTGGATTCTCAATTTGGTTCCATTGGTCTATGTATCTGTTGTTGTACCACTACCAGGCTGTTTTGACTACTACGGCAGTATAATAGGTTTTAAAATCAGGTAGTGTGAGGCCTCCCACTTTGTTCTTCTTCAGTCATGCTTAATTATCCTAGTCCCCTTCCCTTTCCATATGAAGTTGGGATTAGTTTCTCCATCTCATTAAAAAATGCCGTTGGAATTTGGATTGGATTGCTTTGTATCTACAGATCGGTTTGGGTAGAATGGACATTTTCACAATGATGAGACTTCTTATCCAAGAGCAAGGTATGTTTTTCCACTTATGCAAGTCTCTTTTGGTTTCTTGCAGTAGTATCTTGTAGTTTTCATTGTATAGGTCCTTTATGTCTCTGGTTAGATTTATTCCTAAGTATTTTATCTTCTTGGGGGCTATTGTAAGTGGTATTGATTTGGTGATTTCCTCTTGGAAGTTCTTTTTGTTGGTGTAGAGGAATCCAACTGATTTTTGTATGTTTATCTTGTATCCTGAAACTTTGCTGAAATCTTCTGTTAGTTCCAGTAGTTTTCTTGTGGATTCTTTGGGGTTTACTGTGAATAAGATCATATCATCTGCAAATAGAGATACTTTGACTTTTTCCCTACCAATTTGGATGCACTTTATTTCTTTTTCTAGCCTAATTGCTCTGGCTAGGCCCTCCAGCACGATGTTGAATAAGAGTAGTGATAAAGGAAGTCCTTGTCTGTTTCCCATTCTCAAGGGGGAATGCTTTCACACTCTCTGCGTTTAGTATGATGTCGGCTGTTGGCTTTGTATAAATGTCCTTATGTTGAGGAATTTCCCTTCTATTCCTATTTTGTTGAGAGTTTTTATCGTGAATGGGTGTTGGACTTTGTCAAATGTCTTTTCTGCATCAATTGATAAGATCATGTGGTTCTTGTCTTTTGTTTTATTTATGTGATGGATTACAATGATTGTTTTTCTAATGTTGAGCCATCCCTGCATACCCAGTATAAATCCCACTTGGTCATGGTGAATTATTTTTTTGATATGTCACTGAATTCTGTTGGCTAGAATTTTGTTGAAGATTTTTGAGTTAGTGTTCATGAGGGATATTGGTCCATAATTTTCTTTTTTGTGGTGTCTTTACCTGGTTTTGGTATCAGGGTTATGCTGGCTTCATAGAATGAGTTTGGGAGTATTCCTTCCTTTTTCATACTCTGAAATACCTTTAGTAGTAGTGGTGTTAACTCTTATCTGAAAGTTTGGTAGAATTCTCTAGTGAAACCGTCCAGGCCAAGGCTTTTTTTTGTTGGGAGTTTTTAAATTACCTTTTCAATCTCTTCTTTTGTTATGGATTTATTTAGTTGTTCTACCTCTGTTTGTGTTAGTTCAGGTAGGTAGTGAGCTTCTAGAAATTTGTCCATTTCCTCTAGGTTTTCAAATTTGTTACAGTACAATTTTTCTTAATATTCTGTTATGATTCTTTAAATTTCGGTTGAGTCTGTTGTGATATCACCCATCTTATTTCTCATTCAGGTGATTTGCTTCCTCTCCTGTTTTTCTGTTGTCAGTTTGGCCAATGGTTTATCAGTTTTGTTGATCTTTCTAAAGAACCAGCTTTTGGTCTTGTTAACTCTTTTAATGGTTTCTCTATTATCTGTTTCATTTAATTCTGCTCTAATTCTTATTATTTCCTGTCTTCCGATGCCTGAGGGCTTCTTTTGCTGCTAGTTTTCTACTTGTTCGAGCTATAGGGTTAATGTTTTGATTTTGCCCCTTTCTTCTTTTTGGATGTGTGCATTTATTGCTATAGACTGACCTCTGAGCACTGTTTTTGCTGTGTCCCAAAGGTTCTGGTAGGATGTGTTCTCATTCTCATTTGAGTCTATGAATTTTTTTATTCCATCCTTAATTTCTTCTATAACCCGGTAGTTTTTGAGCAAGGTGTTGTTCTGTTTCCATGTGTTTAATTTTTTTTCCTTACTTTTTCTATTATTGATTTCTACTTTTATGGCTTTATGGTTATAAAAGATTCTTTCTAATATTTTGATGCTTTGGATTCTGTTAATGCTTGTTTTATGGCCTAATATGTAGTCTATTCTGGAGAATGTTCCATGTGCATTGGAAAAGAAAGTGTACTTGACTGCTGTTGAGTGGAGTGTTCTCTATATGAGATCAAGTTGGTTGACCGAGGCATTTAAATCTTCCATGTCTTTATTGAGCTTCTTTCATGTTTTTATTGAGCTTTTTTCTAGATGTTCTGCCTTTCACCAAAACTAGTGTGTTGAAGTCTCCTACTACTATTGTGGAGCTCTCTATCTCTCTTTTCAATGCTGTTAGAGTTTGTTTTATGTATTTTGGAGCCCTGTCATTGGGTGCATAAATATTTATTATAGTTATGCACTCCTGGCGTATTGACCCTTCAATCATTATATAGTTTCCTTCCTTATCCTTTATGGTGGATTTTACTTTAATGTCTATTTTGTTAGAGATTAATATTGCCACTCCTGCTCTTTTTTTATCATACTTTAGATGAAGGCTTACAGAACAAATAGTTTCTCAACATATTGTTTTATGACAATGGTTAACAACCCCACGACACGTCAACACTGTCCCTTCTCAACCTTGGGTTCCCTATTACAGCTTTCCTGTCCCCTCCTGCCTTCTAGTCCTTGTCCCTGGACTGTTGTGTCCCATTAGTCTCATTTTGTTTTATGGGGCTGTCTAATCTTTGAAAGTGAACCTCCAGAGTGACATTATTACTGAGCTAAAAGGGTGTCTGGGGGCCATACTCTTGGAGTTTCTCCAGTCTCTGTCAGGCCAGTAAGCCTGGTCTTTTTTTGTGAGTTAGAATTTTGTTCTACATTTTTCTCCATCTCTGTCCGGGACCCTTTCTAGTGATCCCTGTCAGAGCAGTCAGTGGTGGTAACTGGGCACCATCTAGTTGTACTGGACTCAGTCTGGTGGAAGCTGTGGTAGTTTTGGTCCATTAGTCCTTTGGACTAATATTTCCCTCGTATTTTATTTTCTTTATTCTCCGTTGCTCCCAAAGGCATGAGACCGGTGGAGTATCTTAGATGGTCCTGCTTTTTGAGTGTTCTTTGCTGATATTTTTTTTCCATCCGTTGAGTTTTTGTTTGTATCTTTAAGTCTAAGGTGTGTCTCTTGTAGACAGCATATACAGGGACCATGTTTTTTTATCCGTTCTGCCACTCTCTTTCTCTTTATCGGTGCATTTACTCCATTTACATTCAGTGTAATTATTGATAGGTATGAGTTTAGTGCTGTCATTTTGATGTCTTTTTTTCTGTGTTGTTGACAGTTTCTTTGTTCCACTTAATTTTCTGTGCCGAGTAGTTTTTCTTTATGTATTTTCTTTTCATCTTTTTCATTGTTGTTGATTTTGTATTTAATGAGAGCTACTATGAGTTGAAATTGACTCGACAGCAATGAAGTTTTTTTTATGTTTTTCTTGTTTTTTATTTTGATGTGTAGGATTGTTAGTTTCCTTTGTGTTTAGCTTAATATTTACCCTTATTTTTCTAAGTTTAAACCAATCTTTTATTTCGTTAAGTTGTTTTGACTTCCTCTTCATATGAAAAATCGATGACTACATTATTTAGTCCCTCTTCTTTGTTTTAATATTGTCATCTTTTACATAGCGATGTCTCTGTTTTCCTATTTTCATTGTTTTAACTTTGATTTATTTTTGTGACTTCCCTATCTGTGTTGATATCTGGTTGTTCTGTCCTGTGTACTAGTCTTAGGTTGTTATCTAATATTATTGATTTTGTAACCGCAGGACTCTAGTATTTCTTGTAACTTTGTTCTTGTTCTTACAAATTCCCTAAACTTCTATTTATCTGGAAATGTCCTAATTTTGCCATCATATTTGAGAGACAGTTTTGCTGGATATATAATTCTTGGCTGGCAATTTTCTTCCTTCAAGGCTTTATATATGTCATCCCATTGCCTTCTTGCTTGCACGGTTTCTGCTGAGTAGTCTGAGCTTAGTCTTATTGACTCTCCTTTCCAGATAACTTTTCGTTTATCCCTAGCTGTTCTTAAAATTCTCTCTATCTTTGGTTTTGGCAAGTTTAATTATAATATTTCTTGGTGACTTTCTCTTGGGATCTCCCTTATGGGGGGTTTGATGAGCATCTTGGGTAGATATCTTCTCATCTTTCATCATATCAGGGAAGTTTTCTGCCAACATATCTTCAATGATTCTCTCTGTATTTTCTGTTATCTCTCCATTCTAGTACTCCAGTCACTCATAGGTTATCCCTCTTGATACAGTCCCACATAATTCTTAAAGTTTCTTCATTTTTAAAAATTCTTTTATCTGATTTTTCCTCAAATAAGTTGATGTCAAGTGCTTTATCTTCAGTCTCACTAATTCTGACTTCTATTGTCTCATTTCTGCTCCTATGACTTTCTATTGTGTTGTGTAATTTTGAAATTTTATTCTTAATTATCTGGATTTCCAATTGCTGTCTCTCAGTGGATTCTTGCAGCCTATTAAATTTGTCATTATGCTCTTGAATAATCTTCTTAAGATCCTCTATTGCTTTGTCTTTGTGTTCCTTAGTACATTCTGTGTTTTGCTTAATTTCCTTCCTAATTTCTTGAAGAATTCTGTATATTAATCTTTTCTATTCTACCTCCTGTAATTCGAAGAAATTCTCTTCCTCTGGAAAACTTCTTGATTCTTTTGGGAGCTTGCTGAAGCCATCATGGCCTGCCTCTTTATGTGATTTTATATTGACTGTTGTCTCCAAGCCATCAATAAGTTATTATATTTATGTTTGCTTACAGTGTCCTAGCTTCTCGTTTTGTTTTGTTTTGATATGCCAAAACAGGCTGCTCGTGTGAGCTAGATTGATTATTTGCACCCTTGAAGCTCTAACTTCCTGTCACTAGGTGATTAGAGCTGTTACTAGCTATGTGAGCTCAGGAGTCTTTTTACTTTTCTTGTATGAATTCAGCTCAGCTGTCCAGGTATCTGGTCACCAAGTGTGTGGTGCAGGATCTTACCTACAGTCCTCGATAGGCAGGGGTGATTAGTGTAGGCACAGACATCTGGCTGTAGCACGGGAACACACTCTGAGCAAGGCAGGGCACTGATGGCTGCCCCTGAGGGTCTGGGAGGAAAGCATGTCCCTGTTCCCTAGAGCACATAGCTGGGTGGGTTCTGCAGCCAGACTATGAGCACCCAAAGCTGTTGGCTGTAAGGACTGGGGGGCACCACTTATTCTTGGACCCTTGTCACAGGTGGCTATGTGGCCTGGGCGGAGCCATCAGTCCTCAGGCCCTGATGTGGGTAGGTGAGGACCCTGCTTAACAGGCATAGTGGTGTTAAATGTCACCAACCTGCCACTTCACCATATAGCTGAACGGTTGAAATAAACTTCAGGTATATATCCTGTTTTACTGTGGTAATGAGGGCCTAAGCCGTTGAAATGGGCCCACAAGTCTATGCAGGGGTGAAAACATTCAAAGTCCAGGGACCCTTTATGCCTGTGCCTAGGCAAAGGACCTGTGCCTACCCTGAGTTCCTGACTTAGGGCAGCTGGCAGATTATCTTTTCCTTGTTTGTTAATTTGTTGCCTCTCCAAGGCCAGGAGAATGGCTCAGGGTGTGTGACAGATCCTACTTCTGGCCCAGCAGACTCAGCAGTCCCTGAAGCCGGCCTGGTACCCAGTGCAGAGCGGAGAGGGGGCAGGTAAATGGGAGAGAAGTTTTTCTCAAAGGAGGTGTTTTTGATTTGCGTGGTAGGCCAGACACAAGTACCTATCTTTTGCAGATGGAGCACTGCTTTTCTGTTGTCTGGATACCTGAATAGACTCTCTGCCACTGGGTCTATCTCAATGTGGAAAACACCTCTCGAGAGCCACTGCTTGCCTTACCGCACATACAAGCTGATCTAGTCTGAAGTGTGCTGGCTTCTGCCAGGTCAGGTCTGGCAACTCCTCACTGCTTCTGAACCATCTCTTCCACCCCCTGCCACTCAGTCTGATTCCTCAACTTTGCCTTTCATGTTCAGGGCCCCTAGATTGTCATGTATAATCAATCCACTTGTTTTTTTGAGTCTTTGTTGTAAGAGGGACCACAAGAAACATCTGACTACTCCACCATCTTGGCCCCACCTCCTAGTCTAGGTTTTGTTTTATGGGTCTGTCTAATCTTTGGCTGAATGGTGCACCTCAGGAGTGACTTCAGTACTGAGTTAAAAGTGTGTCTGGGGTCCATACTGTAGGGATATCTGCAGTGTCTGTC
This sequence comes from Trichechus manatus latirostris, assembly GCF_000243295.1. Classification (NCBI taxonomy): domain Eukaryota; kingdom Metazoa; phylum Chordata; class Mammalia; order Sirenia; family Trichechidae; genus Trichechus; species Trichechus manatus. The sequence goes on from NW_004444058.1 coordinate 7,253,915, forward strand.
AGATCAGTAAGTCTGGTCTTTTCCTGTGGGTTTGAATTTTGTTCTACATTTTTCTCCAGCTCTGTCTGTAAACAATCCATCTTTTCCCCTTGATTTGTGGCACCACTTTTTTCATATATTAGATGTAAATCATGCAGGAATACTTTCTGAGATTTTGATCAATTTTGTCAGTTGCCAGGTGTGTTTTTAAACCAGTGTCACATGTTTTTAACATTGACAGTTATCTTGTAGTGTGTCTCAGAACCTGGGAGGACATGACTATTCTGTTCACTACATTTTTATAATGTTAGTTTAGTTTCTCATTGACTTTCATTCTTCTGAAGGAGTTTTAGAATGCTTTTATCCAATTCACAGTTCACCCAACTGGAATTGTAAATTAAGTTGCATTGGGATTATAATTTGGAGAAGAAATGATATCATTGTGATATCAGATCATCCCATCTGTCTTGGTCATCTAGTGCTGCTGTAACAGAAATACCACAAGTGTATGGCTTTAACAAAGAGAAATTTATTTTCTCACAGTCTAGAAGGCTAGAAGTCCAAATTCAGGGCATCAGCTCCAGGGGAAGACTTTCTCTGTTAGCTCTGCAGGAAGGTTGGTGTCATCCATCTTCCCCTGGTCTAGGAGCTTCTCTGTGCAGGAACCTCAGGTCCAAAGGACACGCTCTTCTCCTGGCACTGCTTTCTTGGTGGTATGAGGTTCCCAACTCTCTGCTTGCTTCCCTTTCTTTTTATCTCTTGTAAGATAAAAGATGGTGCAGGCCACACCCCAAGGAAACTCCCTTTACTTTGGATTAGGGATGTGACCTTAATAAGGGTGTTACAATCCCACCCTGATCCTCTTTAACATAAAATTACAATCACAAAATGGAGGACAAACACACAATACTGGGAATCATGGCCCAGCCAAATAGATACTCACACTTTCGGGGGGACATAATTCAATCCATGACACTATCTGTAGGAGGATGTGTTTTCTTCATATACTTCAACAAGAACAATATAATGCCACGGTTGCAGAAGCAGATACCAGCATCAAGCTATTTTCTATTAAATCAGACATTAGTTGGAAATCTGTGAAAATGCAGAACAAGGCCTCTGTTCTCACTGTTTGTGTGCGTGTGTTTTGGAAAGTGTAGTTATTTTCTTATGTATTATTTATATTAAAATACAATAGGTTTATTACTGTTATTTTAAAGTGCACTAACATTGCAAATGGTTTACACTTAACTGCTAGGTTAGTGGTTCGAGCCCACCCAGTGGTACCTCAGAAGACAGGCTTGGCAATCTGCTTCCGTTAAGATCACAGCCAAGAAAAGCCTATGAAGCAGTTCTACTCTGTAACGCATGAGGTTGCCCTGAGTTGGAATCAACTTGATGGCAACTAACAACAACAACTTAATGCTGTATTTTCAAAGTTTCTCAGTTTTAACTTCAAGTATGGTACATACTGATAGTTAGAACCCACCTAAACCAAAGCCCCAATTTTTAAATGTTCAAGGGGTCCTGGGATCAAAATATTGGAGAGTTGTTTCCTTATAGTTTTTATTGCTAGTGGGAATGTTATCTTACTTTTTTTTTTAAGAAGAGTTCTGTTTTTTTCATTGTGGTTCAAACCCACACAACAAAACATCTGTCAATTCAATATTTTCCCCATGCACAATGTTATCTTACTTTTTATTGAAATTATATATTTTGAATGATTTTTACTGGTGTAAAGGAATACTATGATTTTTGTAAGTTGATCTTACCTTCTGCAGCAATTTGTTTTGTCTTACTGTTCTAATTGCTTTTGTCTCAACTGTCTTAGCTATTCTGGTAGATGAGGGTGTCTCTTGTCATCAATCTGTATATATCTTATTTCCTTTTCTTTCCTTGTAGCAAAACTCAAGGCTTTTAGTTCCATGTTAAAGCACGGCAGAGTAAGTACCCTTCACTTGTTCCTGGTCCTAAAGAGAATGTATCTAAAGTTTCTCTATTTAGTGTACTATTTGCTAGTTCTGTGGGATCTATTCTTTAAATTGAAAGGAGCTCTGGTGGCACAGTGGTTAAAGCATTTGGCTGCTACGAAAAGGTCGGTGGTTTGAACCTGCCAGCCACTCCGTGGAAGAAAGATGTGGCGGTCTGTTTCTGTAAAGATTACAGTCTTGGAAACCCTATGGGGCAGTTCTACTCTGTCCTGTAGGGTTGCTATGAGTCAGAATCAACTCAGTTGCAACCAGTTTTTGTCGCAAAGGGGAATCTGCTTGACTTTATGGTCACTGTGTCTCCATATTATTTCTTTTCTTCCGTTCTTGAATGCATTTCACATTGGTCAGTGACCTTTGTGAATGTTCCTATACACTCAGAGGAATCTGTCAATCAACACAGTGGCAACTGGTTTTGTTTTATTCTTTAGTTAAAAAAGGTTCCTAGGTGGCACAAAATGTTTGTGCTCAGCTGTGAACCTAAAAGGTTGGGGATCTGAACACACCCAGTGGTGCCATGGAAGAAAAGGCCTGGTGATCTGCTTCCATTAAGATTACAGCCAAGAATTCTGGGCAACATGACACTATAGATAGTAGCACCATGCCATTCCTCTACAGCAAAGATCAAAAAAACTAAGTCAAAGAGAGACAAACATCAATCCTGAAACCCTAAGCATCAGATGAAGAGATAAAGAACTCAGCCAAGCACCGAATGGAATAAGAAACTGACAGAGAAGAGAGAGCCAGGAGAGATATGTGCAGAGGTACCCCATCTACTAAGGCAGCACGGATTTGCCATCTTGGACTCCTGTTGGAGATTGTTGAACAGGGAGTACAGGGAAGCAGCTTCACAGAGCTCCAAGTAGGAGATAGAACAACCAGTAACCAATGATTTACACTTTGTCAGCCCTCACCCTTCTTCACCCCCACTTGGCCTCCTCTGCTTCCTGCAGCCGCAGTCTCTTGGCCAGGAGGCACGGGCTTCAACCCTGTGCAACTTGTATTCCATCCACCCACACTGGCTGGCTCCCCTAGCACCATTTCTGTTCCTGGTGTGGCTTTTTCCCACTTCTTTGGTTTTCTTCCATACCTCTCACCAGCTCCCCCTCCTTTCTCACAAATCCCTGGTTCTGTGTGCCATCTTTGCTTCTTCTTGAAAGGCTGTGAAACATTGCTGGACTGTGGAACTGCTTCCCGGCCTGCACTGCCACACTGGTGGGATCCCTGGGGCTTTTTTCTTTGTTTGTTTTGATTTTTCTGTTTGGATTTGTTTGTTTGCTTTCTTTTTCTTTTCTTGGCTTAGGAGCCTCTTCTACCTGGGCAGTACTGCACTGCTTGGGAGCTATTTCCTCAATCTGCATAGCTGCTTGGGGGGG
>NW_004444058.1:7265681-7312478 GCF_000243295.1 Trichechus manatus latirostris
CATCTCATAAGATGGATGAAACTGGAGGACATTATGCTGAGTGAAATAAGTCAATCACAAAAGGACAAATATTGTATGAGACCACTGTTGTGAAAACTCTTGAAAAAGTACACACAAAAAGAAATAATCTTTGTTGGTTACAAGGGATGGCAGAAGTGGAGGGAAATACTAAATAGGCAATAGACAAGTGGTATCTTTGGTAACGGTGAGACAGTACACAATATTGGGGAAACCAGTACAACTTCTACAAGGAAAGGCCATGGAAGCTCCATAGATACATCCAAACTCCCTGAGGGACTGAATTGCTGGGCTGAGGGCTGTGGGGAACATGGTCTTGCGGAACATCTAGCTCAATTCGCATAACACAGTTTACAAAGACAATGTTCTACATTCTACCATGGTGAGTAGCGTCTTGGGTCTTAAAAGCCTGTGAGCAGCCATCTAAGATACTCCACTGGTCTCACCCCTTCGGGAGCAAGGGAGAATGAAGAAAACAACATACAAGGGAACGATTAATCCAAAGGACTAATGGACCACAACTACCGCAGCCTCCACCAGACTGAGTCCAGTAAAACTAGATGGTTCCCAGGTACCACCACTGACCGCTCTGACAGGGATCACAACAGAGGGTCCCGGACAGAGGTGGAGAAAAATGTAGAATAAGATTCTAACTCACAAAAAAAGACCAGACTTGCTGGCCTGACAGACTGGAGAAACTCCAAGAGTATGGCTCTCGGATACCCTTTTAGCTCAGTAATTAAGTCACTCCCAAGGTTCACCGTTCAGCCAATGATTACACAGCCCCATAAAACAAAATGAGACTAATGGGGCCCAACAGTCCAGGGACAAGGACTAGAAGGCAGGAGAGGACAGGAAAGCTGGTAATAGTGAACCCAAGGTTGAGAAGGGACAGTGTTGACATGTTGTGGGGTTGTTAACCATTGTCATAAAACAGTATGTGTACTAACTGTTTAATGAGAAACTATTTGTTCTGTAAACCTTCATCCAAAGTACAATTAAAAAAGAAATAAATAAATAAGAAGAAAAGCATTAAAACTTTCAAAAAAAGAATGAAGACTGAAAATTTGTGGTTTTAATTGTAAGATTGTGTTCCACCGTATGAATGAATCATCATTTGTTTTGTTGTTGTTGTTAGGTGCCATCCAGTCGGTTCTGACTCATAGCTACCCCATGCACAACAGAAGGAAACACAACCCAGTCCTGTGCCACTCTCACAATCATTGCTGTTTGAGTCCCTTGTTGCAATCAATATGTCAATCCGTCTCATTGATGGTGTTCCTCTTTTTCGCTGACCCTCTACTTTACCAAGCATGATGTCCTTCTCAAGGGACCAGTCCCTCCTGATAAGGTGTCCAAAGTAAGCAAGACAAAGTCTCACTATCCTAGCTTTTAAGGAGCATTCTGGCTGTACTTCTTCCAAGACAGATTTGTTCATTCTTCTGGAAGTTCATTCTTTGCCAACACCATAATTCAAATGCATGATTTCTTCGGTCTTCGTTATTCATTGTCCAGCTTTTCCATGCATATGGAATGATTGAAAATACCATGGCTTGGGTCAGGCACACCGTCTTAGTCATCTACTGCTACCATAACAGAAATACCAGAAGTGGACGGGTTTAACAAAGAGAAATTTTTTCTCTCACAGTCCAATAGGCTACAAGTCCAAATTCACGGTGTCAGCTCCAGGAGAAGGCTTTCTCTCTCTTTCAGCTCTGCAGAAGGGTCCTTGTGATGCATCATTCTTCCCTTGGTCTGGGAGCATCTCAGCACAGGAATCTCAGGTCCAAAGGACAGGCTCTGCTCCTGACGCTGCTTTCTTGGTGGTATGAGGTCCCCATGTCTTTCTGCTTGCTTCTTTCTTTTATATCTCAAAAGAGACGGGCTTAAGACACTATCTAATCTTGTTGGCCTCATCAATATAACTGCCACTAATCCATCTTATTACAACATATTGATAGCATTTACAACACACAGGGAAATCACATCAGATGATAAAATGGTAGACAATCATACAATACTGGGAATCATGACCTAGCCAAGCTGACAGATATTTTGGGGGGCACAATTCAATCCATGATACACACCTTAGTCCTCAAAGTGACATCTTTGCACCTTAACACTTTAAAGAGGTCTTTTGCAGCAGATTTGCCCAATGCACTACGTCGTTTGATTTCTTGACTGCTGCTTCCATGAGTGTTGATTGTGGATCCAAGTAAAAAAAATCCTTGACAACTTCAATCCTTTCTCCGTTTATCATGATGTTGCTTATTGGTCCAGTTGCGAGGATTTTTGCTTTCTTTATGTTGAGGCGCAGTCCGTACTTAATTCTCTACTCTTTGATCTTCATCAGTTAAGTGCTTCTAGTCCTCTTCACTTTCAGCAAGCAAGGTTGTAGAATCTGCATAGTGTAGGTTGTTAATGAGTCTTCCTCCAATCCTGATGCCCCATTTTTCTTCATATAGTACAGTTTATTGGATTATTTACTCAGCACACAGATTGAACAAGTATGGTGAAAGGATACTACAACCCTGATACGACGCACACATTTCCTGATTTTAAACCATGCAATATCCCCTTGTTCTGTTTGAACGACTACCTCTTGTTTTATGTACAGGTTCTGCATAAGCACCATTAGGTGTTCCGGAATTTCCATTCTTCACAATGTTATCTATAATTTATTATGATCCACATAGTCAAATGCCGTTGCATAGTCAATAAAACACGGGTAAACATCTTTCTGGCATTCTCTACTTTCAGCCAAGATCCACCTGACATCAGCAATGCTACCCTCGTTCCACATCCTCTTCTGAATCTGGCTTGAATTTCTGGAAGTTCTCTGTTGATGCACTGCTGCAACCATTTTTGAATTATCTTCAGCATAATTTTACTTGATGTGATATTAATGACATTGTTTGATAACTTCCACATTCCATTGGATCATCTTTCTTTGGAATGAGCATAAATATGGATCTCTTCCAGTCGGGGTTGGCCAGGTAGCTGTTTTCCAAATTTCTTGGCATAGGTGCCTGAGCGCTTCCAGTGTTGCATTCATTGGTTGAAACATTTCAATTGGCATTCCGTCAATTCCTGGAACCTTGTTTTTCACCAATGCCTTCAGTGCAGCTTGAACTTCTTCTTTCAGTACCATCAGTTCTTGATCGTATGCTACCTCCCAAAATGGTTCAAAGTCAACCAGTTCTTTTTGGTACAGCGACTCTGTGTGTTCCTTCCATCTTCTTTTGATGCTTCCTGCATCATTCAATTTTCTGCCCACAGAATCCTTCAATATTGCAACTCGAAGCTAGAAGTTTTTCTTCAGTTCTTCCAGCTTGAGAAATGTCGAGTGTCTTCTTCCCTTTTGGTTTTCTAACTCCAAGTCTTGGCACATTTCATTATAATACTTTGTCTTCTTGAGCCACTCTTTGAAATCTTCTGTTCAGCTCTTTTACTTCATCATTTCTTCCTTTCTGTTTTGCTGCTTTACATCCAAGAGCAAGTTTCAGAGTCTCTTCTGACATACATTTTGGTCTTTTCTTTCTTTTTGATCTCTTTAATGACCTTTTGCTTTCTTCATGTGTGATGTCCTTGATGTCATCCCACAACTTGTCTGGTCTTCAGTTATTAGTGTTTAATGTATCAAATCTATTTTGAGATAGACTCCAAACTCAGGTGGGGTATAGTCAAGGTCGTACTTTGGCTGTCATGGACTTGTTTTAATTTTCTTCAGCTTCAGCTTGAACTTGCATACGAGCAATTGATTGTCTGTTCCACAGTTGGCCCATGGCCTTGTTCTGGCTGATGATATTTAGCTTTTCCATTGTCTCTTTCCACAGATGTAGTCTATTTAATTCCTGTGTATTCCATCTGGTGAGGTCCACGTGCAGAGTCGCTGTTTGTGTTGTTGAAAACAATGTATTTGCAATGAATAAATCCTTGGTGTTGCAAAATTCTATCAAGTGATATCTGGCATCATTTCTATCACCAGTGTCATATTTTCCAACTACCAATTCTTTTTTTTCCAACTTTGGCATTAAAATTGCCAGTAATAATCAATGCATCTTGATTTCATGTTTGATCAATTTCAGACTGCAGAAGTTGGTAAAAATCTTCAAATTCTTCATCTTTGGAATTAGTGTTTGGTGCATAAATATGAATAATAGTTGTATTAACTGTTCTTCCTTGTAGGCAGATGCATATTATCCTATCACTGACAGCGTTGTACTTCAGGATAGATCTTGGAATGTTCTTTTTGACCATGAATGTGATGCTGTTTCTCTTCAATTTGTCATTCCCAGCGTAGTAGACCATTTGATTTTCAGATTCAAAGTAGCCAATACCAGTCCATTTCAGCTCACTAATGACTAGGATATCTATTTTCAACAGTTCCATTTCATTTTTGACAACTTCCAATTTTCCTAGATTCATACTTTGTACACTCCACATTCCTATTATTAAAGGATGTTTACAGCTGTTTCTTTTCATTTAAAGTCATGCGACATCATGTTGTAGGGGAAAAACATCACAAAGTTTAGTAAAGTAAAAAGAAAGTTTTATTTGGCGTATATTCAAAAGGACAAAAGTGGAAAGTGCACAAGCATGCTGCCAGAGCTAGATGTCTGCCAGAATCCCAAGAACATCAGAGAACAGGCAAGAATGGGAAAATGGACAAGCATGCTGCCACAGTCATGTCTGCCCGAATCCAAGGAAGGTTACCTAATAATCAGTATATAACAACATCACAAAATGGGTAGAATCATTGAAAGCGTCACTTTTTCACTGACTGGCCAGAAATTGTAATCTTACATTTTGAATCATCTTTCTTAACAATCATTGGTACAGGTTTCAGTAACGAAAGTCAGGAGGGTCTTCATTGGTCCAACAAATTCCTATTCACTAAATGCTAACAGAAAAAGATAAGAGTGGAAAGTCTTTTGTGTTCTGTTTGATTGGCTTTATGTGAAAGTTTCCCTAAAAGATAGGATTTTCTACGATTATTTTAGTTATTGTCTTTATACTTCGGGGCCCAGTTGATGTGTCCTTGTGAGTCCTTGTGAGTACTTGTGAGCTCAGCTCCAGCTGGGTCACATTCTGTATGCTCAAGGAGAGGGAATAGTAACTCCAATATTATTTCCTAAATCAATCATCAAACGAAGCTCCTAAACGCTTTACTCCATCCACGTCATTAAGGTCAACTCTACTTTGAGGAGGCGGCTCTTCTCTGGTCGTATTTTGAGTGCCTTCCAACCTGAGGAGCTTGTCTTTCAGCGCTGGATCAGACAATGTTCTGCTGCTATTCATAAGTGTCATGGATTGAATTATGTCCCCCCAGAAATGTGTGTATCAATTTGGCTGGGCCATGATTCCCAGAATTGTGTGGTTGGCCTCCATTTTGTGATTATAATTTTATGTTAAAGAGGATTAGGGTGGGATTGTAACACCGCCCTTACCCAGGTCACGTCCCTGAACCAATGTAAAGGGAGTTTCCCTAGGGTGTGGTCTGCACCACCTTTTACCTTACAAGAGATAAATGGAAAGGGAAGCAAGCAGAGAATTGGGGACCTCATACCCGGAGCAGAGCAAGTCCTTTGGACCGGGGTCCCTGCGCAGAGAAGCTCCTAGTCCGGGGGAACACCAAAGAGAAGAAGGACTACAGAGAGAAAAAGCCTTCCCCTGGAGCTGATGCCCTGAATTTGGACTTTTAGCCTACTTTACTGTGAGGAAATAAACTTCTCTTTGTTAAAGCCATCCACTTGTGGTACTTCTGTTATAGCAGCCCTAGATGACTAAGACAATAAGGTTTTACTGGCCAATTTTTTTAGAAGTATATCTCCAGGTCCTCCTAGTCTTAGACTGAAAGCTCTGCTGAAAGTTGTCCACCATGGGTCACTCTGCTGGTATTTGAAATACCAGTGGCACAGCTTCCAACATCATAGCAACATGCAAGCCACCACAGTACGACAAACTGACAGATAAGTGGTGTATCATTTGTTTACCTGTCCTTTATTGACGACTATGTTTAATACTTTGCAATCATAAAAGGTACAACTCTGAGCATCCTTCTATTTATACAGATGTGGTATATATCTATAAGATACCAACATAATGAAGGGAAAGAATAGGAGGCAGGATTTGAACCTAAGTCATTCTGACCTCAACACAGCTCCTCACACACCTTTTCCCACTACTCTGGCGGCAGTCAAGTTTCTCATAACCAACCAGTTGCCATCAAGTCAATTCCAACACATGGCAACCCCAAGTTTGTCGAAGTGTAACTGTGCTCCATAGTGTTTTCAAGGTGTGATTTTTTGGAACTAGATCACCAGTTCTTCCTCTTTTTTATTTTATTGTTGTACTTTAAATGAAAGTTTACATTTCAAGTTAGTGTCTTGTAAAAAATTTATACATACATTGTTATGTTACCCTAATTTCTCTCCCTATACTATGACAGCACACTCCTCCTTTCCACCCCTGATTTCCCGTGTTGCTTCAACCAGCTCCTGACCCTCTCTGCTTTCTCATCTCACCTCTGGACAGGAGCTGCCCATTTAGTCTCATATATCTACTTGAGCTAAGAAGCACACTCTTCATGAGTAGCATTTTATGTCCCATAAACTAATCTTTGTCTGAAGAGATGGCCTCTGGAATGGTTTTAGTGTTGGATTGACAGAGAGTCTGAGGGCCATGCTTTCTGGGGTTCCTTTTGTCTCAGTCAGACCATTAAGTCTGGTCTTTTTACTAGAATTTGAGTTCTGCACCCCACTTTTCTCCTGCTTCGTCAGGGACTCTCTGTTGCGTTCCTTGTCAGAGCAGTCATTGGTGATAGCTGGGCACCATCTAGTTCTTCTAGTCTCAGGCTGATGAAGTCTCTGGTTTATGTGGCCCTTTCTGTCTCTTGGGCTAATACTTTCCTTGTGTCTTTGGTGTTCTTCATTCTCCTTTACTCCAGGTGGTTGGGACCAATTGATGCATCTTAGATGGCCGCTTGCTAGCTTTTAAGACCCTAGACCCCACTCACCAAAGTAGGATGCAGAACATTTTCTTAATAAACTGTTATGCCAATTGACCTAGAAGTCCCCCAAAAGCATGGTCCCCAGATCCCTGCCCCTGCTACTCTGTCCCTCGAAGTGTTTGTTTGTATTCAGAAAACTTCTTAGCTTTGGTTTAGTCCAGTTGTTCTGACTTCGCCTGTAGTATGTGTTGTCCTTCGCTTCACCTAAGATAATTCTTGTCTACTATCTAGTTAGTGAAAACCCCTCTCCCTCCCTCCCTCCCCACCCTTGTAACTATCAAAGAATGTTTTCTTTTGTGTTTTAACCTTATCTTGAGTTCTTATAATAGTGGTCTTATAAAATATTTGTACCAGGCCTTCTTCTGAGGTGCCTCTGGGTGGACTAGAACTTCCAGCCTTTCAGTCCAGCTGAGTTAACGGTTTGCAACAGCCAGTGATGAAATTTCTCATAGTAAATAAGTAAAACAACATTCTGGTTTGTTCTGTGTTGTGGGGATTTGCTTAGTCAATCCAAGAAATGTTTGTGAGGGATCTAGTATATGTTCCAAGACCACACTGGTACGGGGTAAGGTGCTAAGCAAGATGGACAAAACTCCTGGCCTCATGAAGCTTGTAGCCTAAGGGATAATCATAAGTGAGCATAAGACATTAGGTGCCTGACTCATAATGGGTACCCAACTGCTTTCCAGATTCTCTCTCCATTTGGATACTAGGAGAGTCAGAGACCAAGATGGTATTTAATCAAGAAAATGAAAGAACTTGGCTTCTTTTTTTCCCCTCCAGGGGTGAGTGTGTGTTTTTCGAGGAGAGGAGAGTATCTTACTTCAGTGTGAAAGAATTACTGTGAAATTCCTGTAAGACCAACAATTACTTCAAAATCATTAAGTAGTCCTGAATCTTGAAAGTATTCCATCAGCTTTCTAAGGATTCACACTGTCATGCATGGTATTGTGCAGTTACCTGCCAGTGCTATGAAAGGAGCCCCAGTGGCACAGTGGTTAAGCTTTTGGCTGCTAACAGAAAGGTCAACAGTTCAAACACCCTAGTCACTCTGTGGGAGAAAGATGTGGCAGTCTGCTTCCATAAAGATTACAGCCCTGGAAATCTCATAGGGCAGTTCTACTCTGTCCTCTAGGATCTCTATGAGTCGAAATTGACTCAATGGTAACAGGTAGCAGCGCCATAAAAGACTCTTAGGGTGCTGGAGTGTTTGATTTGGAGATGGACCAGTCCCCCTGGATGAGTGAGCAACAAAGCTCAGGTAGGAAGACAGCATACAAAGTATTGGATGGAAGAGATTGGAAGCCCACCTCTACCAACTCGCACAATCTTAGATGAGCCATGCAGCCATTTGATCCTCAGTTTTTGCTCTGTCAGTTGAAAAAAAACCATTGCTGTTGAGTTGATTCTGACTCATAGCAACCCTATAGGACAGAGTAGAACTTCCCTGTAGGGTTTCTAAGGAACAGCTGGCAGATTTGAACTGCCAACCTTTTGGTTAGCAGCTGAACGCTTAAACCACTGCACAACCAGGGCTCCATTCTGTCAGTTGAAGAATATCTTCCCCAGTCATCTGTTGTGAGGCTGTTATGAGATAATGTACGTGAGAGGTAAAGAGGGAAAAATGCTATTTAGCACGTATTCTGCAAGGGACAGGTGCTGCTCTGGGTTCCCCAGTCTTGACTAAAATTGTTTCCATATCCTGCTAGTTCATGTTATCAGGGGACATTTTTACTGCACAAGTTTTTAGAGAAAGACTGAATTCACACGAGAACAAATGATGTATAGTTCACTATCAACTTAAACATGAATATACAAATTTTCAACAAATTATAAATACTACGTAGTATGTTCAACTTTAATAGCCTTAGTGGTGCAATGGTTAAGTGTTTGGCTGTTAACTGAAAGGCTGGCAGTTCACATCCACCCAGTGGCCTCTCCGAAGATACATCTGCTGATTTGCTTCCGTAAAGAATATAGCTTAGGAAACCCTATAGGGCAGTTCTGTTATGTTGCATGGGGTTGCTATGAGTTAGAATAGACTCAGTGGCACCTAACAACAACAACATAGTCAACTTTCAACCTCTCCTCATCAGGAAATGGGTTGACCAGTAGGCTGGTATGATCATGGGATACATTTTCATTCTGAATTCTGCTCTCTTCATTGTGGTTCAACAAAGTGTTCCACCTGGTCACTCTTTAACACAGTGGTGATTTCTCACAGTGGGACACTTTCCCTTGAACAAAATATAGAGCCTTCTCTTTTTTGTCTCTCAGCAGCTGTTCAAGACTCACACTCAAAATGCAGAAGTTCCCTTCACTTTTTCTGTAAGTCCGCCTACTGCTGTTTCTAACTGCTATTGCACAGATCTGAGCAATGCTGAAATTCAGGGTGGTTTACTCTCTTCTACTTCCCTGTTTGGCACAGTTTGCACTCGACTATTAACCTAAAGGTTGGCTGTTTGAACGTACCCAGTGGCACCGAGGAAGAAAGACCTGACAATCTGCTTCTGTAGAGATTACAGCCAAGAAAACACTAAGGAGCAGTTCTACTCTATAACACGTGGGGTCTCCATGAATCAGAATTGATTCAACAGCAACAGTTATTTTGGTTTCTATGGTTACTCTCTTCTGCCGTAGTCTGGTGTAGTCGTTCGCAGTTTCACAAAATCTGTGCTGTAGCTATGTGCTGCTGCTTGTTGTTGTTGTTGCTAGGTGCTGTAGAGTCAGTTCCACCTCACAGACACCCTGTGTACAACAGAACAAAACACTGCCCAGCCCTGCACCATCCTCACAATTGTTTTTATGCTTGAGCCCATTATTGCAGCCACCGTGCCAATCCATCTCGTTGAGGGGTGTCTTCCTCTTTTTCACTGACCTTCTACTTTATCGAGCATGATGTTCTTTTCCAGGAACTGGTCCCTCCTGATAACATGTCCAAAGTATATGAGACAAAGTCTTGTCATCCTTTCTTCTAGTGAGCATTCTGGCTGTACTTCTTCCAAGACAGATTTGTTCATTCTTTTGGCCGTCCATGGTGGATTCAATATTCTTTGCCAACACCATAATTCAAAGGCATCAATTCTTCTTTGGTCTTCTTTATTCATGAATGAAGAATAATGAATAAGAACAATGAATAAAGAAGTTGCTGCCTACGAGAGAGTGAAAACCCCAAACACCAAACCCTTTGCCATGGCGACTCATAGTGACCCTATAGGACAGAGTAGAACCCCTCCCCCCCATAGGGTTTCTAAGGCTGTAAGTCTTATGGAAGCAGATTTACACATCTTTCTCCCACAGAGTGGCTGGTGGGTTCAAACCGCTGACCTTTCAGTTAGCAGCTGATTGCTTAACCACTGCGCCACCAGGGAGAGAGTAGGGGCATGAAATCACCAACGAATTTCTTCCAGAGAGTCACAGTTTGTCTGGGCTGAGTTTACTGAGGAAGGTCTTGTTCATGGCGTTCTTCAGCTCCTTGTTCCTGAGGCTGAAGATGATGGGGCTGAGGAAGGGTGTGAGGACTGTGTACGTGATGCCGAAGAGGGTGTCTCCTTCCAAAGATTGGGGACCCTTGGGCTTGAGATAGATGACAGAGGCAAAGCCATGGTGCACAATGACCACAGTGAGGTGAGATGCACAGGTGGAGAAGGCTTTGTACCGACCCTCAGCCGAGGGGATTTTCAAGATGGTGGCCACAATGAAGGCGTAGGAGAGTAGGATGAGGAGACAACAGCCCAACAGGGCTGTGATGCACATGAGACCCACACCCTTGGCCACAACTGGCACGTCATTTCCACAAGCCAACTTCAGCAGTGGTGGCACATGGCAAGAGAAATGGTGGATCTCATTGGGCCCACAGAAGGTGAGGTTGAAAATTGCTGTCGTCACCACCATCCCCATGATGGAGCCCCCAGCCCAGGACCAGACCACCAGGCAGGCACAGCCCTGGGGGCTCATGAGGACGTTATAGCGAAGGGGATGACAGATGGCCACGTAGCGATCATAGCCCATGATGGTGAGGAGGAAGGAGTGGGTGAAGCCAAACGTGAAGGAGAAGAACATCTGGCTGGCACAGGCTACAAGGGCAATGGTGTGGTGGGTGGAGAGCAGGTCGGCCAGTGTGCGTGGGATGATGGCGAAGGTGTAGAGGATCTCGGAGATAGAGAGGGCACACAGGAAGAAGTACATGGGCGTGTGGAGGCTGCGCTCACTCCAGATGGTGGCCATGATGAGCAGGTTCCCCAGCAGCGTGAACAGGTACATCAGCAGGAACAGCAGAAAGAACATTAGCTGAAGCTGGGGAAAGGTGGAGAAGCCGATGAGGACGAACTCAGGCACTGCCGAGTGATTGACTCCCAGCATGGAGACTGTACCTGAGGGCAGGTGTGACAGGGAGAGTTCAGTCACTGGATGGAAAAATGTCATCAGCTTCCACCATACTAGAACCTCCCCAAGGAGCTACTACTAATCATTGATCAGCGATCAATGATAACAACTAGCACCTGTTGAGCGCCCACTTTATGCCTTGTATAATTTAATTCTGTGATCAATCCAGTGAGGAAGGCACCAAAGTCCATCAAATGGGCAAAAGATAGTCTTTTTAACAAATGGGGCTGGCAAAACTGGATGTCCATCTGCAAAAAAATGAAACAGGACACGTACTTCACACCATACACAAAAGCTAATTCGAAATGGATCAAAGACCTAAATATAAAGCCCAAAACTATAAAGTTCATAGAAGAAAAAACAGGATCAATGCTAGAGGCCCTAAAACACAGCAGTAACAGGATACAAACAATAACCAGCAGCACACAAACACCGGAAGAGTACTCGGAACTTCTAAAAATTAAACACTTATGCTCATCAAAAGACTTCAACAAACGAGTAAAAAGAGAACCTACAGACTGGGAAAAAATTTTTGGACATTACAAGTCAGACAAAGATCTAATCTCTAAAATATACAAGAAAATCCAACACCTCTACAACAAAAAGACAATAATCCAATTAAAAAACCGGCAAAGGAAATGAACAGACACTTCACCTAAGAAGACATTAAAGTGGCCGACAGACGCAGGAGGAAATGCTCACAATCACTAGCCATTAGAGAAATGCAAATTAAAACCACAATGAGATACCATCTCACGGCGGCAGTACTGGCACGAATCAAAAAAACTGTTAAATAACAAATGTTGGAGAGGCTGCGGGGAGATCAGAACTCTCATGCATTGCTGGTGAGAATGCAGAATGAGAGCAGCCATCTAAAATACTCCACTGGTCTCAACCCTTCGGGAGCAAGGGAGAATGAAGAGAACAGAATACAAGGAAAAGATTAGTCCAAAGGACTAATGGAGCACAGCTACCACGACCTCCACCAGACTGAGTCCAGTACAGCTAGATGGTGCCTGGCTACCCCCACTGACTCCTCTGACCGGGCTCACAACAGAGGATCCTGGACAGAGCTGGAGAAGGATGTAGAACAAAATTCTAACTCACAAAAAAAGACCAGATTTACTGGCCTGACAGAGTAGAGAAACCCCGAGAGTACGGGCTCCGGACACCCTTTTAGCTCAGTGGTGAAGTCACTCCTGAGGTTCACCGTTCAGCCAGGGATTGGACAGCCCCATAACAAAATGGGACTAATGAGGCACAGCAGTCCAGGGACAAGGACTAGAAGGCCGGAGGGGACAAGAAAGCTGGTGATAGGGAACCCAAGTTTGAGAAGGGACAGTGTTGATACATTGTGGGGTTGTTAACCACTGTCCGAGGGCAATATGTATGCTAACTGTTTAATAAGAAACTATTTGTTCTGTAAACCTTCATCTAAGGTACCAAAAAAAAAAAAAAAAAAAGAATCATCATTGTGAGATCAAATTGACAACAGCAACTCAAAGATTTGATGGGAAGTCTAGGGGGCAGTGAGTTGAAGATAATGGTGATGGAATAACTTGGAAAAGGATAGTGAGAATAGCCGCACAACTGGAAGAATGTAATCGATGTCACTGAATTGTACAGGTAGCAACTTTCAAAACGGTGTAACTTTGGCTATGTATATTTTAACCAAAAAGTCCTCAAGGTCGAGAAAAGAGAGTATTGACATGTCGTGGGGTTGTTAACCAATGTCATAAAACAATATGTGTACTGACTGTTTAATGAGAAACTATTTGTTCTGTAAACCTTCATCTAAAGTATAACAAAAAATTAAAAATAAAAATCACCTCCTCCATTCAGCCTTCCTGGCATTCTCTTCTTGAAGCAGATTTAGTTGCTTTTTCCTGGGTCCTTCCAAAACAACTCCTGAATGAGCTTAAAATTCATTCCTCATAACTTTGTAGCATTATCATATGAAATGTGTTGGAGATGCGTCTCTCTCCCCCATTGAACTGTGAGTTCTTGAGACGGGGGCTGTCCTGTCTAAAGCACCCGGGCCAAGTATTCAACAACAATGACACTGCCCTGTAAGGGGTGTGAACTCTGAATCAGGCCCTGTGCTCAGCACCCTTTGTATGCTTCTTTTCTTTTTTTATTATGGTAAAAATATATATAACATTACATCTACCACGGTAACCATTTTTACGTGTACAATTCAGTGACATTAATTACGTTTCTCACGTGGCACAACTATCAACACTATTTACAGATTTTTCCACCAACCTTAACAGAAAATCAGTGCCCCTGAACAGTGACTCTCTCTTTCCCCTTCTCTCCTGCCCCTGGTAAAAACCAAAACTAAACCAGTTGTCCTTGAGTCGATTCAACTCACGGTGATCCCGTGTGTTACAGAGTAAAACTGCTCCATAGGGTTTTCCAGGCTGTGATCCTTCCAAAGCAGATCACCAGGCCTTTCTTCCGAGGCACGTCTAGGTAGGTTTGAATCACCAACTGTTTGGTTAGTAGTTCAGTGTTTAAGTGTTTATGCCACCCAGGGACTCCTCCTGCCCCTGATAATCACTAATAAAACTTCTGCCTCTGTGCATTTGCCTATTCCAGATATTTCAAATAAGTGGGATCCCTGTAATACTTGTCCTTTTGTGTCTGACTTATTGCATTCAGCCTAAAGTTTTCAAGGTTTATTCATGATGTGGCGTGCATCAGGACTTCATTTCTCTTTATGGCTGAATAATATTCCATTGTATGGATGGACCACATTCTGTTTATCCATTCATCTGTTGATGGACACCTGAGTTGTTCCCACCTTTTGGCCGTTGTGGAAAGGGCTGCAGTGAACATTGGTGTCTTTGTGTGTTTCTTACTGCATCTTTACCATAACACTAGGAGGCACCTGCTAGAGTCTCCATTTTACAGATATGAAAGTTGAGTTCTAAAGAGAGCCCATCATTTGCCAAAGGTGTCACAACTTGGGTGCAGGGGAGCCAGTGTCTGATCTAGGCCTGATGGGCCACAGAGCCCGCCTTTTTCTAACCTCTGTGCTACTCTACTGTTGTTTTTGTTGCAGTTAGCTGCCATCAACTTGGTCCCCAACTCGTGGCAAACCCATGCACAACGAACTAAATAAAACCCTGCCTGGTCCTGCGCCACCCCTGTGATAGGTTGTGCTTCAGACTATTGTGATCCATAGGGTTTTTATGGGCTGATTTTTGGAAGTCAATTGCCAGGACTTTCTTCCTAGTCCATCTTAGTCTGGAAGCTCCAATAAAACTGGCTCAGCATCAGAGCAACACTAAGCTTCCATTGACAGACGGGTGGTGGCTGTGCACGAGGTGCATTGACCAGGAATCGAACCCAGGTCTCCCCCATGGAAGGGGGAATTCTTCCACTGAACTGTCACTGCCCCCTACCTCTCTGCTATACCCCCCACTTATTGGGGGTTGTTAATGAACCTAAGAGGCCACTCACAGGACCAAAGAAATGCTTGCTCCACCACAGCCAACTGCCCGAATCAATTAAAATGGTAGCAAAGGAATCACAGAAGTCCATGGCCATATAGAAGAGGGAGAGGCACTGTAAGAGGACTGCAGCTCCCCTCACGTTTGGGAGAGGTGGCTCAGGGCTGCAGATGCCCCCTCTGCAAAGTGGGCCTGCAGAATGCAGCTGCAAGGGGAGGCTTCCCACCACCCAGAACCATGATGGATATGGAACTTGGGCAGCAGAGAGATGACTAAAGCCCATCCTCACACTCTCAGACCCCTAGACTGAATGCTGGGACACCTGGCATTGACTCACCAACAAAACATCTGGCAGTTCCTCTCTAGGTAAACCGAACAGCCCCAGAGAAAGTCTGACACTTCGGGGCACCCATGGTTGGGCTGGCTCCCCACTCAGGGGCCCAGGGGCCAAGCCCTTCTGTGGACAAGTCCTGCCCACATATACCCCTAGGACAGTTTCTCCACCTGAGCACCAGTGACCTTTTGAACTGGATCATTCTCTGGGGTAGCGGCCATCCTGTGCACTGTAGGGTGTTGAGCTGCATCCCCGGTCCTGACCCACTCTATTCCAGTAGCACCCCATGAGTCCTGACCATCAAAAGTATCCACTCCTAGATACATACCCAAGGGACTTGAAAGCAGGAATGCAGATACCTGTACACAAGTGTTCGTAGCAGCACTATTCACAATAGCCAAAAGGTGGAAACAACCCAGGTGTTCATCAACAGATGAATGGATTAAACACAATGTTATCTATCCATACAGTGAAGTTCTGATCCATGCTACAACAAGGGCAAACCTCGAAAACATTATGCTGAATGAAATAGGTCAATCACAAAAGAACAAATATTGTATGATCTCACTTTTATGAAATAAAAAGAACAGGCAAGTGTGTAGAGACCAGAGTTCATTAGTGGTGACCTGGGGTGGGAGGGAGGGGGAGAGAGGGAGTCATTGTTCAGGAAGCAACGAGTTTCTCTATATGTTGTTTTTGTTAGGTTCTGACTCATAGCAACCCTATGGACAATAGAATTTGGCAGCGATTATGGGTGATGGTTGCACAACATGATCAATGTAATTGTTATCGCTAAATTGTTTATTAGGGGTTACCAGGGGCAAGAGGGAGTGGGAAAGAGGGGGCCATTGCTTAAGGGGCACTGAGCTTCTGTTAAGAGTGATGGAAAAATTTGGAAACAGATAGTGGTGATGGTTAAGCAATATGACGAACTTAATAAATGTCACTCAATTGTACAGGTAAAAATTGTTGAAATGGTAAACGTTTTGTTATATGTATTTTACCACAACAGCAACAATAAAGAAGTATCTTCAGACATTGTAAAGTGTCTTCCGGGAGGAGTAAAATCACCCCTGGGTGAGAACCCCAGCTAGGTCTAAATCTCTCTGTGTCCCATCCTGCCCTACCTGTTTGCCCCCAACCTGGCTACCTCTTCTTGGTGCACCTGTTTGCTCTCCCGTCTCCTCATCTCTCCCATCTCAGCTATCTTCTCCCTCTCTTTTCTCTTCCTCTTCTCATCCATAGGAGTGCCCTGGTGGCTCAAATGGTTAAGCACTTGGCTACTAACTGAGGTTGGTGGTTCAAATCCACCCAGAGGTGCCTCAGAAGAGAGGCCTGGCGATCTACTTATGAAAACCTTATGGAGCACACTTCTAGTCTGATACACATGGGGTGGCCAGGAATCGGGGGTTGATTTGATGGCAACTGATTTTGGATCTAGGTGCTGCAGACGGTTAACATTCTTGGCTGCTAACTGTAAGGTTGGAGGTTTGAGTCCACCCAGAGGTGCTTCAGAAGAAAAACTTGGTAAGTTACTTGCAAAAACTTGGCCATTGAAAATCCAGTGGAGCACATTTTACTCTGACACACATGGGGTCACCGTGAGCTGGAATGGACTCCATGAGCAACCAGTTCTCATCCTTAACTTCTTATTACCGGGCTGGTGCCCCCAGGTACCCCCCCCCACCCAATACCTCTCAGCTTTGGGAAGTGGCCAGAGCCTCTCCATCCTGAATCTTCCTTTCTCTCCTGTCTCTGCCCCTCTCCCCAACCTTTTTACCACTGGTTTCTGGCCAGGACAGGGGAAAGAGGTTAAAATCAGACAGACTTTCTGAGTGACTTTGGGTAATGGCTGCCCTCTTTCTGCCCCTCAGTTTTCTCACCTGTCTGATGAACCTACCTCAAAAGTTGCAAGAGCTTCAAATAAGGTAAGATCTGCCAAAAGTCATCACACTGCCTCAAAGCTAGGAACCACCCTTGTGTCGTCCCTGGGCCCTGCCTCTCCCCCTATCCCATAAACTCCAATTGCCTACCAGTAACTAGCTGCCATCGAATTGACCCTGACTCCAGGAAACCCTATGTGTTACAGAGTAGAACTGCTCCATAGAGTTTTCATTGGTTGATTTTTTGGACGTAGATTGCCAGGCCTTTCTTCCTAGTCTGCCTTAGTCTGGAAGCTCTGTTGAAACCTGTCCACCATGGGTGACTTTGCTGGTATTAGAAATACTGGAGGCATAGCTTCCAGCATCACAGCAACACACAAGCTGACACACTGACAGATGGGTGGTGGATTTGTACAACTATGATAAGAATATTTGAGTACTTTTGTGACCCAGAGAGAAGAAAACTATAGGATGGGGATGAGGGGGATGGTGTGATGTGGGGAGATAGGTCCCTAGATGCAGAAGGAGCCTTGACCTGGAAATGAGGTCTGAGCTGTGCTCACTGTGACCTCAGGGCAGTCAAAGTTTGAGTTCCTGATCCAGGAGGGATAAGGAGTTGGTGCCTGGGAGCCACAAGTTGAAGGAGAGGCAAAAAACAAAAAACAAATCAGTTGCTGTCCAGTGAACTTTGACTCCTGGTGACCGCATGTGTGTCAGAGTAGAACTGTGCTCCACAGGGTTCTCAATGGCTGACTTTTTGGAAGTAGATTGCCAGTCCTTTCTTCCAAAGTGCCTCTGGGTGGATTTGAACAGCCAACCTTTCTGCTTACTATTTGCACCACCCAGGGATTGTAAATTGCCTGTGGGATTGTATAACAGGGTGGCTTCTCCAACACAGACCCTGGCTCCCTAAACCCTCCTAGCCAGGATGGGAGAGAAGGGGACTCACCTGGGGCTCCTGGCCCTGCACCCGTTTCTGCCTCCCCACAGTGGGAGGCCCTGGTTTGGATTTCCTTGCAGCTGGGGGACTGCAAGTGTAGACTGGGTTCAAGGCCAGCCAGAAGGCAAGGACCCTGCCATCCTGGGGTAGCCAGCTGGGCGGGGAGTTGGTTGAGCCTGAACCCCAATATTTATGCCTTCTCTGCTTGGTGCCCTCTCCTCTTACTCTGCCCTGCTGCCTCAGCCTCTGCTACAGGGATGCTGAGACCCCTGGGGACCCTCCGGGGGAGGAGGTAGCCTCGGGGCATCTGTGTCCTCACCTCCCCCCCCACTCAGCTGCCATGGGTGAGTCAATTATAGGAGCTTCTCAGGGGCTCAAGCAGAGCCAAATGCCTGGGCCTGGGACTCGGGGCCCTGGCTGCTGATGGCGGCAGGAGAGTGGGCCTGCCGTTGTCCATGGGGAATTGCACCCCACCCTCCTCCTTCCCCATCAGAGTCACTTTTCCAATTAGATTTCCCTTTACGGATTAAAATAATCAGCGATAATGGTTGAACAATATAATGAACGTAATTAATGCCACTGAATCGTACATGTAGAAGATATTGAATTGGCAAAGGTTTTTTACCACTATACAATAATCAGTGGTAAATGAATGTTGTGTTCTTCTTATGAAATAATTCAATGTTAATGATTTCGTAATAATTAAAATGTTACAAATCAGGCGAAAGGACATGCAATCACGGCGATTAATTTTTTTAAGTAATTTTTTGAGAGTTTCTAATTTTAATAAGTCCCTGAGTGATGCAACGGTTAAGCGCTGGACTACTAACTGAAAGGAACTCACCCAGAGGCACCTTGGAAGACAGGCCTGGTGATCTGCTCCCAAAAGGTCACAGCCTTTAAAACCCTATGGATCAGTTCTACTCTGCACACATGGGTTGCCATAAGTCAGAATCCACTCAGAGGGAATTAACAACAACGAAGACTTTGTATAAAGTCTGTTTGCTTTTATTTTTTTAATTGTGGTAAATATATAGGTAACAGCACATTTGCCATTTCAACAACCTTCACACATACAGTTCAACCATCATCATTAACTGTTTCCAAAGTTTTCTATCACCCTTAACAGAAGCTCAGTGCCCCCTAAGTAATAAGTTACCTTTTCTTCCTTCTTCCTACCCACCCCTGGTAACCACTCATCAGCTTCAGTCTCTATACACTTGCCTATTCTAGACATTTCATACAAACGGTATCATACAATATTTGTCAGTTTGTTCTGACTTATTTCACTCAGCATGATGTTTTCAAGATTCATCCATGTATGACATGCATCAAGACATCATTTCTGTTTATGGCTGAACAACATTCCATTGTATGGATGGACACATTTTGTTTATCCACTCATCTGCCAAAGGACGTTTTGGTTGTTCCCACCTTTTGGCTAAGAGTGGAATCGCTGGGTCGTATGGTAGTTCTACGTTTAACTTTTTGAGGCAACGCCAGACTGTTTTCCATACCAGCTGCACCATTTTACATCATAGTGATTAATTTGACGGGCATCCTTCCAGACTTCTGTATGCATGGGCATGTGAACAAACACGAACCCATAAAGTTTCCAGGTAAAGGCTCAGATCTGATTGTCCTGTAGGTTTCTTTCTGCAGCTTGACTTTTCACTCAACATCTTAGATTGAAATTCTTGTTAGTCCATATCCATCACTACCAGTTGCTATCAAGTTGATTCTGACTTCTGCAACCCCATGCGTGTCAGGGTAGAACTGTGCTCTACAGAGTTTTCAATCGTTGATTTTTCCAAAGTAAATCGCCCGACCTTTCTTCCAAGGTGCCTCTGGATGAACTTGAACTTCCTACCTTTCATTAGTAGCCAAGTGCTTAACTATTTCCACCACTCAGGAGTTAGTCCATACAGACTTGGGTTTTTCTACCTTGGCACTATTAACATTTGTTGTTGTCAGTTGCTCTCAAAACAATTCCAGCTCATGGCAACCACAGGTGTCAGAGTAGGACTGTGCTCTATAGGGTTTTTAAGGCTGCGACCTTTCAGAAGCAGATCACCAGGCCTGTCTTCTGAGGCGCCTCTGAGTGAGTTCCACCCTCCAACCTTTCAGCTCTGAGTGGAGTGTTTAACCACTTGCACCGTTGGGATTATTCCTTGTTAAGGAGGGCTTGTATTGTGCATTGTAGGGTGTTAAGCAGCATCCCTGGCCTCTACCCACTGGATGCTAGTAGCAACTCCCCTTCACCTCACCAAGCTGTGACAAAGAAAAATGTGTCTACATTGATTGCCAAGTGTCTCCTGGTGGGGAACCACTTGCTCAAGTCACCTCATTTTCATAAAATCAGTTTAATATTCATTTTTATGAATACATGAAGTGGGTATTTAGTTGTTCCTTTATTGGTGGACACCTCAGCTGCTTCCAGTTTTTCACCATTATGGGAATAATGGAACACATATCCTGGTATGCCTTTTACTGCACATGGGCAACAATCTGATCCAAATACAGATTAAGTTGTGAGGTGGCTGCGACTTCAGAAATGTGATTTTGACATTTAAGAAGAACTGTCCAATTGAACTTCCAAGTGGCTGTGTGAATTTCCACTCCCTCTTCCTATGTGTCAGAGGATCTGTTTCCCCACACCCTCGCTAACACTGACACCGTGAAACAATTTCTGCCCATATGGTTGCCGAATGGTGTTCTGTTGTTGCTTTAATTTGCATTTCCCCAGTTATCAAAAAAAAAAAAAAAAAAAAAAAAAAACGAGGCCAGTTGCTGTAGAGTCAATTCTGAGTTATGGTGACCCCATAGGAGTCAGAGTAGAGTAGTGAGTCAGTGCTCCATAGGGTTTTCAAGGCTGTGGCTTTTGGAAGTAGATCACCAGGCCTTTCTTCTGAGGCACCTCTAAGTGGGTTTGAACCACCAACCTTTTGGTTAGTAGCTGTCTAACTTAGTGCTGCTATAACAGAAACAAGCGGATGGCCTTAACAAACAGAAATTTATTCCCTCACTGCCTGGGAGGCTAGAAGTTCGAATTCAGGGTGCTAGCTCCAGGGGAAGGCTTTCTGTCTCTTTCGGCTCTGGGGAAAGATCCTTGTCATCAATCTTCCCTGGTCGAGGAGGTTCTCAGTGCAGAGATCCTGAGTCCAAAGGACACACTCTTCTCCTGGTTCTTGTTTTTTGGTGGTATGAGGTCCCCCTGTCTCTCTACTCACTTCTCTGTTTTACAGCTCAAAAGAAACTGACTCAAGACACAATCTAATCTTGTAGATTGAGTCCTGCCTCATTAACACAACTGTCGCTAATCCTGCCTCATTAACATCATAGAGGTAGGATTTACAACAGGTAGGAAAATCACATCAGATGACAAAATGGTAGACAATCACACAATACTGGGAATCATTGCCTAGCCAAGTTGACACACATCTTTAGGAGACATAATTCAATCCGAAACGGTAGCCAAGTGCTTAATCATTTGCATCAGGTTTGAAAAATCTCCTTTGTTTATTAGCCACATGAGTTTCCTTTTTACAAAATGACATTTTAAAGCCTTTCTCCACTTTCTTTTGCATTGTCTTGTTCCCATTGATTTACAGGCTTTTTTTTTTTTTTTTTTTACAAATGCCTAAACTCGCCAAGCCTGTGTTTGCCCATCTGTAAAACAGGGTGGAAACCTTCAGTCCTTTTTTTTTTTTTTTTTTTTACAGATTCTGAATACTTACTCTATCTACCTATCTTTTTCCTTTGCCTGCTGCTTCTTTTGTTATTATTTTATCCTAGTAGAATACATACAACAAAACATTTGCTATTTCAACCATTTTACATATACAATTCAGTAACATTAATTATGTTCACCATGTTGTGTTACTGTTACCCCTGAGGGCAAGGAGGCCCTCCAGACTCATTGGGTCCTTGTCTTTCCCTTGTAAGAATTCATAGAAGAGATGATTTTGGGGCTCAGCTCTAACAGGTTTATTTTACTTGTGACAAAAGGAGCCAGTCAGGGGCTGACTCGCAAGGAGAAGCAAGGCTAGGGCTTACAGGGGTTCAGTGGGGACAGTAGAGCAATGAATATTCAGTGCGTTTCTTCAAAGGGGCGGATACTGCTTGGAATGGTGGTGCATACTAATTAGGTTACCCGCGCATCTAGAATCCAAGATGGAACCTGCTGATATTCAAGATGGAGTCCCCCGGCATCACTTGTCATGGGATATGGCGCAGGTGCCCTGATCTTCTGTATTACCTCGCCCCCTTCAGTGGGCCAAAACAGCGGTCACACTTTGTGCTTCTGCGCATGCAGAGCCTGTAAGAAGGGGAAAGGGACTAGAAAGACACTAAGGAGGAAGTAGTAATGCATGGGTTGTTCTGACCTTATTTCATGTTAACAGGATGTGGTTCCTGTTTACGCAACTTCTAGGTGGTAGTCTTCTAACAGCTCTTTTATTCTGCCAGCACAGTTAACCCTGTCTCATAACCATCACTACTTACTGTCCATTTTTAATTTTTTTCATCACTTCAAATAGAAACTCAGTGCTCCTTAAGCAATGCCATAATTCCTCATTTCCCCCTCCTACCTACCCTGGTAACCGCTAATAATTTTGGTCTCTATGTATTTGTCTATTCTAGATATTTCCTGTAAATGAGATCATACAGTATTTGTCCTTGTGACTGACTGACTTCATTCAGTATAATGTTTTCAAAGTTCATCCACCTTGCAGCATGTATCAGGACTTTCAATTCTCTTATGGCTGGATAACACTTCATTGTATGGATATACCAGGAGCCCTGGTGATGCAGTGGTTAAGAGCTCAGGCTGTTAACCAAAAGGTCAGCAGTTTGAATCCACCAGCTGCTCCTCAGACACCCTACGGGTTGCTTTTTTGGGGTTTTTTTTTTGGCATGGATATGCCACATTTTGGTTATCCATTCATCCGTTATAGGCACTTGGGTTGTTTCCACCTTTTGCCTATTGTTAATAGCGCTGCAATGAACATTGGTACACAAGTATCTGTTGGAGTCTCTACTTTCAGTTCTTTTGGATATATACTTAGGAGTGGAATTGTGGGGTTTTATGGAGTCCCTGGGTGGTGCAAACAGTGAATGTGCTCAGCTGCTAACTGAAAGGTTAGAGGTTCAAGTCCACCCAGAGGTATATTGGAGGAAAAGACATGGCCATCTACTTCTGAAAAATCAGCCATTGAAAACCCTATCAGTCAGAATCAACTCAGTGGCCACTTTTTGTTTTTTACTGGTAATTCTATGTTTAACTTTTTGAAGAACGCCTTCTGCTTCTTGTGCCTCAATGTTTCTGTCAGAAACATTCTCCTTGGTTTCTTCTAATTCCTTTATGCTGTACATTTAGGGATCAAAAACTATATACAGCCTGAGAACCACTGCCTGTTTTTATAAATAAAGTTTTATTGGAAAGTAGCCATGTGCATTCATTTATGTATTGTCTATTTGCACTGTACTACTAACCTAAAAGTTGTCGATTTGGACCCACCCAGCAGCGCCACAGAAGAAAGGCCCTGATCTGCTTCCATAAAAGATTACAACCATGAAAACCCTAGGGAGAGTGGTTCTACTCTGTAACACATGGGGTCATCATGAGTTGGAATCAATTCGATGACAAGAGGTTTGGTTTTTAGTTTACGGTGCTTTTGCGCTACAATTGAAGAGTTGAGTCATTGTGACAGAGACTGCGTGGCTGGCAAAGTCAGAAATACTTACTATCTAAGTATAGAAAAAAGTTTGCCAACCTCTGGAATCTTAATCTACAAAAAAATAGTGTGAACATTTCAGGTTGTGTTTTAACTTATTTATTAATGGTTAGTGAATTGCCCCCAATAAAACAATTTAATAAATAGTCCAAGATTTCTCCATTGGTTTGAAATGCCACCTTTTAAATATGTTTCTTTATACATGGGTCTGTTCCTTATCTCTTTATTGTGTTCTACTATTTTGTGTCTATTCCTGTACAATATAATGCTGTTTTTTAAAAAAAAAATTTAGCTCTCTAAACTAATTTTAGTAGTAGTAATGCATTTATTTTATCTGGTGACATTGGTGGTTCAGTGGCAGAATTCTCTTCTTCCATATGGGAGACCCTGGTTTGATTCCCAGCCAATGTATCTCATGAGCAACCACCACCTGTCTGTCATTGGAGTCTTGTGTGTTGCTATGGTGCTGAACAGGTTTCAATGGAGCTTCCAGACTAATATGGACTGGGAAGAACGGCCTGGCTATCTACTTCTGAAAATCAGCCAGTGAAAACCATATGGATCATAATGGTTACATCCATAACCGATCGTGGGGATGCACACAACCAGGTAACATTTTGTTCCATTGTGCATGGGGTCACCACGAGTTGAGCATCAACGTGATGGCAGCTAACAACAACAACAACATTTATCTCATAATAGTAGTTATAGTATCATTAAGAGGTGATGTGTGTCTTCAGTTGCCTAACATAAGGGAGAATATAATGTCTGGTAGGCACACTTGTAGTGACGCTGGGATTGATCAGTGGGTTCTGGTGTCAGTCTAATCCATCAATATACTTCCCCACCATCCCTTCACAGAATGATGGTAGCTTTCATTGATTGCCAGTGCTTAGAAGGACATCCTGTTTGCCAGAGAGTCAGTGAAAACGAGGGAGATCCTCCATAAGATAAAGTGACACAATAGCCACAACAATGTATTCAAACACACCAACGATCATGAAGATGGTTCAGTATCAGGCAATGTTTTTTTCTGTTATACATGGGGTCACCAAGAGTTGGAACCAACTCGATAGCAACTAAAACAACAACAACACAAATGCTAGAGCTTTCATCACAAAAGGTTCACAAGCTCTGCTGAAATCTGTACCTGGTAGGACTGAGGGGGTGGGGGGCAGGTAACAATTTCCAGACCCCTTCCTAGTGAGTTCAGAGAATCTAAGCACAGCCGCAGATCCCTGTATAAGTGGAGAAGGCAAGAATCCACTGATGCCTAATGATGTCCAGTGTCTTTCATGTGTTTGTTGACCATTTCTATATCTTCTTTGGAGAAATGCCTAATCAAGTCCTTCGCTCATTTTTAAAATTGGGTTGCTTGGTAATTAACATAATGTTACTAAACTATCCATGTGAAGATTTTAGACATGGCAAGTGTTTTATTACCTATATATTTATGACAGTAAAAAGAAAATTCAGGTCTCCAGACTTCAAAAAAGAAAAAAATTGGATTGTTTGTCTTCTTGTTGTTGAGTTGTAAGAGTTCTTTATATATTCTGAATACTAGACCCTTATCAGGTATATGATTTGCAAATATTTTCTCCCATATTTTAGATTGTCTTTCCACTTTTTGACAATGTCCTTAGATGCACAAAAGTTTTTATGATGAAGTCCAGGTCCCCAGGACTGTCCAGGTCAACAAGTTACATCATGTCCAAGAGACATCTTTCCCTTGTATCATGGAAGAGAGGGGCTAGGTTTGACCCGTCAGCTTGGGGACTTTATTTTGGGCTTGGCAAAGTTGGGGATTGGAAGTAGACCTTGAGTAAGTATCTCGGCCCTTCTGTGCCTCAGTTTCCTTATCTGTGAAATCAGGATTATAAAGCCCTACCTCCTATTATGGATTGAATTGTGTCTCCAAAATATGTGTTTGAATCCTAATCCTTGTACCTGTGGATGTGATTCCACTTGGGAATAGGTTTTCCTTACTATGCTTGTGGAGTCATGTCAGTGTAGGGCGTATCTTAAACCTAATGAGTTTTGCGATATAAAAGAGCAGATTAAGCACAGAGGGAAGCAAACATAAATGGGGGAAACATAAATGCCATGTGGAGATCACTAAGGAACTGAGGAACAGAAGCTGAAAGAGAATAAGGTTTTCCCCCAGAGCAGAGAGAGAGTGCTCTGTGACTTCTATCTTCCTAACTGTGAGAAAATAAATTTCTGTTCTTTAAAGCCACCCATTTGTGGTATTTCTTTTACAGTAACATTAGTGTCTTAGTCATCTAGTGCTGCTGTAACAGAAATACCACAAGCGAATGCCTTCAACAAACAGAAGTTTATTCTCTCACAGTCTGGTAGGCTACAAGTCCAAATTCAGGGTGCCAGCTCCAAGGGAAGGCTTTCTTTCTCAGTCGTCTCTGGAGGAAGGTCCTTGTCATCAATCTTCCGCCCGTCTAGGAGCTTCTCCGAACAGGAACCTCAGGACCAAAGGACACGTTTTGCTCCCGGTGTTGCTTTCTTTGTGGTATGAGGCCCCACACTCTTTGCTCGCTTCCCTTTCATCTCTTGTAAGATAAAAGGTGGTGCAGACCACATCACAGGGAAACTCCCTTTACATTCGATCAGGGATGTGACCTTAGTAAAGGTGTTACAATTCCACCCTAATTCTCTTTAACATAATCTAATCTTGCCTCATTAACCACAGGCAGAGATTAGGATTTACAACACATAGAAAAATTATAATCACAAAATGGAGGACAACCACACAATACTGGGAATCATGACCTAACCGAGTTGATACATATTTTGGGGGGACACAATTCATGGCAATTAGGAAACTAAGATACTTCCTAGTAAGGGTATTCAATGGGCTCTGTCTGTAAAGCACTTAGCATGTTATACAACACATAGTAAGAGCTCAGAAAGAAAAAAACCCAAACCCATTGCTGTCGAGTCAACCTGCAATATGCAGATGACACAACCTTGCTTGCTGAACGTCGAGAGGACTTGAAGCACTTACTGGTGAAGATCAAAGACTTCAGCCTTCAGTATGGATTGCACTTCAA
The DNA here is from genome assembly GCF_000243295.1 of Trichechus manatus latirostris. Classification (NCBI taxonomy): domain Eukaryota; kingdom Metazoa; phylum Chordata; class Mammalia; order Sirenia; family Trichechidae; genus Trichechus; species Trichechus manatus. The sequence continues at coordinate 7,292,513 of NW_004444058.1, forward strand.
TATATAGAAAACAAAAATCTTCACAACTGGACCAACAAGCAACATCATGATGAACGGAGAAAAGATTAAAGTCATAAAGGATTTCATTTTACTTGGATTTGCAACCAATGTCTATGGGAGCAACAGTCAAGAAATCAAACAGTGCATTGCATTGGGCAAATCTGCTGCAAAAGACCTCTTTAGAGTGTTACAAAGCAAAGATGTCACTTTGAGGACTAAGATGTGCCTTACCCAAGACATGGTATTTTCAATTGCCTCATATCCATGCGAAAGCTGGGCAATGAATAAGGAAAACTAAAGAATTGATGTCTTTGAATTATGGTGTTGTTGAAGAATATGGACTATACCATGAACTGCCAGAAGAATGAAGAAGTCTGTTTTGGAAGAAGTACAGCCAGACTGCTCCTTGGAAGCGAGGATGGTGAGACTTCGTCTCACCTACTTTGGACATGTTATCAGGAGGGACCTGTCCCTGGAGAGGGACATTATGCTTGGTAAGGGAGAGGATTAGTGAGAAAGCAGAAGACCCTCAGTGAGATGGATTAACACAGTGACTGCAACAATGAGCTCAAACATAGCAATGATTGTGGGAATGGTGCAAGACTGGGCAGTGTTTCGTTCTGTTGTACATAGGGTCGTTATGGGTTGGAACTGATTCGATGGCAACTAACAACAACAACATATTTGAATATATTAGTGAGCTCTGCTTTCTCATATCTGTCATTGGTAAGATTAATTGTTGTCTTATCACTGAAACTAATGGATGACAGATAACATGAAATTATGAGTGATAAAGACCTTGATCCTTCTGGAAGTCTTAGAAGTAGAAAGTAGTTAGAGACAAATAATTTGCTTAAATATTAAAAGCTAATGAGGAAGAAAGTAATAAAATATAGAACCTCAAAAAAGTACAAAAATTATCAAAATTAGAAAATAATAAAATCTAGAATCTATCAAAGGTAATGTTGTCATTAGTTGCCATAGACTTGATTCCAACTCATGGCGACCCCATGTGGCAGGGTAGAACTGCTCCATAAGGTTTTCAAGGCCGTGACCTTTTAGAAGTTAATCACCAGGCCTGTCTTCTCAGACACCTCTGGGTGTGTTCAAACTGCCAGCCTTTCAGCTAGTAGTGAGGCGCTTAACCACTTGCACCGCCTAACTGCCTATATAACAGGTAATAAACTCAAAATTCATCATTTCCCAATCATTTATTACAATTTACTACTATCTATGCTCTTGAGGTTATTTATGACTATTCTATCTGTATGGTGGAGATGTTCTGTAATGGTGTACTACTGTACATTTCTTTAGCTACTTCAGCTATACTGAGAGTATTTACACCACAGGAATTGGCAAACTCTAATAATACACCACTGGAAGAGGTGAACCTAGAGGCGGGAAGTTTAGGGAAGAGGCTCAATGAGAGAGACTTAGAAATGAAGCCTTAGCAAATCATTACCTCAGAGAGATCCAGGAGGTACACAGACAGAAATGGATCACTAGCATTCTGTTCAGGCAAATTTTTTGTGTTCCAAAATCCAGGAAAACAATAAAAACAGTACATCAGCAAATACAGCAGAACTTTTCTTTTTTTAACCATCTGCAATTGCTTTTATTTTTAAATTGTTGTATTTTATTATATTTTAGGTAAAAGTTCACACAGCAAAATAAGTTTCCATTCAACAATTTTTGTACAAATTGTTCCATGACATTTGTTACAATTTCCCAATGTGTTGGCATTCTCATTATTTTCGTTCTGCTTGTTCTATTTCCATTTATCTAGCTTCCCTGCCCCTCCTTGCCATCTCCTCTTTACTTTTGGGTTAGTATTGACCATTTGGTCTCATATAGTTGATTGTTTAAGGGTGCACATTCCTTGTGGGTGATATTGTTTATTGATTCCTGACTGTCGCTGTGAGTAGGAATAGACTCTACGGCATAGGTTTTACAGGTCCTTAACATACTTTTTTTTTAAAAGCAAGGGTTGAAAAGTTATTCGATAAATTGGTTCTTAAGTGTTTTCAACTTTAAGCTAATCTATTATTTGACTGAAAGGAGACCTCCTGGAATAAATGCAGTAGCACTTGTTGAAAAAATATTTAAAAATCAATTCACTGAACAATCATGCAACCAAAAAAAAAACTGTTAAGGACAATCGGGCATATTATATTCAAAATACGTCTTTAGCTTCCTGAAATTTCACTGTCTTTTTTGAGCCACAGAAGTCTGATCTATCAAGTTCGTGTTGTTGTTAGGTGCCGTCGAGTTGACTCGACTCGTAACGACTCTATGTACAACAGAACACAACACAGCCGGGTGCAGCACTATCCTCATGATTATTGTTATGCTTGAGCCCATTGTTACAGTCACTGTGTCAATCCATCTCATTGAGGGTCTTCCTCTTTTTCGCTGACTCTCTACTTTACCAAGCATGATGTCCTTCTCCAACCACACTTCCAAGGAGCACTCTAGCTGTACTTCTTCCAAGACAGATTTGTTCGTTCTTTTGGCAGTCCATGGTATATTCAAGTTCTTGGGTGGTGTAAATAGTTAATGTGCTCAGTGTTTGGCTGCTAACAGATAGCTTGATCCACCCAGAGGCACCTTGGAAGAAAAGACTAGTAACCTATTTCCAAAAAATCAGCCATTGAAAACCCTATGGAGCACACTTCTACTCTGACACACACCGGGTCACCATGAGTTAGAGTTGACTTGAAACTCGACGGCAACTGGTTTACTATATACTAAGCCCTTTGATAAGTGCTTTACATTTTGTTTCTTGCTGCTCTCATAACCACCAGGGGAGGCTGGTGCCATTATTAAGCCTAGCTTACAGGTAAGAAAATGATATCACTAAGACTTGAAGTTAGTTGACTCACAACAGACTAGAAGGAAAGACTGAACGGTCCCCATTTTATGAAGGACAAAACTCACTCTTGGGTAAAGTGAGTAGATAAGTGTCACCAGCCTATTAGTGGGCAAAGGGAAATTTTAAGGTAAGTCTGTTCAATTTGAAAGCAGTCCTGGAAGAATTTTCTAGTCCTTCCACTCTTGACTTAGAACAGGTGATCTATTTAGCTCAGTATCTCCATTCCTTATTTATTTGAGGCAATTTTTGCCATATCTATACCAGCAATGCTATTATTTACTCAATAGTTTCCTTTCAACTTGAATTTTTTTATTGTGCTTTAGGTGAAAGTTTACAGAGCAAATTAGTTTCTCATTAAACAGTTGATACACAGATTGTTTTATGACATTGGTTGCCAACCCCACGATGTGTCAACACTCACCCTTCCTCCACTCCAGTTTCTCTGTTTCCATTCATCCAGTTTTCCTGTCCCTTCCTGCCTTCTTGTCTTTGCTTTTGGGCTGGTGTGCCCATTAGTTTCGTAGACATGATTGAACTATGAAGCACATTCCTCATGTGTATTGTTATTGGCCCTATAAACCTGTATAATCATTGGCTAATGGATGAACCTCAGGAGTGACTTCAGTATTAAGTTAAAAGGATGTCTGGGAGCCATACTCTTGGGGTTTCTCCAGTCTTTGTCAGACCAGCAAGCCTGGTCTTTTTTTTTTTTTTGGTGAATTTGAATTTTGAATTTACATTTTTTCCCGCTTTGTCCATGACCCTCTATTGTGATCCATGCCAGAGCATTCTGTGGTGGTAACCAGGCACGATCTAGTTGTTCTGGGCTTAGTCTGGTGGAGGTTGTGATTGTTATGGTCTATTAGTCCTTTGGACTAATCATTCCCTTGTGTCTTTGGTTTTCTTCATTCTCCTTTGCTCCAGCAAGGATGGGACCAGTAAATGTATCTTAGATGGCCACTCGCAGGCTTTTAAGACCCCAGACACTAGTCACCACAGTCTAATGTAGAACTTTTTCTTTATAGACTATGTTATGCCAATGGAGCTAGATGTCCCCCAAGACCATGGTTCCCAGAGCTCAGCCCAGGAGCTCTGTCCCCAGAGGCTTTGGATGTGTCTGTGAAGCTTCTATGACTTTGCCCTGGCCAAGTTATGCTGGCTTCCCCAGTATTGTGTACTGTCAACTTGTATGTATTTTAAACCTATAAAGTTTTTCATTATAAATATGTAGGTCACTACCATAAATAACCACCACAACCTGTCAGTTGGTCATACTGTGATAGTTTGTATGTTGCTGCGATGCTGGAAGCTATGCCACTGGTATTTCAAATTCCAGCAGAGTCATTGATGGTGGAGAGGTTTCAGCGGAGCTTCCAGACTAAGACAGACTAAGAAGAAAGTCTTGGTGATCTAATTTTAAAAATCAGCCAATGAAAACATTGTGGATCATAACAGAACATTATTTGATATAGTGCTAGATGATAAACTCCCTACGTTTGAAGACACTCAAAATGCACAGTAGCCGCAACAATGGACTCGCGCATACCAACAATGGTGAAGATGGTGCAGGACTGGGCAACGTTTCCTTCTGTTGTACCTGGGGTCACCATGAGTTGGAGCCGGCTCAACAGCAGCAAACAACAACACAATCCATAGAAAACAAGAGTCACTTGGCATAAATAAGTTTTCCAGCTAGTGCATGTTTTCCATTTTCCCAGCTGAATCACAACCACAACAGAAGATAAAAGTAAGAAGAGAATATCATGAGAATAAAAGAAAGTCGTTTAAAATCTAATCAACGCTGTTGCTCACTAAAGACTCCGAGCCCGAGACCCACCTTCTCATTTTCAAAAGAGATGTTATGTAGAAAGGGTTAAAGACATGGTAGCACCAAATCGAGACTTTCTCAGGGTGTAGTTAGAGGGACAAAAAGTATTAAAAAGGGAGTGACTTTTTTAGAGTTCTGTAATGTTGTGTCTGCGGACCAAGAAAATAACCCTGAGTTCTAATATTGGGTAATAGTAGTTTATTTCAAAAGAATTGCATCTTTTTTTAAATTCTAATTGGTGATCTAGACATTCTTTTTTTCCCTAGGATTTTTTAATTGTTATAAAAATATAGATCACACAACATTTGCCAATTCAACGTTCATGTGTGTAATACGGTGACACCAATTCCACTGATCAGGTTGTGAAACCATCATCTAAAGAGAGTTTTCAAAGAGACTTAGCCAAGCTGTTCCCACTGAGAAGTTTCCTGAGGGCCCCTTTCAGGTCTCAGTTTCGCAAGCTGCAGATGAATGGTTCAGCATGGAGGTGACTACAGTGTACATCACTGTGGCTGCCATGTCCTTCTGAGTAGAGTGTGTGGATGCAGGGTTGAAGTAGACCCCAATGATAGTCCCATAGAAGAGAATGATAGCACAAAGTTGTGAACCACAGGTGGAGAAGGCTTTCCACTTCCTGAGGGCACTCTCCACACAGCCACCACGATCGGTGTGTAAGAGGCCATGATGCACGCAGAAGGAATTGAAACCACCGAGCCCCCAAGCACCAGCACTACCATCTTGTTGAGCTGTGTGTCAGAGCAGGAGAGCTTGCTCAAGGCATTTGAGGTCACAGAAGAAGTGTGGAATTCTATTGGAGCAAAAGGACAGTTGAGTCATCAGGATCATATGGACCGTGGAGACAAGGTTGGCTGAGATCCAGGGTACTGCCACCAGCAATGTGCACCGAAGGGCATTCATGATGATTTTGTAGTGCTGTGGGCAGCAGATGGCCAGGTAGCAGTAGTAAGCCATGGCAGAGAGAAGAATGCTGTCGGCTGCCCCAAAGGCTATGAAGAAATATATCTGGGCCAGGCACACTGGGAAGGAGATGGTGGTGCATCCACACAGGTGGTTGGCCGGTATCTTGGGGATGGTGGTGGAGGTAAAGCAGATGTCGAGAAGAGACAGGTTGCTGAGGAAGAAGCACATGGGGCTGTGAAGGTGAGGGTCCAAGATGATGGCCAAGAGGGTGAACAGGTTACCCAGACCCCCAGTAAGGTACAGGCTGAACGACAGACCAAAGAGAACCTGCTGCTGCTGGGGCTGTGCAGAGAGGCCAAGGAGGATGAATTCAGAGACTTGGGTCCGATTGCCCATGTTCAAGCAGGTCTAAAGGCAGAAACAAGGACATCAATAGCGGGTGGGTTCCCATGGGTGGGATCCCAGGGAGGAAATGGGTCACTTTGCTGTCCTCCGTACTCACCCTTCAAAGCTCTGCTCACTTAACCTCTCTGAGCCTCGATTTCCTCATCTGTTCCATGGGGAATTAATAATTTCAACCTCTTAGTGTTATGGAGTCCCTGCGTGATACAAACAGTTAATATGCTCTGTGCTAACTGAAAGGTTGGAGGTTCAAGTTTACCCAGAGGTGCCTTAGAAGAAAGACCTGGCAATCTACTTCTGAAAAATCAGCACTTGAAAACCCTATGGAACACAGTTTATAGTGACATACATGGGATTGCTATGAGTTGAAATTGACCCATTGGTAACTGGTTTGGTTTGGTTTGGAGTGTTGTTCCACACAGATAGTGTTTATAGGGTCAGTGGTGATTCAGTGGTATAATTCTTGCCTTCCACATGGGAGACCAGGCTTTGATTCCTGGCCAATGTAACACATGCACAGCCACCACCCGCCCATCGGTGGAGGCTTGTTTGTTGCTATGGTGCTAAACAGGTTTCAGTGGAGCTTCCAGATTAAGACAGACTAGGAGCAAAGGCCTGATGACATACTTTGGAAAATCAGCCAATGAAAACCCTATGGATCACAAGGGTCTCATCTGCAGCCAATCTTGGGGATAGAGCAGGACTGGGTAAAATTTTGTTCCATTGTGCATAGGGTTCTCATGGGTCAGCACTGACTCAGTGGCAACTCAACAACAATAATTCTCATGGTATGCCACAGCATGTTCACGGTACATGTGAGGTGTGAAAATATTTATAATACAGGCGGCAGGTGTCTGCTTCCTCTAGCCCAGGAGCCTTATCCCCTTTCTCAGGTCCCTTACCATTTTCACTCAATGATTGAATGCCTGGTTCCAATGTAGACCTCACCCTAGATGATAGACAAATGATAGGTAGATAGATAGACACATAGATGATCGATAGGTAGGTAGACAGGTAGACAGGTAGGTAGGTAAGCAGGTAGGCAGATAGGCAGATAGACAGACAGACAAATAGACAGACATACAGATAGATAGATAGACAGGTAGGTAAGTAGGTAGACAGGCAGGCAGGTAAGCAGATAGGTAGATAGGCAGGTAAGCAGATAGATAGGTAGGTAGGTAGGTAGACAAATAGACAGGTAGGCAGACAGGCAGATAGGTAGACAGGTAGGCAGATAGGCAGATAGGCAGATAGACAGGTAGGTAGACAGATAGGTAGATAGGCAAGTAGGCAGGTAGGTAGAATAGACAGGCACACAGGCAGGCAGGTAGATAGACAGATAGGTAGATAGGTAGGTAGCTAGGTAGACAGAAAGACAAAGAGTGTGTCTTAGGCAAATACAGAGTTTCTCCCCCTTGGTACTGCTGAGAATTGGCTCTGGATCATTCTTTGTGGTGGGGGGCTATCCTGTGCACTGTAGATGCTGAGCAGCATCCCTGGTCTCCACGCACTCGATGCCAGCAGCACCTTCTCCCCTAATCATGATGACCAAAAATGTCTCCAGATATCACCAATGTCCCCCGGGAGACAAAATTGCCTCTTGTTGAGCACTGCTAGTCCAGGTTAAATCCCTTGCTGTCTTCTCTCACAGCCCCTGCACACACCCTTACCTCTGAGCAGGACAGTGGCATTTATTTGCTGCAATCCACATTCCAGTCTACAGCCGAGCACATCCCACTTAACATCCTACTTAACCCTCTACAACCCCATGGGGCAGGTGACTCAGGCTCAATGCTTCACTTGCCTAAACTCCAGCCTGCAACCAGGACCCGACCCAGGCTCTGATCCAGCATCCACTCCCCTGTCTAGTTCATGGTCCTGCTGCCCACTCAGGAGGCTCAGATGGGGAACCCACAGTCCTGATGGGCAAGACTGAGCAGAGAGCCCCTCAGCCTCTAGGGGCTGTTCCAGGGGGCCTTCCTGGGGCCAATCTCCCTGCATCTTGTGTTCTGGATACACTTACTTGACCAGTGGCTGCTGTGCCTTTCAGCTCTTAGGGCCTCTCAGCCCCTGGACGTCGTGTTTCAGGGGACCGCAGGCAGTCTGCTGCCTCACCTTTGCCCTGGGAGTATGGAGAAGCAGCATACGGAGAAGCACACAGCAGAACCATCACGGCATATTTATATGGGACTCTCTAATCCTTGGGGTGTGATCCCCAGGGTACCTTGTTTGAGCAGACACAATTATCTTGTCTTCCCTAGTAGAGCTGTTGATACTGATGTCCTTGTGGGAAAGAGTTTTGTCCCAAGAGTACTGGTTTTATTCAGACCTGTCTCTCATGGGTGGCAGAGGGATAGCATGGTACCCATTTGTTTCCCAACAAGAAACGTTTAAATATATGATTAAAAATCATGATTACCCAGTTAGAAGAAATACAACCAGAATACTCCTTAGAACCAAGGATGGTGAGACTTCAACTTGCTTAATTTGGATGTGTCATCAGGGAAGACCAAGCACTAGAAAAAGACATCATGGTTGGTAGAGGGTCAGCAAAAAGGAAGGAAACTTTTCATGAGATGAATAGACACATTAGCTGCGAAGATGGACTCAAGCATAAAAGCAATCATGAAGATGGCACAGGACCAGGCAACACTTTGTTCTGTTATACATAAGTTTACCATGAGTCAGAGCTGACTTGATGGCACCTAACAACAACAATATATCATATTAACCACGTATAGATTCATGGATATAACATAAAACACATCCTTATACTCAACGTCATTAGCCGTCAGAGAGACACAACTCAAAACCACAATGAGATACTATGTCATTCCCACTAGAATGGCTAAGATTAGACAAGAAAAGAAAATAACAAATGTTGGTGAGGATGTGGGGAAATTGGAACCCTTGTCCATTGCTGGTGGGGATGAAAATGGTATAGCCATTGTGGAAAACAGTGTGGCAGTTCCTCAAAAAACTAAATATAGAACTACCGTATGACCCAGCAAGTACACTGTTAGGAATATACCCAAGAGACTTGAAAGCAGTGACATGAGCAGACATATGTCCATCAGTGTTCGTTACAGCATTATTCACAATAGCCAAAAGGTGGAAGCAACCTAAATGCCCATCAATAGACGGATGGATGGATAAATAAAACGTGGTACATACATACAATGGAATACCACTCAGCCAGAAAGACAAATGAAGTCTTGATGCATGCTACAGTATGGATGGAGCTTAAAGACATGCTGAGCGAAATAAGTCAGTCACAAAAGGACAAATATTATACGACCTCACTTGTATAAAAAGACAAGAACAGGCAAATGTATAGAGACCAAAGTTTATTAGTGGTTACCAGGGGTGGGAAGAAGGAAGAAAGAGGGTGGGTATTACTCATGTAGCACAGAGTTTCAGTTTATGCTGATGGAGAAAATATATTGATTAAGGGTAGGGTTGCACAGCCTATTAATGTGATTGCTGTCAATAAGTTGTACACCTGATTAAAGTTAAATTGGAAAAAGTTGTGTGATAGATATACTTACCAAAAAAAAAAAAAAAAGCAGATGCTGAGGCTGCTTATGTACAACCAAACACCTCATGATTTTTGGTTTCTTGGCTTGGAGGTTTACAGTCATGGTTTCATGGGACATCCCAGTTAATTAGCCTAATATCACCCTTAGTACTTCTGTCTCCTAGTTCATTGTGTAGTGCCTGGGGTCTTAAAAGCTTGCAAGTGGCCATCCAAGATACGATAATTGGTCTGTATTCTCTTGGAGCAACAGAGGAAGAAGAGTAGGAATGAGAGGAGGAAATGGAATGTGTGGCTAATTGTCTCCATGAACAACTGCCTCCTTTGCCATGAGACCAGAAGAACTGGATGGTGCCTGGCTACCGCTACTGAACATTTTGATTAAGATTCTGTAGAAGAATCCTGATCAAAAGGGGAGAAGTGCAGAACAGAATTTAAAATTCCCATAGAATCTAGACTTTATGGAGCCATGGAGGCTGGATGATCCCCTGAAACTATTGCTCTGAGATTATCTTTAAATCTTAAACCAAAATATCCCCTGAAGTCTTCTTAAAACCAAATAATAGTTTAACTAGTAAAGAAGGTCTGCCTTGAGCATTATGCTCTTTTAAGAACTGTCTATGTGGCCTTCATCTAAGGTATAAAAAAAAAAGAATTATCTATGTGAGATCAAATTGAAAACAGTAACTCAAAAGTTTTAATGGGAAGCCTAGGGGGCAGTGAGTTGAAGATAATGGTGATGGAATAATTTGGAAAAGGATAGTGAGAATAGCAGCACAACCAGAAGAATGTAATTGATGTCACTGAATTGTACATGTAGAAACTTTTGAAATGGTGTAACTTTAGCTATGTATATTTTGACCAAAAAATAGGTCCTCCAAGGTCGAGAAAGGAAAGTGTTGACATGTCGTGGGGTTGTTAACCAATGCCATAAAACAATATGTGTACTGACTATTCAATGAGAAACTATTTGTTCTGTAAACCTTCGTCTAAAGTACAATAAATTTTTTTTAAACTATGTGGGATCAAATTGACAACAGTAATTTGCAAGACTAGACAGGAAACTTAGGGAGCATTTTGTTTATGTTAATGGGGGAGGAACAATTTGGAAAAGGATGGTGAGAATGGTTGCACAGCTTGAAGACTGTAATCAATGTCCTGAATTGTACATGTAAAAATCGTTGAATTGATGTATGTGCTGCTGGGTATATTCTCAACAACAAAAAAATAAATAAAATAAAATTTAAAAAGAAAAAAACTCATCCTTATGTCTTTACCACCTCCTGTCTGTCAGTTTGTTGTACTGTGGAGGCTTGCGTATTGCTATGATGGTGGAAGCAATGTCACCAGTATTTCAAATACCAGCAGGGTCACCCACGGTGGACAGGTTTCAGCAGAACTTCCAGACTAAGACTAGGATGAAAGGCCTGGTGATCAACTTACACAAATTAGCCAGTGAAAACCCTGTGGAACACAACAGCACATTGTATGACTTGCTTGCTTTGGGCACATCATCAGAAGGGATCAATCGCTGGAGTAAGACATCGTGTTTGGTAAAGTAGAGGGTCAACGAGGGTAAGGGAGACCCTTGGTGAGAAGGATTAGTACAATAGCTTCAACAATGGACTTGAGCATGCCAGTGATTGTGAGGATGATGCAGGACAGATAACGTTTTATTCTATTGTGTATAAGGTTGCCATGAGTTGGAGTCAACTTCATGGCATCTATCTGTCTCTCTGTCTGTCCATCATCTATCTACTTATGTATGTATCCATCATCTATCTAGATGTCTGGGTGGTAAAAACGGTTTGCACTCGGCTGCTAACAGAAAGGTTGGCGGTTCAAACCACCCAGGAGAGTCATGGTAGAAAGGCTGGCAATCTTCTTCCATAAAGATTACAGCCAAGAAAACCCTATGGAGCAATTCTACTCTGTAACACAGGGGGTCGCCGTGAGTTGGAATAGACTTGATGGCCAACAGATTTTTTTTTTTTTTTATTATCTACCTACCTATCTATAATCTATCTAGTCATACAAACTTTTTTTTAAAATAAGCGTTGCCCTCTTCGGCATCTCCCCAGAAAATTCCCTCAGCAGGATAAGTAAGAGGGTTGTCAGGGTCCCCAGGCTTCCTAGGAGCCATGGTGGGCCTGACCTAAGCTCACCTTCCCCACTTATGTACTGGGCTGCCCTGAGCATCAGCCCACGTGTGTCTGTGATGCAGGGTGGGGGAGGAGGGAGACCCCCTCTGATGTTCAAACAGTGTGTGCCCCTAGAGAAATAATGTAGATTCAGCAAAGTTTCTTTGAACCATAACCCTGTGTGTCCAGTCAGCTTCCCTTCCAGAGGGGACTGTGAATTTTGGGGTCTTTCTACTGCATCTCACACGTGGGGGATGACCTGTGAATATTAGTCCAAATCTTTTCAGTTCCCCAAACACTCATCAGCCCTGATCTGTGCCAGAACCTGTGCTCAGGGCTGGGGACGAGGAGATGGGTCAGACCCCCTCCGTGCCCTCTAGCAGATTTTCTCCACCTACCTCCCTTCCTTCCGTGCCCTTGAATTAGGGAGGTGTGCAGTGATTTCTGGAGCCCTGGTGGTGCAGTGGTTAAGAGCTACGGCTGCTGACCAAAAGGTTGGCAGTTTGAATCCTCCAGCTGCTCCTTGGAAACCCTATGGGGCAGCTCTACTCCGTCTTATAGGGTCTCTATGAGTCAGAATACACTTGACGGCAACAGGTGTTTGGGTGATGATTTCCATGGTTCTTCAACCTGATCCTAAATATACGAAATCTGGCAGATACTTGTATCTCCGTTTCCTAGTGCTGCTGTAACAGAAATACCACAAGTGGGTGGCTTTAAAGAACAGAAATTTATTTTCTCACGGTTCAGGAGACTAGAGGCCTGAGTTTAGAGTGTGGCTCTAGGGGAGGTCCTTCTTTGTCTATTTCAGTTTCCAGTAGCTATCGGCAATCCATAGAGTTCTCGGGCTTGTAGGTTCACTACCCTCCACCATCAAATGGCATCTGTTTTCCTTCCGTGCTTGTTCCTCTGCTTATAACTCAGAAGTGATTAGGTTTCGTATCCACCCTACACCAATATAAACTCATTAACATAACAAAGAAAACCCTATTCCCAAACAGGATTACATTAACAGATCACCGAGCCTTTGTCTGAGATGCCTCTGGGTGGGTTCGAACTGTCAACCTTTTGGTTAGTAGCTGAGTGCAAACCATTTCCGCCACGTAGGAACCTTTCTTAAGATACAGTGAAACACATGAGAGGTGGAACTTGACAAAACTGCCTTGTTTTTCCGGGTCTCGAAAGTTTTTCACCTTTGACAGGGTCTTACTACTTTTCTATCCCTAGTTTCAGTGGAAAATATTTGAGTTTTCCTTCTCCAACAGATTTATGCCTTACACAGATTCCAGTTTTCACAGGTTTTACTGTATATGAAGCACAGTTTAAGTCAACAGTACAAAATAATCGACATCATTGGTCTCCAAATTTTTTATCACAAATATTTTGTGCATGCGTCCTCTGTATATTGATTTTGTGATTCATATATCTTATAAGTAGCACTGCTAGTATACAATATAAAATATGCATTATAAAACATATACAAAAACAAACCAGTTGCCATTGAGTTGACTCTGACTCATGGTGACCCCATGTGTTATAGAACAGAGCTGCTATATAGTGTTTTCTTGGCTGTAATCTTAACAGAAACAGATCTCCAGGTCTTGCTTCTGTGGTGCTGCTGGGTGGATTGGCACTGCCAAACTTTAGGTTAGCAGTCGAGCACAAACTATATGAACTAGAGACCTGTATTCACATCTTTATAGGACTGCATAATAGTCCATGGTTGTTGATGTACTATCATTCACACACACACAAAATCTCTCTAACTGTCCACTGGAAATCTGAGTCCCAGTCATCTTTCATTTCTAGCACATAGTGGGTGTGTCATAAACATTTCTAGGAACTTGGAACTGGGAGTTAAGGGCTGAGGGTCTCTTCAATTCCATGGTCAAGGTCTTGTTGAAGAGATCCCTTCTTTTCTGAGATAAGTGATTACCAAAACTAAAAAACCAAAAACCATTGCCGTAGAGTCGATTCCGCATCACAGTAACTTTATAGGACAGAGCAGAACTGCTCCACAGAGTTTCCAAGGCTATAAATCTTTGCGGAAGCAAACTGCCACATCTTTCTCCCGTGGAGTGACTGGTGGGTTTGAACAGCCAACCTTTTGGTTAGCAGCTGTCTTAGTCATCTAGTACTGTTCTAACAGAAATACCACAAGTAGATGGCTTTAACAAAGAGAAGTTTATTCTCTCACAGTCCAGTAGGCTACAAGTCCAAATTCAGAGCATCAGCTCCAGGAGAAGGCTTTCTCTCTCCGTTGGCTCTGGAGAAAGGTCCTTGTGATGCATCAGTCTTCCCTTGGTCTGGGAGCATCTCAGTGCACGAACCTCTGGTCCAAAGGATGTGCTCTGCTCCCGGCACTGCTTTCTTGGTAGTGTGAGGTTCCCATGTGTCTCTGCTCGCTTCTCTCTTTTATATCTCAAAAGAGATTGGCTTAAGATACTAATCTTGTAGACCTCATCAGTATAACTGCCTCTAATCCATCTTACTACATCATAGCGATAGAGTTTACAACACATAAGGAAATCACATCAGATTATAAAATGGTACACAATCATACAATACTGGGAATCATGACCCAGCCAAGCTGACAGATATTTTGGGGGGACATAATTCAATCCATGACAGCAGCTGAGCACTTTACCCATTGCACCTTCAGGACTCCTTTAGATAAGTGATTACCTAGGTAAATAGAAGAAGGAAACCTCGCGTCTTGATCTTCTCTTTGATAGCTGGGAAGAGTTAGAAATGGCAGCACTGGCTGCTTAGTCTGATAAAGATGGCTGCCTCGGTATCTACAGACCAAGCATGAGAGAACTCTTGTCTCCATCTCAAAGGAAGTTCAACCCCAGCTACACAGATTCAACAGATGTGTGTGGCACAGCTGAGCCATTGAGGAGCCAAGAGCTGGGGAAACACAGTGAGGGGACAGACATGATCCCTGCTCTCGTGTATGATACAGTCAAGGGGAAGGTGGTGCTCAGTGATTGGATTGCAGACAAGAGTACGAGCAGGGTAGTGAGGGAGAAAGCAGTGCCTCTAAGAACATGACACCCTTGTTATGGATTGAATTGTGTCCCCCAAAAATGTGTATCAACTTGGCTAGGCCATGATTCCCAGTATTATGGACACAAAATTGTGTCCACTGTTTTGTGATCTGTTGTGATTTTCCTATGTGTTGTAAATCCTACCTCTATGATGTTAATGAGATAGGATTAGCAACAGTTATGTTAATGAGACAAGACTCAGTCTACACAGATTAGTGTTTGTCTTAAATCAATCTATTTTGATATCTAAAAAAGAGAAGCAAGCAGAGAGGCAGGGGGACCTTATACCACCAAGAAATAAGAGCCAGGAGAATATCGCATCCTTTGGACCTGGGGTCCCTGTGCTGAGAAGCTCCTCGATCAGGGAAGATTGATGACAAAGACCTTCCTCCAGAGTTAACACAGAGAGAAAGCCTTCCCCTGGAGCTGGCACCCTGAATTCAGACTTCTAGCCTCTTAGACTGTGAGAGAATAAATTTCTCTTTGCTAAAGCCATCCACTTGTGGTATTTCTGTTATAGTCCCAAACCCATTGCTATGAAGTCGATTCAGAACTAGATAATTAAGACAACCCTGATCCATGGGGCAGGCTGGGGACATCTCACTGAGAAGGTGACATTTCAGCTGAGACACTTGGGTGGAGATGGATTCTCCAGGGACAGTGGAAGAGGGAAGGGCACACCAAGTAGATGGAACAGCATGTGGAAAGGCCTAGGGTGGGGAAAGATGATGGCCCATCCGAGGAAGGGGCAAAGGCCAATAGGACAGGGGCTTGGACAGCACAGGTGAACGCGTCCAGCTTCTAACTGAAAAGCTGGAGATTTCAGTCCACTCAGAGGCACCTTAGAAGAAAGTCTCAATGACCTGCTTCTGAAAAATCAGACACCAAAAACCCTATGGAGCATAGCTCTACTCTGACACACATGGGGTTGCCATGAGTCGGAATCCACTTGAAGGCGTCTGGGTTTTTTTGGGCAGCAAGGAAGGAGAAGTGGCTCAAGATGACCTTGGAAGAGAGGCAGGAATCCAATTACTCCAAAATCCAACAACCTCGAGATGACACTCATCTACACAAAGTATTCTATCCAAGATACATAGACTGTGACAGACACATATGGCAGGTGGATTCCTGTGTCGTCAAGACATCTGAAATGTGAATTCCAGGTAAATTAGGTATATTGTTGTTGTTGTCCACTGCGATCAAGTCAGCCCACAACTCATAGAGACCCCAGGCACAACAAAATAAAACCCTGCCTGGTCCTTTGCCACCCCCATAATTGGTTGTGGATTGGACCATTGTGATCCATAGGTTTTCATGGGCTGATTTTCAGAAGCAGACTACCAGGCCTTTCTTCCTAGTCTATCTTAGTCTAGAAACTCTGCTGAAACCTATTCAGCATCACAGCAACACTCAAGCTTCCACTGACGGACGGGTGGTGGCTTCACATGAGGTCCATTGGCTGGAAATTGAACTGGGTCTCCTGCATGGAAGGCAAGAATTCTGTCACTGAACCACCATGGTCCTCATAAGTGAGGGAATAGCCATTCTCATTTCAGAAGGAATTTTCCTTCACAGACTCTACACGGGGCTCCAGTGAGAAGTTCACGTGTCTGTTTTCTCAGCAAGTCTTGATTGAGCACCTAATAGGTGTCAGGCGGTGAGAACACAGTGGAGAGAGAGTCCATTGTAGTCCTCTCCCCTCAGGGCTTCCTGTCCAGATGTTGAACAAGTAATTTTTTCAGCAGAGTGCTGTAAGGATTACAATGTAGGAGGTGGTAGTCGCAGCCGCCCTCAGAGCTCTGGAGCCCTCCAGCCTCCGTCCAGGCAGCAACTCTGACCACTCACAGTGGCCACAGGTGGCACGGGGGCTCTGTGCACTCTGGGTTCTGCTGCTCAGGCACCCTGGTGCACGCTGTAGGGTTGGGCCACTCAGAGCACTGGGAGTCTTATGCCTGGGTGAGAGATAAGGGCACCTCCAAACCCCGTTTATGTTCCTTGCTGCTAATCAAATGCCCAAGTGTAGACAGGAGATTAAGCGGGATAACAATCTGGGGACTTCCTCAGTGTTGAGGAGGATGTGGAGGAATCAAACCCTCATACACTGTTGATGGGAGTGTAGCATGGTGTTTAGAAAACAGTCTGACAGTTCCTCAAATGGCCAAACATAGAGTTACCATGAAGTCAGTTCCAACTCATGGTGGCCCCATTTGTCAGAGTAGAACTGTGCTGCAGAGGGTTTTCTTGGCTACAATTTTATGAAAGCAGATCACTAGGACTTTTCTTCTGCAGTGCAGCTGGGTGGGTTTGAACTGCCAAATTTTAAGCTAGAAGTTGAGAGCAAACCATTCGTACCATCCAGATCCAGCAATTCCACTCCTAGGTGTATACCCAAGAGAAAGGAAACATGTTTACACGAAAACTTGTACCAAAATGTTTATAACAGCATTATTCACAATAGTCAAAGGATGAAAACAACCCATTTGTCCATCAACAGATGAATAAATACACAAAATCTTCTATATCCACACAACGGAATATTATTCAGCTATGAAAAAGGAATGAAGCACTGATACATGATATAATGTGGATGGATCTTGAAAACAGGCAAAGTGAAAAAAGTCATAAACAAAGACTGCATATTATATGATTCCATTCACATGAATGTCCAGAACATGGAACTCTATAGAGAGAGAAAGCATACTAGTGGTTGCCTCGGCTGAGGGTGGGGGCTGAGGGTGTAAGGAGGTGGTAACTACAGGGTATGAGGTTTCTTTTTGAGGTGATGAAAATATTGTGGAATTAGACATTGATGATGGTTGCACAAATCTGTGAATATGCTAAAAATCAGTGAATTGTACGCCTTACATGGGTGAATTGCAATTTATGTGAATTATACAGCATTAAAGGTGTTCAAAAATACCTAGGACCATTCCCTGGAGTGGAGTGAGCCTGTGGCTTTGCCTGCACCTTCAGCCCCATTCACAACTCAACCTCAGCTGCCTGTACCTCCAAGGCCCTCTAATTGGCTAAATGGAGTGGAGGTGGAGAACTGTGTCAACTTTTAACGAGCTCTCAAGTTCCTCTGAGATTCCCACTGCACCTACACAAATAAACTTGGAATTGGCTTCCTGGGGATCATTAAAAGTTGGGTAGGTGTGCAAGTGAGTGAAAACCTTGTTCATCTCTGACATGTCCTCCAGGAAGTCACACAGGGGCTTCAACTAAGGGCCCTGAGAACATTGTGGTGGGCTCAGGGGGTGGGTTCAGATGATTCTACTAATTACTGAGTATGAAGACCCCTGACATAATTTCAAGTGAACATATTAGGGAGCTGTTGGGTTTTTTTAAGCAGAAACCAGATGGCCTCCAATGTGAATTGTTCATTTCACCTGAGGTTCTTGAGCACAGGATAAAAGGCAAGGAGAGGCTTGTATGGAAGCCTGGGAGCCCCGTGCTTCAGGGCTCTGACTCATGTCAGACAGACTCAGGTTCAAAGCCTGGTCCAGCCACTTTCTGGCTGTGTGTCCTTGGAAATGTCAATTCACCTCTCTGAGCCTCCTTCTGCAAATAGGGAGGCTGATAGTGACTACACCTGGCTCATCGTGCAGTGCATATAAACTTTCTGGCACGTGGTAAATGCTCAATTATGCTCCATCGTATTATGTCATCACTCAATAGACGCTTGTAGGTGTTTGGCAACCGCTGGTTGAGCAAGCCACCCTCTTCGCTTACTTTCCACAATTACAATTTCCTGAGTCTGCATAAGGATCAGCTTGGTAAAATCCCAAAAACTTGAGTTCTGGTAGTACACATAGGCAGTTGGGTATATGAGTTTATAGTTGAGAAGAGAGGTAATCTCTTTTATGTACAAAGTTTCTTTACTGTATCGTTTCTTCTGCCTTTTATTAATTCTGAATGCATATTGTGTCTTCTTCTACATAATATTATTTTTGTAAGATTTATCCATAGTTTCATGAGTAACAATAATGTATCCATTTTTAAGACTCTATAGTATGCCATTGAATAAATTCATCCCTTACAATCAAAAGCAAAAATTTTGAGTGATTGTAGTTCCAGAACAGGGGGAGAAAACAGAAAACACAGACAGGATCATTGAAGAATTGCTGACAGAAAATTTCCACAATATCATGAAAGAAGAAAACCTGGCCATCCAAGAAGCTCAACGAACCCCATATAGGATAGACCCCAAAAGAAAATCACCAGTGCATATCATAATCACATTTGCCAAAACCAAAGACAAACAAAGAATCCTGAGAGCAGCCCAAGAAAAAACAAAAAGTCACATACAGAGGAGAAACAATAAGACTAAGCTCAAATTATTTGGCAGAAACCATGCAGGCAAGAAGACAATGGGGTAACATATACAAAACCTTGAAAGAAGAAAATTGACAGTCAAGAATAATATATCCTGCAAAACTCTCATTCAGATATGATGGTGAAATTAAGACACTTCCATATAAACAGAAATTAAGGGACTACATAAAAACTAAACCAAACTTACAAGAATTATTAAAGGGAGTCCTGCAATCTGAGAAAAAAAATCAGCTCACAGGCTGAATCTAGGATGCAGGATTGTAGCAGCCAGATAAAAATCCAGGAAATAAACTCAAGGACTATCCAAAACCAAAAGAAATACAACAGGGAATCAGAGAAGTTAATCTGTAAATGACAACATCAAAACAATAGAAGAGGGAATAAATGGTGTAGGTATAGAACCTTCTAATGGAGAGGAAGGCAAGGGGGATACCAAGTAATAACAGACTGCTTCAAACTTAGGAAGATAAGGGTAAATTTCAAGGTAACCACAAAGAAAGTTAACAAACCTACTCATCTAAATAAACAGGAAAAATGTACAGTCTCAGTAAAAACAAAACCTACAAAAACAAAAATGAAAAAAAGCCACAAACAAATGCAATTCAGCACAGGAGAGTAAGAGGAACAAAGAAAACGTCAGCACCACAAAAAAAAAAAAGCACTACAAAATGACAACAATAAACTCACACCCATCAGTAATTACACTGAATGTAAATTGCCTAAATGCACCCATAAAGAGACAAGGAGTGACAGAATGAATAAAAAAAGGATCTATCCATATATGCTGTCTACAAGAGACACACCTTAGAAACAAAGAAGTAAATTTATTAAAAATCAAAGGATGGAAAAAAATACATCAAGCAAACAACTACCAAAAAAGAG